>NC_133326.1:471796282-472134980 GCF_042186555.1 Aquarana catesbeiana
TGACAACAAGGTCCTATCACACAATTTCCGTCGGAAAATCCGACCGTGTGTACAGGGCATTAGTCCAGCGACAGCACGGCTCTTGATCCCACATTTTCTGATGGGGTTTGGATATTCAGGAATGCCCTTCATATATTCATACTGGTAGACCTTTTGACTATGAATCCTCTTTGATCTGGATGTACAAGTTTTGGAGCGATTTTATTTAACCCATCTGTTAATACTTTGGCTAATATTTTGACGTCTGAGCATAGCAGGGATATTGGTCTATATGATGCTACATCTAACGAGACCTTTCCTTCATTATGTATCACTATAATATTTGCCTCCAACATCGAAACAGGCAGTTCCCCCTCTAATTCCGCTCCTCTTAATGCCCTGAGCAACTCGGGAAGTAGTATTTCCCCATAGTATTTGTATGTCTCCGCTGGGAGTCCGTCTGGCCCAAGAGATTTTTGATTGGCCATCCTGGCCACCGCGTTTAGTAACGCCCTCAAAGTTATTGGGGCTTCTAACTCCTCTCTATCCTCTTGAGTAATGGTCTGAATCTCCACCTTCTCCAAAAATGTATTCATTTCTCCTTCCTCCCCTACCCTCTGAGACTTATACAATTTATTGTAATTAAATGTGTCTACCATCTCTGTCGTGAGAGAGGAGATCTCTCCATTTGTGGTCCTAATTGCCTTTATAGCCGAGGAGGGGGAATTGGCTTTTACTAAGTTGACCAGCATTCGTCCCACAATTTCCCTTCTCCAAAGGAGCACTGCTTCTGAGAGAGACGCCTATTCTTTGCCTTTCTTCTTATTGCGATTCTATACCCTTGTTGTTTATTGAGCCATATTTGTTGTTTTTCCGGGGTTGGGACCTTTACATAGTTGTTTTCTGCTTCTATTACCTCCTTCCTAATACTTTCTTCCCACTCCCTGGAATCTCTCTTAATTTTGGCCACCTGCTGAGTCAGAATCCCTGTAAGAAATGCTTTTAGGGTATCCCAAAGTACTCCAGCTGATACCGTTCCTTTGTTGAACTCTACAAATTCTTTCAATTTTGGTAGGATCTCATCTGTATTCTTCATCAATTCAAATCAAATTGGGATTATTTTCCAAGTCCCCTGGGCTCTTTTTCCTCCTATGCTCAGTGATAGCACCATTGGAAAGTGGTCCGAGACCCCTCTAGGCAGATATTGTATATTTTTCACATTCTGCAGCGCTTCCCCATTTCTGAGAGCCATATCTATCTGGGAGAGTGTGGAATAAGAGCTTGAAAAACAAGAATATTGCTGAACGCTTGGATTTCGCACTCTACACATGTCCATCAGTCCTGCTTCCTCCAGAAAATGGCGCAAAATGACCCTGCCCCATATTTTCCGAACGCATCCCAGGAGGAAATCTATCCATGCTTTTGTCAAGGACCTCATTAAAATCCCCCATTATTATAACCGGAATGTCTTCCTTATCCACCATGAACTCCATGAATCTATACATAACTTCTAATTTAAAAGGCGGAGGGATATATATATTTGCCAAAACATATTGTCTATTCTCCAACAAACAATAGAGGAAAACATATCGACCCATTTCGTCTATACTGGCCTGTCTGCAGGAAAAAGCCACCCCAGTTCTCACCATTATACTCACCCCCTAGAAAAGGAGGAGTATACCGAATGGTATTGATATTTCCTGTTCTTTAATCGTGGCATTGTATGTTTTGTTAAATGTGTTTCCTGCAGACAGGCCAATCCTACTCCGTGTCTCTCCAGTATCGAAAAGACTGCAGCTTTCTTAACCGGGTTACCCAACCCCCTAACATTCCAGGAACCTAACTTAAGTATCTTAGCCTGCATATGCTCTTAATAAAAAAACAATCTATACAAATCACAAAGAAATAATACACACACAAAAATAAATCCAAATACAAATCGTCCATTTCTTGTGTACTAGTGTCCTTATTTCTTTGTGTGCTACAATATGTCCATAGTGTGCTTTCCTTTACTATGGTGTATTTTAATACCTATTTTATTATCTTTCTAATAACCAAATGCCATTTTTCTTCCATCATCATGTTAAGTAATCCTTTACCCCCCCCTTCCCAAACCCTCCATTCCTCCCCCCACCCTCCCCTCCCTCCTCTGATCCCCTCCCCCCTCCTCCCTAACCATAACTTCTTACTTTAATACATTGGTTAAACTTTCACAGTATCACCTGGAAAATAAAAAATTATTGTATTTAATAACTGGTACAACCATTTATTTTGCAGCAATACTCTCCACCAAAAGTCCCCTTTAGTTACTGATCAGACTTGCACAATGGTTAGGAGAACATTTGAACCATTCCACCTTTTCAATTGTGTAGTTCTGTCGTTTTGGGATTTCTTGCAGAACAGCACATTTCAGTTCATGCAAAAGTATTTCAATGGGGTTGAGGTCTGGACTCTAATATGGCTATTACAAATACACACTTTTTTTGTGGTACAGCCAGGTGATCTTTTGCAGGCAGCAGGATTTTCTGAATAGCAGTGGTTTCTTTCATGGTGCCCTCCCATAAATACCATTCTTGTCTAGTGGTTTTGCATGGTGGACAATTGATTTAGCTAGTTAATTGAATTTTCCGAAGCAAAAAAAAGAATAGTAGCTAAACAGTGCAATGCTTTGTCCATCATACATGAAGGCACATTTCTGTTTGTATTAGCAAGAAGGTGTGGTTATCTCTTATAACTTATTGTGTTGCCTGTTACATAGCATTGTTTACAATTCAACCCTTTAGATGATTTTTTACCAGGTATAAATATATGAAGAATGTATGCATGCTGCATTTATCTTTAAATTTAAAACCTAATACTATTTATAAAACAACAATTAAAAATCTAATTAAATTCAGAACTTTGAATTTTAACTGCCTATATTTTACATTGTACCAATGCAAACACTAAAAAAGCATAGCTTGAAGAGTACCTATATGGTTACCTATACCGTTTTTTGGAGTTGTTTAAATTTGAGCAATTTAATTTTTTTTTGTTTTACCAGTCATAATCATAAAAAGAATGTATTATTTTTATTTAAACCTTGATATCTAATTGTATGTTACAAAATTGAATAAAACTGAGTTTTGAAATATAACTGCCTAAAATTTACATCATACCAATGCAACGACTAAAACATAGAAAGATTGCATTGGATTTTATATAAAAAAATATCAGTGTTGCAGTTCCTCACTTACACCTCAGAGCGCCGCTGTTTGCCCAATAAGGAGAAGAATACAGAACTGGAGATCCACTGGTATTTTCATCATTCACACACACTGCAGATCTGCATGAAGAGGCACAGCCATTTTTCTGGATTCTCTCTGAACAGCCTATCTATTTTATTATTTTCACAGAGAAAAAAAAATACCTACTTATTTCTCTCTAGGTTACAAATGCTAAATATCCTGAAGGACACTATTTGAAGATGCTAGGCTTGTTCAAGATGAAGCAATCTTCACAGACATGCAAGGGAATAACATGGCAAGTAATATTTTCCTTCTTTTTTTCCTGGCTGTGTCATTCAGTCTCAGGTCAAATTCATTATTCCATTGTAGAAGAAATGAGAAAAGACTCTGTTATAGCAAATATTGCAGAAGACATTGGATTAGATATTAAACAGCTCTCATCAAGAAATCTGCAAATTATATCACATATATCAGAGAAATATTTGTATGTGAATGTAGATAATGGAAATCTCTATGTGAAGGACAGGATAGATAGAGAGACACTGTGTGGGGCAGAAGCTACCTGCTTCCTAACCTTTGATACTGTAGTTGAAAATCCATTTAATGCTTTTAAAGTGAAAATAGAAATTCAGGATATTAATGACAATCCTCCAGTGTTTTATCCTAAAACGTTCACTATAGAAACTATTGAACTAACATCACCAGGAACAAGATTTGCATTACAAACTGCAGAAGATCTGGATATTGGTATTAATTCAGTACAGACATATAAACTCAGTGACAATTCACATTTTACATTAAGTCAGAAATTTAGCAGTGATGGATTTCAATCTCTTGAGCTTGTGTTAGAGAAAACACTGGATCAAGAAATACAAAGTGTTCATGAACTAATTTTAATAGCTCTGGATGGAGGAAATCCTGTAAGATCTGGAACAGCTGTAATACGAATCATTGTTATTGATGTTAATGATAATTTTCCAATATTTTCTCAGAAGGTGTACAAAGTTAGTGTGAATGAGAATGGTGCAGTAAATACTACTATAATCAATGTAAATGCTACAGACAAAGATGCTGGAACAAATGGACGGATCACTTATTCCTTCAGCAAAACATCAAGAAATGTCCATCCTTCTGGCCTTTTCAGTATTGAACCTAAAAGTGGTGATATTAAAATAAACAGAAAGTTAGATTTTGAAGACACAAGAAATTATGAATTGTCTGTTCAAGCTAAGGATGGAGGAGGACTTATTTCCCATTGTAAGGTATTGATAGATGTCATAGATGAGAATGACAATGCTCCAGAGATATCAATCAAATCCTTATCTTCACCTATTCCTGAGAATTCTGCACCTGGAAAAATGATAGCTGTAATCAGAATCCATGATAAAGATTCAGGAGAAAATGGAGAAGTGGACTGTAAATACCCAGGAGAAATGCCTTTTCATTTAGTTTTGTCATCTAACAGTTTTTATACAATTGTGACCACAAGTTCTATGGATCGAGAGAAAGTGTCTTATTATAATATAACAATTGTAGCCACTGACAGAGGATCTCCTCCACTTTCCAGTCAGAAAACCATCAAACTGGAGATATCAGATGTTAATGACAATCCTCCTTTGTTTATGAAATCTACTTATGTTGCTTATGTACAAGAGAACAATTTACCCGGAGCTTCAATAACGGAAAATTTATATCAAATACTTACCGTAATTTTCCTTTCCTGATGGACTCCATGGCAGCATACGTATGGGTTAATCCCGCCTCTCATACCTCATAGGACCCCACTCCCATAAATCTTTGCTCCTAGCCAGAGGCCGTGTTCCGTAACTTAGCCTACTCCAGCAAATGGGAGGGAACTCCTGCTGCCATGGAGTCCATCAGGAAAGGAAAATTACGGTAAGTATTTGATATAAATTTTCCGTTTTCCTGACAGACTCCATGGCAGCATACGTATGGGAAATGACTAGCCATACACTCCCGGGTGGGAAATTGCTGGTTTAAAGAAAAAAAGGTTTATTTGGCACCGTCAACAGACAAGACATGCAAACCAAAATTAACCGAAGACAAGGAAGCCGGTTCTACACAATAATGCGTCATAAACGTGTTGATCGACGACCAAGAGGCTGCTTTGCAGATCACTTCCGGAGATACATGACGGGAAGCTGCCCATGACGTAGAAACGCTCCTGGTAGAATGAGCGGTTACCGCTTCTGGAGGAGCCAGACCCTTGGCTGCATAGGCCCCTTGTATAGCCTGAACGATCCAAGCTGCAATGACTCTGGAGGAAGCACGCAAACCCTTGTTCTTTCCTTGAAAATAAACAAACAAATAGTCGGATCTTCGGAAAGAGGCAGTGATTTCAAGGTATTGCCTTAAAACTTCTCCCACATCCAAAGGGTGAATGCTAGAGTCCTCAGTCGTCCGGAAAATTGGCAGAACAATCTCCTGATTCTCATGGAATACCGATGTTACCTTAGGATTTGCTCCTAGCATAGGAATCAGGACCACCCGGTCAGGGAAGAAGGTAAGGAATGGTTCTTTACATCCTAGTGAACTGATTTCGGAGACCCTCTTGGCTGATGTTATAGCCACTAGGAATACAGCTTTTAGAGAGAGATCTTTAATAGCTGCTGGATCCACAAGTCGTATTTCCTTTTCAGAAAAGAAATCCAGGACAAGAGGAAGATCCCACTTGGAAAACCTCGGCTTTCTTTGAGGCCTGATCCTTATTGCTCCTCTGAAAAATTGCCTTGTAAGGGGATGTCTGGCCCAGGATATACCTGTGAAGGCAGAGATTGCGGAAACCTGAACCCGTAGAGAACTTACTGATAAGGATAGATCCAGACCTTTTTGTAAGAAACCCAGAATATCCTGAATCCTTGGGTCAATACAGGAACCGTCAGTGGTTGCAACATAATCTGCGAATTTTGACCAAATTCTCTGATAAACTCTATTGGTACCTGGTCTTCTGGCATTTAGTAGAGTTGAAATAGCTGCACTTGGGCATCCTAGGGCTTCCAACCTTTCCCTCTCAAGAACCAAGCCATCAGATGGAGCTGGGATGGGCATGGGTGAAGAGATGCCCCTTGTGATAGGAGATCTGACCTGGATGGGAGAGGAATTGGATTCCGGTAGCTGAGCTGTAATAAGAGGGGGAACCATGGCCTGTTGGGCCAATATGGAACAACTGCCACTATCTCGACTTCTTCCCACCTGAGCCTCGACAGAAAGCGTAGAATGACCGGAACTGGAGGAAAGGCATAAGCCCTGTGGAATCTCCACTGGTCCGTCAGGGCATCCACTCCGAAGGCCTGGGGACAACGACACCTCGTATAGTATTTCCCTATTTTGTAGTTGCAAGGGGATGCAAACAGGTCTACTTCCGGTGTCACTCCCAGGGATAGAATCCAACTGAAGACTTCTGCATGGAGAGACCACTCGTTGTTGTCCAGAGCAAACCTTGAGAGAAAGTCCGCCTGGACATTTTGAGCTCCGGGAAGATAGACAGCCGTCAGATTTGTCAGGTTCGTCTGAGCCCAGGACATGATTGGACCCACTTCCCTCAGTAAGGAGAGACTGCGTGTGCCCCCTTGTCTCTTGATATAGGACACCGCTGTCGTGTTGTCCATCCTTAGGAGGACTGAGGCTCCTGAAGTTAAGTGGAGAAAGGCTCGTAGAGCACAGAAGGCAGCTCGAAGTTCCAGAACATTGGAGACTACACCTCGGGATGGAAAGTCCCACTTGCCTTGGGCTACCTCTGCTAGACAGAGAGCGCCCCAGCCTCTGCTGCTGGCATCCGTTGTCACTGTGATCCAGGAAATGGGTGCTATGGAATGACAGTTGAGGAGGTTCTTCCGCTGTAGCCACCAAGGGAGACTCTCCCGCATGGACGGGGTTATCCGGACCAGATGGTCTCGAGATCCCGGATCCCACTGCTGAAGAAAACCCTTCTGAAAGGGGCGCATCTTCCACTGTGCCCATTTCACCATGGGGGCTGTTGCTACCATGGTGCCGATTATCCTGAGACACTGAGAAGCTCTGAGTAAGGGCGATGACATTGCACGATGAATTCTGTCCCGGATTAACGGGATTTTCTCCAGAGGCAGAGAGATGGTGCTCTCTATCGTGTCGAACTGGGCTCCGAGGAATACCAAAGACTGAGTCGGGTCTAGATGACTTTTCTCCCTGTTTAACAGCCAACCGAACTCCGTCAGAGTAGAAATGACTTGATCTCGGTGCGATAACAGATGCTCTCTGTCCTGTGAAAGCAGGAGTAGATCGTCTAGATAGTGGTGTAATCGGATACCCTTGACCCTGATTAAAGCCACGACAGCCAGTAAGAGCTTCGAAAACACTCGAGGCGATGTTGTAAGCCCGAATGGGAGACATGTAAATTGGAGATGCTTCTGATCTACTGCGAAGCGAAGATACTTCTGGAAGTCCTTTGCAATCGGTACGTGAAAGTAGGCATCTTTCAGGTCTATGGAGACCATCCAATCGCCTGGTTGAATTGTTTGGCGAATTGTTAATAGAGATTCCATCTTGAACTTCTCCTTCTTGATGAAGGAGTTCAGGTGTGTTAGGTCGATGACTGGCCTCCAGGAGCCATTCTTTTTGAGGACCATAAAAAGGGGGGAATACACCCCTTGAAATCTCTCTTCCGAGGGTACCGGGATGGCCACACCTTGAGCTATCAGTGAGTCCGTGTATGATAGAAGAATTTGTTTCTTCTCCTCCAGGTGAGGAAGGACTGTGGAGACAAACTGGTGTAAGGGTGGGCTGCTGAACACCCATGAATGACCTGATGAGACTGTCTTGATTGTCCAGTAATCCCTGATCGAAGCTGCCCAGACGTGCTGAAAAAGGAGTAACCGAGCCCCAACTTGCTCCGCCTGGACAGGCATTATATCAAAAGGACTTGGAAGCCTCCCGTCCACCAGAAGAGGTTGTCTTAGAGGACTTCTGACCAGAAGGCTGATTTCTCCTCCAGTTCTTTCTGAACTCACGACCGGGCTTGTAGCAGCGGGCATCTCTAGAACGCTCTTGATCTTGCCTGGGTTGAGGTCTTCTGTGACCCAAGAGGCGACGGTCCTGGGGTAAGAACCCTGACTTACCCCCTGTAGCACGGGTGATGGCGGAGTCCAGCTTATTCCCGAAGAGGGAAGAACCCTCAAAGGGAATTCTGCACCAGGCCTGTTTAGAGGCAGGATCCGCCACCCATGGGCGTAGCCACAAGGCGCGCTTAGCTGTGACTGAAGAGAGCATGACACGTGCCACTAGGCGAATAATGTCAAGGGATGATTCACCCAAGAAGACTGACGCCAGTTTCAGCTCATGAATCGGTGAGTTTTTAACCAAATCTTCAGAGACACTTGCCAAAGCTGCACCCACATCATCCGACCAGGATTCCATGGCTTTAGACAAAGCTGCAAGGGCTAAGGCTGGTTTACAAGCCATACCTGCCGTGATGTAGATACGTTTAAGATCCGTATCGATTTTTCTCTCTAGACCATCCTTGAATGAGACGGTATCCTCGAGAGGGAGAGTGACATGTCTCACCAACCTCATCAAAGCAGCATCAATGAGCGGAGCCGATTCTAGGTGCTTAACCTCTTCACTCCTGAATGGATACATTTTAGCCACTTTTGAAATCAACGAGTTTTTCCTCTCGACTTTAACCCATTCCTCAGAAATGATTTCTCCGAGTTCCCCCAGGAAGGGAAAATTTGGGCGATCCTTTTTAAGATGTTTGAAGTATTTCCTCTGTTTAGAGGGTGCTTCTACTGGATCTTCCCATTTCAATGCATCCTTCACAGCCTTGACCAACCGTGGTACCAGGGAAAAATCAAAACCCACTCCAGGATCGTCCATCTCAACCTCACTCTCCGAGGATTCACTCAAAGAGGGACTACGTCTGGAGGGTCCAGGAGCCCCAAGGTCGTCCCTACCGGGAGCCAATGTAGGAGCAGAGGGAGCAATAGTTGTGCGGATGGGATCCGTTCTGATCAGAGATTCCTGAACCACTTTCCGGACCAGGGCCTCTACCTGCTGGTCTTCTGCTTCCCTTTCTTTTGCAGCTTGGGAAAAACATAGCTCACAGAGGGATTTACCCTCTGGGACCTGAGCTTTACATCCCCAGCAAGCTCTTTTCTCAGAGCGACTGGAATGGCGGTAGGAATGACGCCCGGACGTGGACTTGGGCTCTTCGCTATGACGCCTAGAAGCTGAACTAGGGCGTCTGGAACTAGATGAAGATTGTTGGTGATGTGATCTGGAACGATCCGTATCTTCGCGTGCTGAGGACCTATGTTCAGACCTAGAAGGGCTGAGCAAGAAAAGGAAAGAAAAATAGAATCCATAGAAAAGCAACCCAAAAGAAAAAAATACAAGCAGAAGGAAAGGTAAATTTCCTACCTGCAGCGCAAGGGTTGGCCACTGGGGGGCTGTGACACGTCCATAGTAGAAACCTATACCTGTAGTGAAAATCCATAATCAGCCAAGGAAACACTAACAGAGGACACAGGAGAGCTGGACAGCCAGCAGCATAGCTTCCTACCTTGGCAGATACAAATCACTGCACCGGGAAGCCGCTGTATCATCTGCAGATCATCCCAAGTAATAGCTGTATTTTGACAGCTATTTAAACTTGGCGCCGATGATGACGTCACCACGCCCCCCAGCGTCATCCAGCGGAACTCGCGCGCATGCGCGATCGCCGTTCTATCCCCGGAACTGCGCGTGCGCGAACCAAGCCTCGTTTTCAGACGAGGCTGGCCGCTGCGCAGAACCCGGAAGTACCCGGCGGACTGAGACGCAGATGCGCTCCAGCCGCCATAACAGGAGAATACAGGAAGACAAACAAACACACACAGACACTGCTGCCATAAAAATATGCAAGGCAAAGGCTGTATACGATACCACCCAGCACGATCCTGGTCCATCCTGGTTGGGAACGACCATCCATTGCACGACCGGGCTTTCAGTAAGGGGGGCCTCCTGCTAATAGCAAGGACGTTTGGCCCAATGCCGCTTGCCTGCCAATGGCGAGGATAGAAGCTCTTCATGGCATCGCATGTATAGCCCGTCTCCACCCTGCTAATAGCCGGGAATGCTGGACTCCAGAACCGCCATCAGGACAATCGTGCACGCCAGGACCGAACCGTAGATAAATTCATAAGGTAAGATACACCTTGGTCCTAGGAGGAGGACAAAAAAGGAACACGGCCTCTGGCTAGGAGCAAAGATTTATGGGAGTGGGGTCCTATGAGGTATGAGAGGCGGGATTAACCCATACGTATGCTGCCATGGAGTCTGTCAGGAAATACAGTATACAGGCTTCTGATGATGATGCTGGAGACAATGCTAAAATTGTTTATTCCATTTCTAATAAAAATACAGAAGATCTTCCTATTTCTTCCTATTTTTCTCTTAATATTGAGACTGGAGTTATCTATGCGCAGAGATCCTTTGATTATGAGCAACACAAAGAATTTATAATAGAAGTAACAGCTAAGGACAATGGACACCCATCTCTGAGTAGCAACACAACAATAACTATCAAAGTCATAGATCAGAACGATAATGCACCAAAACTCTTATACCCATCCCCAGACAGTGGAGCATCAGTGGGGTTTGAGATGGTCCCTTTTGGTGCTGAGCCTGGATCATTAATAACAAAGGTGGTTGCAGTGGATGCAGACTCTGGACATAATGCTTGGATCTCTTATCATTTTGCACAAGTAGCTGAGCCATCTTACTTCACCATTGATGAATATACAGGTGAAATTCGAACACAACATGTTTTTCAAGAGAAGGATACTCTGAATCACAAGGTTGTGGTGATTGTAAAGGATAATGGGATCCTATCTCTCTCCGCTACAGTTACCATCACTCTGGTTGTTGCAAATGATTTCCAACAAGTAGTCCCTAAATTTGTCAGTCACTTCACTGATGAAGATTATCAATCCAGCTTGCAGCTGTACTTGATAATTGCTCTAGCAGTAATCTCTCTGTTGTTTACTATAACTGTTATGTTGGCTGTATTATCTAAATGCAGAAAGTCTAAACCATTCCCAGTATATGGGCCGGACAGTTCAAATTTATATCCTCAAGTCAATCCCAGGATGCTGTCTCAATATGCCAGTGGTACACTAACACTTCCCTACTCTTACAACGTTTGTGTGGCTTTGGATTCTGGGGAAAGTGACTTTACATACATGAAAACTAATCAAAATGTCCCTGTGGATAATCTAATTGATGCTGATGATTCAGGTCTTGGAAAGGAAAGTTTAAAGGAGTCTTTGTCAACCAGCAGTCAAATCCAGGTGAGCTTTTGAAAACGTAAAGCACTGTCCATTTTTATCCCCTAAAAGCCTCACATTTTATAACACTCTAGATAAATTACAATAAATCTATACTTTGTCTCACCTGTCACGATTGAGATAGATGATCTAACAATTACCTAACAAATTATCTTGGTATAAGAAAAATTGTTTGTAAATAACAAAGGTTAAAAAAGAAAAGATTTACTGAGTATTAAGGGGGAAAGAGAGGCTTTTGAACAAAATGTGGGGCCTAAGGCAAGTAGAAGGTAGATCTTAAAGTGTATCTGTAGCCAAAATGTAAAATAAGTCTGTGCATAGTTAATCTCTTTGCTATTTCGTAACGATTCCCTGTTTATCCTGCCCAATATCTCTTTTTTTTTTTTTAATCAAATACTTTTTTTTTATTTTTTGTTGCAAAAAAATATAACAAATTAGTCCATATCATATCATATCGTAAAGTAAAAAATCAAATAAAAAACAAACAAAAACATAAACCAAGCATACTTTGTACCTCTCGGGGTGACTTAGCATATAATTAATATAACATACTAGAATTATAAATACACTCTGCACAACAGTCTGAGTTCCCCCAGTGTAATGCCCTGTACACATGGTCGGATTTTCCAACGGAAAATGTGTGATAGGACCTTGTTGTCGGAAATTCCGACCGTGTGTGGGCTCCATCACACATTTTCCATCGGATTTTCCAACACATAAAGTTTGAGAGCAGGCTATAAAATTTTCCGACAACAAAATCCGTTGTCGGAATTTCCGATCGTGTGTACACAAATCCGACGCACAAAGTGCCACGCATGCTCAGAATAAATAAAGAGATGAAAGCTATTGGCTACTGCCCCGTTTATAGTGTTTTACGTGTTTTACGTCACCGCGTTCAGAATGATCGGATTTTCCGACAACTTTGTGTGACCGTGTGTATACAAGACAAGTTTGAGCCAACATCTGTCGGAAAAAATCCTAGGATTTTGTTGTCGGAATGTCCGATCAATGTCCAACCGTGTGTACGGGGCATTAGTCATCAAATTGTAGCCATTTCCTCCAAACAGCCACAAATTATCTTTCTTTTACACCCTCTATGCCTCTCTCTTCTACCACTACTCCTTACTCCTATCTATCTCCTCTACCTTCACTCCTCTCT
This sequence comes from Aquarana catesbeiana, assembly GCF_042186555.1. NCBI lineage: Eukaryota > Metazoa > Chordata > Amphibia > Anura > Ranidae > Aquarana > Aquarana catesbeiana. The sequence continues at coordinate 471,808,969 of NC_133326.1, forward strand.
AATAGAAAGACCATCATATAGTTCATTAGTAGGTTTTATCCAATGTAACCATATTTTATTAAATCTTTGTGGTGTACCTCTATGTTTGTATGTTATTTTTTCTTTTAAGTATATAATTGAGTTTCTCAACCCATTGTTTATGGGTTGGGGAATCAATAGATGTCCATTTTTGTAGAATAACTTTACGTGCTAAGTATAGGGATATTATCCACATAGTATGCATTTCTATTGGTAATGCTCCATCAGGTATAATACCCAATAGAGCCAGTTTGGGCGTCCTTATTATCTCAGTTGAGCATACTAGGTTTAAGGTTATAAAAACTTTTTCCCAATAACGATAAAGCTTTGGACATCGCCAAAGCATACGGATAAGGGAACCATTGAATAGAGAGCATCGCAGGCATAATGGTGTTATATATTTTCACCAAGCATAAAGTTTTTGTGGAGTGTAATGAAACCTATGTATAATAAAAAGCTAAGATAGCATTTTAGACTGCGAGAGAGATGTCCTAGGAAGTGTTTCAAGAGCACGTGTCCAGTCCTCCTCATCTAAACCCTCTATATCTTCTTGCCACCGAGCAAAGCTATTTTTGTGTTTTTCAGTATTCTCCATTATTTGTAATTAGCATAAAGATCTCCTATTAATCCTGTTTTCATACATGCAGCTGAGGTTGCCTTTGTTAATATTTTAGAATGTTCAAACTGTAATTGGCTTTTTGAGCTTTGAGTTTGTAATGCATGACGTATTCGAAGATATTGATAAAAGTCTTTATTTGTTAGCTGATACCGATCTTTCAATATATTAAAAGGAAGTAAAACGTCCCCTTCATATAGCTGATACAGGAATATTATGCCCACCTTTTTCCAGTCTAAATATTCTGATAATTTATTTAATTCATAGAGGCAGTAATTATCCCATATGGGCATCTGTTTCGTATAGCCCTTATGTTGAGTAATATTTCGTACTGCTTCCCATACTCTATGAATCAAATGGAATGTAGGGAACCTTTTTTATTATAGAAATGGTGTGCTACTATTAATTGAACTAAAATGTAATTTCTAAATTGGGATGATATTATCTTCTGTATAGGATCCTCCATGTCCACTGCCTCCCAACCATGCCAATGTTGTAATTGTGAAGCAATAAAGTATAATCTTACATTAGGTATCGCAATTCCCCCTTTATCAGTTGGCTGTTGTAATATTTCAAGTCTAATCCTGGGTTTTCTTCCCCTCCACACAAAGTCTCTCAAGACAGCGTCAATGGTCTTAAATAATCATAGCGTCAACCACATGGGGCAATTATGCAATAGGTATGACATCTGTGGCATCCACACTATCTTCACTAAATTTTCCCTCCCCACCATAGATATTGGGAGTTTACTCAATATTTTACTCTGTTTTCTAAATTTAACAATAAGAGGAAGTATATTCCTAGCTATATTATCTATAACATTCGGTGTAATTACCACTCCCAAGTATTTAAATGATGTGACTAGGGCCATGCGCTGAGTCTGGCGCAAATATCCCGTACCCTGAAGAGTCCACAAGCATTATTACAGATTTGTCCCAAATAATATTGATTCCTGAGAAGGATCCATATAGATTTATTAAGGACATAACTGCAGATATGGATGGACCCATATCTTCCAGAAACACAAGGGTATCATCCGCATAGAGTGCTATCTTGTCTTCACCTGTAGATCTGCGGAATCCCACAATATCCACAGATGAACGAATAGCCTCAGCCAATGGTTCGATGACCTGAGCAAAGAGCAGGGGGGATAAAGGACATCCCTGCCTCGTCCCTCTGGTCAACGAGAAAGGGGACGATACACATCTGTTCACCTGTACCCATGCTCTTGGGGAGTCATATAAAAGCTGTATCCATTTAATAAATCTAGGACCAAACCGTATAGTTTTAAGCAATTCCACAGGAAAACCCACTCTATACTATCAAATTCTTTAGTCGCATCAAGTGACATTATAGCTCTATTTCCCATATTATCTGTTGGGAGTTGTAAATTCAAGAATAACCGTCTAACATTATTATCTGTAGATCTATTGGGGAAAAAGCCTGATTGATCACGGTGGATCAATTTGGATATAAATATCTCTATGATAATATAACTATGATATGTTATTTACATGCAAATGTATAGTGCCCCAGCATTGTCAGCCCCTGAGGCTTCCACAGATAATTGCAGCTTGATGTAGCACAGTGGAAGCTTCTGCTTTAGCAATGTGACTGGGTCTCTTTAACCACAGGGAAACTTGTAATATGATGACAGGCTTAACACAGCAGCTGTAATGTTCATATTTTTATGAGAATTCTATGGTTATCGACTAAGGTGAAGAACCACAGTGTGGGCTTCACCAGTTTTTGTCGAGTAAATGGACAAGTGTTGGTGGCTCGACCCTTGTTTTATGAAGCATGGATTTAGAGTTTTACTACACGTCCTTCAAAATGGGCCCAGCTAATTTGCAGGGTCAATTGTTTTCATTCTGTTATGCACATTGATATATTGATTTAATAAAATTGTCTAAGCAAATTAAAGGCAGATATTAAATGTAGCACTTGATATAATGGTAGGTATTTTATTGATTTTTGTAAGATAAATAAATACTTCTTCTGACCAATAAATGTAATTCAGGCTCTTATAATAGTATTTAGGTATAATTTTTTTTTCAGCAATTGCAAATAGTAAATAAATATTTGAGTACTGTAAAATGCATGTAAAATTGAATTAAGCAAATAGACATACCAACTAAGATTTGTGACTTTGGTATGTTTGATCTTAACTTTGAATACTCAAGATGTTATAACTATTTAGATATGTGGAGCAAGTATGCGGAATAAGGAATATTATATATTGTGTTTTCAGTTTTTCATTACAAGCATGTGTATTATTATGCTTGGTAATGTGCCTAGTATAGTTGCTGCCTATCTCTCTATCTATCAACATAAAAATCTTTTGAACTTACCAGATTTCTGCACAACAGTCTTATAAAATGCTTCCTGATCTATTATATCTTTATTCACAGCCTGATTTGTAAAAGATGATGGGTCGTATTTTGTAACTGATAGAATCATTTTTAGCAGCAATAGTTCCTGCAAAAAGTTCCCTTTAGCTACTGATCCGACTTGCACAGTGGTTGGGAGAACATTTAAACCATTCCTACCTAAAACTGTTTTTAGTATTTCTTGCAAAAGAGATCTCTTCAGGTTGCGCACAAGTATCTCAGTGCAGTTGAGGTCTGGACTTTAACATGGTCTTTCCAAATACACTTTTTTTATAGTACATCCAGATCTTTTGCAGGCAGCTGAATTTTCTGAAGAGCAGTGATTTCTTGGTGCCATAAATACTATTCTTGTTTAGTGGTTTCACATGTATATAATTTGTTCACCATACATGAAGATGTATTTATGTTTGTATTAGCAAGGACATTAAGTTATGTAGCAAGGTCTTGTACCTCTTTTGGTCTAATGAGAACCTCCAAGGCCCAAGATAGCTGACATCCTTCAATATGTGGTGGGTTGTGAGGCATAGTGGGTGCAAAGATGGTGAAAGTCATTGGGCGCCAGACACTTCTTGGATGTAAAAGAGGTTTTATTTCTTTTGACAGTCCTTTTTATATATTTTGGGGGAAGCTCAATTGGCAGACTCTGAGACTTCAATATGAGGACAGCCATACAGGGAAATGCCCCAGCAAGGCGTAACTTCTGCACGTGCAGGATTGCTGTCTCCTATGGTAACAGTACTTTAACAGTTCCTAACTCAACGTTTTAGTTCTTTCAGATTCACTACAACTGCTCCTTGTAGTTCTTCAATACTGAGCTCCTGGTCTCTCACTAGACCCACTGATTCACTGACTATGAATCCCTTGAGCTCCTCCAAGGGTTGCGGTGGTATGCCCTCAAGTGTCTCCCCTGCTTCTCTGCTGGGTCCCTAGATTGGCACTCCAGATACTCTTCAAGCTTCACCCCTGCTAACTGGCTCGGTCCCTGGCTTGACACACAAAGTTGCTCGGCAAGCATCTCCTCCACTGGTTGGGTCCCTGACTTGATCACTGCCTGAAGTTTCCCAGTTCTCCACCGTGCCCTTCGGTGAGAATATGATTCCAGTACTTGCTTCAGTTACTCACTGTGGTCCCTGGAAAAGGTGATTGGTGATTGATCCCTTCGTGGCGACAGCTTCCCTTCTACCTCCAACCACTGACAGGTTCTCCGGCCGAAAGAACTGTCACTTTTGGTTGGACTGCAAGCCACAGTCCCAACCCTGCACTGCTCTCTTACTTCTGGATAGGCCCTTACACAGCCTGGCAGCCAGATGCCCCCAGAATAGGCCAAATCTCCGGCCTACCAGCCCGGGGCAGGTGACACACGTCCACCCAGACGGCAGTCCGGGTGGCACAGAACACAGATCACCTGACCTCACCCGAATATATAGGCTGTCTCAGCAGGCCAAGGGACTAAAAAAAATACCCTGCCCATTGGCTGGGACACCCACATACCTATAACCTGACCTCTAGTACCACCAAGTACCCGGCCACCTAGTTTTAGAAGAGAAAAGTGCAACAAGGCCAAGCTTAGGGAGAAATCAATAGATTCCTATCAATCGACCAAGATAACTACTCTTGGCAAGTAAATTTGTGAGGAGCTCCCTGACTAAACTCCAGGGTGCTACAGGTATATAATGTAAATGATTATGTTGGTAAAAAAGTGTGCTTTGTATTTTTTTGTTTATTTCTTCCTTTGCAGAAGATAGTTAGGCTAACCTTTTTAAAATGGGGTGCCTTCAGGTTTCTTGAAAGATGCCTTGGCAAAACTGCCTAAAAATTGCCCCAAATTGTATACAAGCCAGCAGGTGGATCATGTCTGTCTTTTAGTTACACAAAGCCACGGGTTTTCATTATGCACTATTACAACCAATATCGGTTCTTAAGAAGGACGTTGGGTGCCTGCACAACATCCTTGTTTGTCCTCCCATGCCTGGGGTCACATTAGCTGAGTGAGAGAGAGAAACTGAGGGAGAAGAGAAACAGTACTAATCAGTACCAATGTACAAATATGTGTTTGCTTTGGAAGAATAAATCACCTCTCAAGTTGGGTGTCCGACTGTGTGGATGTTGCTGCATTATGTAAAACTATTAGTTTTGTTTTTTTACATTTTAGAATGTCGTGCATCATTTTAAAGGGTGCCTTAACTAAAGAAAAAAAGTTGAGAAACACTGCTTTAGGCAATGGTTATTGGGACATACAGTATATACAATTAACCCAGTAGAAAATAAGAAATAACCTATTGGTAATATGGGAGTGCTTGTGACAGAATGCCTCACCTATTTGTATGTGCAGTGCAAATGTGCCTATCTCAAAGCACTGCACTGATTACTTTTTTGATTTTCTTTAAAAGAACTTGATTGAGTGGACTTGTAACAGAATGTCTCACCTACTTGGTATTCAAAGCAACACCTAACCTGAACCAGAAAAGCAATCCATGTATAGTATTGTCTCAATCTCTGTACCTCACCAGCAAAGGGCATAGTGGTTCTTTTCTGCAAGTGGGATGCCTTAGGAGTAATTTTTTACTAATTAAGTACAAAGTATCAGTGGGGTATATTCAGTTAATACTGGAAAGTAAAAAATGCAGCTAAACATGATTTTACTCTATGAAACGTACTGGTTTTAAAGCAATAACTAATTACTGATGTTTAGATTCAAACTACTGATAAAAGCTACTTGCTTTTAACTCCTGCTATATATTCTTATTATACAATCTGTTAAACATGTGCCCAGATGTACTAGAAATAAATCCTATAGGCTGTACATTGTAGTATCAGAAAACGTACTAATAGGAAAACACAGTATACCTGATTGTTGAATGATGTGCTAATAAAGAGTAGAAAAAAGTGTACATCTAAACTGCATAATGAATAAACAAATAAATATATGTAACAAGTCTTAGATTTGCCAGACTTAAAAAAGGAAACCAATTTTAAAGCTTAATACCAGGCTAAAGTTTCTCAGATACAGTGCAGAAAGCTTAGACCTCTGCCAGGTTTGTATTGCGGTCTGTCTCCCCATCAGGTAGATTTTAATTAACTCTCTATCCTGGTTTCTACACAGCAAGTGAAAACAATCTCCTCAAATGGGACACATACAGCAAGGAAAACCTGGCAAGCAGATTTAAGAATTCTTAAATATAAAATGGTTGTAAACCTCTGACAGGAAAAATGAACAAAGCAAGTCCTTCTACAGGGTTTGCTTGCCTTAATCCAAAGCACAGAGTGTGATTTCTGTCTGATGTCAAATTCCCCTGTGTCACTGTTTACCAGACTTCCTGGCCCCAAACAATCACAGGAGGAGGCCTACAGCACACAATCTGTGATTGGCAAACTCAGCTGTGCATGTTTCCCTATGAGACTGTGTAGAGGGAAGTATATCCATTACTTACACTCAGCTCTTAAATTACACCCATCTCTTCTGTCTGAGCTTTGCGGTGTGTGACATCAGATCCCCACCCCCTGCTTCTGGAAGCTCAGATATGCTGTGTTCATTCTGGACTTTGAACGGCTGTAGAGGAGAGAGGGCTGCGATAAACATGTTCAACCTATGTAGGGGGCATTACCTGGGGCTAGTCAATTCACTGGGTAAATGCAATGGTTTACAACCACTTTAATAAAGAAATGTGATTTTATTTTATTGTGTGTCCCCTGTTAATGCATTATCACCCTCTCCTAGTGGCCACACAGAAAGTAAAGTAAGATGTCCTCAATGTGGACAAAGGCAACAATAAAAATCTCACTTTTCTCCAATCTGTTGAAAGCTAATAACAAAAGTTTTGGTTGGAGTCGGGCTTCAATAAAAGTGCTTTTGAAAAGTATTTTATGGTTACCTACATCGTTTTTTTGGAGTTGTTAAAATTTGAGCAATTTAGATTTTTTTTGTTTTACCAGTCATAATCATAAAAAGAATGTATTCTTTTTATTTAAACTTTGATACCTAATTGTATGTTACAAAATTGAATAAAACTGAGTTTTGAAATATAACTGCCTAAAATTTACATCATACCAATGCAACGACTAAAACATAGAAAGATTGCATTGGATTTTATATAAAAAATATCAGTGTTGCAGTTCCTCACTTACACCTCAGAGCGCCGCTGTTTGACCAATAAGGAGAAGAATACAGAACTGGAGATCCACTGGTATTTTCATCATTCACACACACTGCAGATCTGCATGAAGAAGCACAGCCATTTCTGGATTCTCTTTAAACAAGACTACTTATTTTATTATTTTCACTCTTTTTTTCTGTGTGGATTACAAATGCTGAATATCCTAAAGAACACATTTGGAAGATGCTGAACATGGATGAGGTGAGCCACCATTCACAAGCATACAAAGGAATAGCATGGCAAGTAATATTTACTTTTTTATTTTCCTGGCTGTGTCATACAGCCTCAGGTCAGAAACATTATTCCATTGTAGAAGAAATGAGAAAAGACTCTGTTATAGCAAATATTGCAAAAGACCTGGGATTAGATATTAAACAGCTCCCACCAAGAAATCTTCAAATGATATCACATATATCAGATAAATACTTGTATGTGAATGTAGATAATGGAAATCTCTATGTGAAGGACAGGATCGATAGGGAAACACTGTGTGGGGCAGCACCTACCTGCTTCCTAACCTTTGATGCTGTGGTTGAAAATCCTTTTAATATTTTTAAAGTGAAAATAGAAATTCAGGATATTAATGACAATCCCCCAGTGTTTTATCCAGAGACTTTCAATATAGAAACTATTGAACTAACATCACCAGGAACAAGATTTGCTTTACAAAATGCAGAAGATCTGGATATCGGTATTAATTCAGTACAGACATATAAACTCAGTGACAATTCACATTTTACACTAAGTCAGAAGATTAGCAGTGATGGATTTCAATCACTTGAGCTTGTGTTGGAGAAATCACTGGATCAAGAATTCCAAAATGTTCATGAACTGATTTTAACAGCTCTGGATGGAGGAAATCCTGTCAGATCTGGAACTGCTGTAATACGAATCATTGTTATTGATGTTAATGATAATTTTCCAATATTTTCTCAAAAGGTGTACAAAGTTAGTGTGAGTGAGAATAGTGCAGTAAATACTACTATAATCAATGTAAATGCTACTGACAGAGATGCTGGTACAAATGGGCAAATCACATATTCCTTCAGCAAAACATCAGGAAATGTACACCCTTCTGGTTTTTTTAGTATTCATCCCAAAAGTGGTGACATTAATATCAATCAAAAGATAGATTTTGAGGAGACAATAAACTATGAACTGTCTATTCAAGCAAAAGATGGAGGAGGACTGGTTTCCCATTGTAAGGTTTTGATAGAAGTGATAGATGAGAATGATAATGCTCCAGAGATATTCATCACTTCATTATTCTCCCCTATTCCTGAAAATTCTACATCTGGAAAAATGATAGCTCTAATCAGAGTCCATGATAAAGATTCAGGAGAAAGTGGAGAGGTAGAATGTAAGCTCAGGAAAGCAGAGGTAATGCCTTTTATTTTAGTTTTGTCTTCTAGCAGTGTGTATACAATTGTGACAACAGGTCCTATGGATAGAGAGAAAGTATCTAATTATAACATACAAATTGTAGCTACTGACAGAGGATCTCCTCCACTTTCCAGTGAGAAATCCATTAAACTGGAAATTTCGGATGTTAATGATAATCCCCCACTATTTATGCAATCTATTTATGTTGGTTATGTACCAGAGAACAATTTACCAGGAGCCTCACTATACAGTATAAAAGCAAATGATCCTGATATTGGAGACAATGCTAAAATTACTTACTCAATTACAAGTAAAAATACAGAAGATCTTCATATGAGTTCTTATGTATCTCTTAATATAGAGACTGGCGTTATCTATGCCCAGAGATCCTTTGATTATGAGCAACACAAGGAATTTATAATAGAAATAACAGCTAAGGACAATGGAAACCCATCTCTGAGCAGCAACACAACAATAACTATCAAAGTAATAGATCAAAATGATAATGCACCAAAACTCCTATACCCAGCCCCAGACAGTGGCGCATCGGCGGGGTTTGAGATGGTCCCTTTTGGTGCTGAACCTGGATCAATGATAACAAAGGTGGTTGCAGTGGATGCAGACTCTGGACATAATGCTTGGCTCTCTTATCATTTTGTACAAGTAGCTGAGCCATCTTACTTCACAATTGATGAACATACAGGTGAAATTCGAACACAACATGTTTTTCAAGAGAAGGATACACTGAATCACAAGGTTGTGGTGATGGTAAGGGACAATGGTATCCCATCTTTCTCTGCTACAGTTACCATCACTGTTGTTGTTGCAGATAATTTCCAACAAGTAGTCCCTAAATTTGTCAGTCATTTCACTGATGAAGACTCTCAATCCAATCTGCAGCTGTACTTGGTAATTGCCCTAGCAGTTATTTCTTTGCTATTTATCATAACAGTCATTTTGGCTGTTTTATCTAAATGTAGGAAGTCAAAACCATTCCCAGTATATGGGCCGGTCAGTTCAAATTTATATCCTCAAATTGATCCTAGGATGTTGTCTCAATATGCCAGTGGAACACTAACACTTCCCTACTCTTACAATGTTTGTGTGGCTTTGGATTCTGGAGAAAGTGACTTTACATACATGAAAACTAATCAAAATGTCCCTGTGGATAATCTGATTGATGCTGATGATTCAGGTTTTGGACATGAAAGTTTAAGGGAGGCTTTGCCAACCAACGGTCAAAATCAGGTGAGTTTTTGAAAATTATAAGCATCTTGTTTTTCCTTAGGAAACTTACATTTTCACTCTCGATAAGGGCAAAAAATGTATAGCTAGTCTCATTTGTCAAATTTGGGATAGGTAATCCACCAGTTACCTAACAAATGGTGCGGTGTAAGAAAAATTAATTATAAATAACAAGGCTGGAAAAGTAACAGTTTACTGAGGATTAAGGGGGAAATAGAGGCTTGTGAACAAAAGTGTATCTGCAGTAAAAGATGAAAATAAGTGTGTGCATAGTTAATTCCTTTGCTATTTCATAACAATTACCTGTTTATCCTGTTCATTCAGACATGTCCAGGGTTGGGTCAACAACATTATGTTATTCCATGCAAATGTATAGTGCTCTAGTGTTGTAGGCACCCAAAGCTTCCATAGATAACTGCAGTATGATGGAGCACAATGAAAGCTTCAAGCACACTGACAGGAGTTTTGTATTTTGCCTGCAAAAGCAGCTTAATGTTATTATGCCCATGCACATTAGGACAATTAGAGGCAAATTTTAAGCTCAACGTTTAAAGGCAGTTAAAAAAAACCTTCTGGTTTGCGTTTCTGATTGGAGCTTTCTGGCAGAAAAAACACAAAGCTCTCCTAAATGCGCCTAAACTGTGTACAAAAAATGCTCTATATAAGCTTTTCTTTCTGCCAAGAGAACTGGTGATTTTTAAGGGTAGTGTGCAGTGAGCCTAATTGTATTTAGGTGTAGTTTCTTTTTTTGTACAAATACTAAATAAAAATGTGCTTATGGTACAATGCATTGAAAACAGAATAAGGCAAAAAGACATGCCAACCAAGATTAACCACTTCAGCCCTGGAAGGATTTACCCCCTTCCTGACCAAGCCCTTTTTTGTGTTACGGCACTGCGTCGCTTTAACTGACAATTGCGCAGTCGTGCAACGTTATACCCTAACAAAATTGACGTCCTTTTTTCCCCACAAATAGAGCTTTCTTTTAGTGGTATTTGATCACCTCTGCGGTTTTTATTTTTTGCGCTATAAACAAAAAATGAGTGAACATTTTGAAAAAAAAGCAATATTTTTTACATTTTGCTATAGTAAATATCCCCAAAAAATATATAAAAAAAAATTCTTCCTCAGTTTAGGCCGGTATGTATTCTTCTACATATTTTTGGTAAATAAAAATTGCAATAAGCGTATATTGATTGGTTTGCGCAAAAGCTATCGCGTCTACAAAATAGGGGATGGATTTATGCCATTTTTATTATTATTTTATTTGTATTAGTAATGGCGGCGATCTGCGATTTTTATCATGACTACGACATTGGCAGTGGACAGATCGGACACTTTTGACACTATTTTGGGACAATTGGCATTTATACAGCAATCAGTGCTATAAAAATGCACTGATTACTGTGTAAATGTCACTGGCAGGGAAGGGGTTAAACACTAGGGGGCAATCAAGGTGCTAAGAGTGTTCCCTGGACGTGTTCTAACTGTAGGGGGGATGGGCTCACTAGAACATGACAGAGATCACTGCTCCCAATCACTGGGAGCAGTAGATCCCTGCCATGTTGCTAGGCAGAACAGGGAAATGCCTTGTTTACATAGGCATCTCCCCATTCTGCCTCTCCGTGCCATGATCGCGAGCCATCGGTGGATATCGAGTTTGCGGGACCCGCGGGCACGCTCCTGTGCTTGCCACCGATGACGCAGCGAAGTACGGGTTTGTTGTTTTGCGCACCTGTGCCACTTTGCCGACGTATATCGGTGTGAGCCGGTCGGAAAGTGGTTAATAAGTTAGGTATGTTTGACCATAATTCTGGATACTCAGGGTACTATGACTATTTAGATATGTGAAGGAAGTATGTGGAATAAGGTTATTATATTATGTGATTTAAATTTTTTTCATATTTCATTTTTTTACAAGCAAGTGTATTATTACCTCTGGTAACGTGTAGGATAGTTGCTGTACATCTATGTATCTATCAATCTATCTATCTATCTATCTATCTATCTATCTATCTATGAGCTTAGAGTTCTCTGTAGATGACTGAGCACAGAAGTATTGAAAACATTAATGGTTTATCTAAATACTACACCATGAGAATTTTTCTTCTTTTCTTTTGATCTTTGACGGATGTTTTTGAGCGATACAAGGAAGGTCTTTTTTCTGAGGTCAGGTGATTCCCTTGCCATATGAAGTACACACAGAGCTTGTTTGACCATCTGTTATAGGTGGTCTTATCTTCTGGTAAGGTGTGTTTATTCACAAGAGCACAGTGGAGGTTTTTCTATTATCACTTCACTTCAAGGGATTTTTACCTTTTTCAGAGGATTCCCTTTTTTTAAAAAACTTTACATTATACTTTTGTGGACTTGCAATTAACTTTGTTCGTTTTCTAGTAATTTTTTTTATTTATTTTTTTCACATGAGAATTGATTTCATTATATTTATGTGTTTATGTCTATATGAATTTGTTTGTAATTCATTTGCACTCTTTAAAAACTATTGAATTTTGGGATGGTATCAAGGCCTATGCTGCTGGCAGCTATCTTCACTATTTTTACACCAGCGCAGCGTTCTTCCCCTATTTTTATAACAGATAAATTATTGTGTTGGTGAAAAAAAAGTCTACTTGGTGTTCAAAGTAACACCTAACCTGAACCAGAAAAGCTATCTATGGATAGTGCTGTTTCAGTTGATGTACCTCATCAGCAAAGGGGCTAGTGGTTCTTGTCAGTAGGTGGGGTGCCACAGGAGTAACTTTACATGAGTACATATTATTGGAATGATTACCGCCCAGAAAAAAATGCAACTGAACATGACTCTACTCAGAAGCATGTATGAAATGTATTGGTTTTAAAGTAATATTAAATTACCAATGTTTAGGTTCAAAATACTGATAGAATGTATTTGTTTTTAACACCTGCTATAATTTTCTAGTATACAAACTGTTAAGCATGAACCTAGTTGTACTACAATACAATCATATAGACTGCACATCATAAGATACCTGATTGTTCGATAAAGTGTTAATAGGAAAGTATAAAAAAAGTGTAAAACAAATCTGCATCATTAATGAACTCGAACATACATGTAACAAGGCTTTTATTTTTTTAATAGAAAAATAGAAATACATTAACATCCTTTCCTAGTGACTACGCGGGAAGTGAATAAAAATGTCCTCAATGGGAACAAAGGCAGCAATTAATATCCCATTTTTTCTGAAACTAATAAAAGCTAACAAAAATGTTTTATGGTTAATCTGCTACTTTTACATAGCATTTAAATTGAATTGTTCGCAATTCAGCCCTTTAGATAATTCCTGTAGTGGCATAAGCATGCAAATATTATATGCATGCTACATTTATAATTTTTTTTTTTTTTTTTAAAACATAATACATTAATATAGATTTTTAAATTATAAGTGCCTGTAACTGACATTGTACCAATGCAAACACAAAACACAAGCATACAGTAGATTGAATAACATTTCAGTGTTGCAGTTCCTCACTTACACCTCAGAGCGCCGCTGTTTGACCAATAAGGAGAAGAATACAGAACTGGAGATCCACTGGTATTTTCATCATTTACACACACTGCAGATCTGCATGAAGAGGCACAGCCACTTTCTGGATTCTGGATTCTCTCTGAAGAGGTTATTACAAATGCTAAATATTCTAAATGGACTCTTTTGGAAGATGCTGAACATGGACAAGATGACGCACCATTCACACATATACAAAGGGATAACATGGCAAGTGATATTTTCCTTCTTATTTTCCTGGCTGTGTCATTCAGTCTCAGGTCAGATTCATTATTCTATTGTAGAAGAAATGAGAAAAGACTCTGTTATAGCAAATATTGCAAAAGACCTGGGATTAGATAGTAAACAGCTCTCAATAAGAAAGCTGCAAATTATATCACATATTTCAGAGAAATACTTGTATGTGAATGTAGATAATGGAAATCTCTATGTAAAGGACAGGATAGATAGAGAGACACTGTGTGGGGCAGCACCTACCTGCTTCCTAACCTTTGATGCTGTGGTCGAAAATCCAATTAATGTTTTTAAAGTGAAAATAGAAATTCAGGATATTAATGACAATCCTCCAGTGTTTTATCCTGAGTCTTTCAATATAGAAACTATTGAACTAACATCACCAGGAACAAGATTTGCTTTACAAAATGCAGAAGATCTGGATATTGGTATTAATTCAGTGCAGACATATAAACTCAGTGACAATTCACATTTTACACTAAGTCAGAAGATTAGCAGTGATGGATTTCAATCACTTGAGCTTGTGTTAGAGAAATCATTGGATCAAGAATTACAAAACGTTCATGAACTCATTTTAACAGCTCTGGATGGAGGAAATCCTGTCAGATCTGGAACAGCTGTAATACGAATCATTGTTATTGATGCTAATGATAATTTTCCAATATTTTCTCATAAGGTGTACAAAGTTAGTGTTAGTGAGAATAGTGCAGTAAATACTACTATAATCAATGTGAGTGCTACTGACAGAGATGCTGGAACAAATGGACAAATCGCGTATTCCTTTAGCAAAACATCGGGCAATGTTCATCCTTCTGGCCTTTTCAGTATTGAAACAAAAAATGGTGATATTAAAATAAACAGAATGTTAGATTTTGAAGAGATAAGGAACTATGAACTGTCTGTCCAAGCTAAGGATGGAGGAGGGCTTGTTTCCCATTGTAAAGTATCGATAGCTGTCATAGATGAGAATGACAATGCTCCAGAGATATCCATCAAATCCTTATCTTCACCCATTCCTGAGAATTCTGCACCTGGAACAGTGATAGCTTTAATCAGAGTCCATGATAAAGATTCAGGAGAAAATGGAGAAGTGGACTATAAGCTCACAGGGGAATTGCCTTTTAATTTAGTTTTGTCATCTAACAGTTTTTATACCATTGTGACCACAAGTTCTATGGATCGAGAGAAAGTGTCTAATTATAACATATCAATTCTAGCTACAGACAAAGGATCTCCTCCACTTTCCAGTCATAAAGCCATCAAATTGAAAATATCAGATGTTAATGATAACCCCCCATTGTTTATGAAATCTACTTATTTTGCTTATGTACAAGAGAACAATTTACCAGGAGCCTCAATATATAGTATACAGGCTTCTGATGATGATACTGGAGACAATGCTAAAATTATTTATTCCATTTCTACCAAAAATACAGAAGATGTTCCTATGTCTTCCTATTTTTCTATTAATATAGAGACTGGGGTTATCTATGCCCAGAGATCATTTGATTATGAGCAGCACCAGGAGTTTGTTATAGAAGTAACAGCTAAGGACAATGGACAGCCATCTCTCAGCAGCAACACAACATTAATTATCAAAGTCATAGATGAGAATGACAATGCACCAAAACTCCTATATCCATCCCCAGACAGTGGAGCATCTGTGGGGTTTGAAATGGTCACTTTTGGTGCTGAACCTAAATCATTAATAACAAAGGTGGTTGCAGTGGATGCAGACTCTGGACATAATGCTTGGCTCTCTTACCATTTTATACAAATATCTGAACCATCTTACTTCACCATTGATGAACATACAGGTGAAATTCGAACACAACGTATTTTTCAAGAGAAGGATACACTGAATCACAAGGTTGTGGTGATGGTAAAGGACAATGGGATCCCATGTCTCTCTGCTACAGTTACTATCACTCTTGTTGTTGCAGATAGTTTACAAGTAGTTCCTAAATTTGTCAATCACTTCATTGAAGAAGAATCTCAATCCAATCTGCAGCTTTACTTGGTAATTGCCTTAGCAGTAATATCTTTGCTATTTATTATAACAGTCACGTTGGCTGTTATATCTAAATGTAGGAAGTCTAAACCATTCCCAGTATATGGGCCGGTCAGTTCAAATTTATATCCTCAAGTTGACCCCAGGATGTTGTCTCAATATGCCAGTGGAACACTAACACTTCCCTACTCTTACAATGTTTGTGTGGCTTTGGATTCTGGGGAAAGTGACTTTACATACATGAAAACTAATCAAAATGTCCCTGTGGATAATCTGATTGATGCTGATGATTCAGGTCTTGAAAATGAAAGTTTAAAGGAGGCCCTGCCAACCAGCAGTCAAATCCAGGTAAGCCAGTTTTTGCCGTAAATGTAAAGTGTTACTAAACCCAGGACCCTGCATTCACTATATCTAGTCTCCCACAGTACACAGAACATGGAAATGCAGTAATGTTAGTAAATATAAACTGCTAAATACCTTCTCTCATCAGCAGTACATAGCAGTCTTGTGACTTCTATAAGTGTCTGGTTAAAGCTTGTAGGAGGATTTATCATTCTCCCTTGATTATCCTATGAGGATACAGAACCCCTGAGCCTTTGTCTGGCCCTGTGCTGATCACATGCACTCTCCCAAGAAAAAAAAAACATAGCAATACACACAAACTGAGCATGTGCAGCTTGTGCCTAAGCCTCTATACTATCTGGGCAAACTGGGAGAAGGGGAGGATCAGAGGTGACAGGAGCAAAGAGCCTTTTTACACAATGCAAAGGATTAACCCACTAGGTTTCACAGTGAGTATAACAAGCATGCTTTACCGCATATAGAGACTGATTTTACGTTATGAGTTTAGTAACACTTTAAGGCCCCTTTCACATGGGTGGATAGAATTCAGCTTTTAGCTATGAATAGATCAAGTTATCTACCACAGCTAAACTCAAACAATGCTTTCCTATGGCCCCATTCACACACTGCGTTTAGCAACGGTTTCAATACATGGGGGTTTGTGCGGTTAGAAAAAATAAATTTGACAGCGTCCAGGACCGATTTATTGCAGCTATCTGCACATAACTGCAGGTAATCGCAGTGTACTATTTCTCCTGCGGATAACAGCAGCAACAAGGAAAGAAAAACAACAGGAAGCACATCAGAAATGACAAGAATGTTCCAACGCAGCTAAACGCAGCTAAACACAGCCGCATGTAAACGCACATAAACGCAGTTAATCGCAATGTACAACTGCAAGTGATCCCTGTGCCTGGAGTCTTGGAATTTCAAAATAACAAAACATGCTTTTAACAGTGGCAGAACAGCCGCCCATGTGCTTTGGTGGTTAGTGCAAACCTCCGACTTTGCATTGGTGTTTAGTGCAAACCTCACTTAACATTGGTGTTTAGTGCAAAATTCAATTCACATTGAGGTTTAGTGTAAAACACTAAATTTGAATAATAGCATTTAAAAATGTCAGTGGTGTTGGGTGATTGTATTAAGCTTATTAAAGCCTCATTATCCATGTCATAAAAAGTACCTGGGAGTAATGATCTGCTTCACCCATTTGTCAGTGGTGCCTTAACCACTTGCCACCTGGATCACGCCGAGATACCTCAGCAAAGTGGTTCGTTCCCACGAATCGCCGTATGGGTATGTCTGTACCTTTAAGGGCGATAGCAGGCATGCGTTAGTGCACGGCGGAGAATTCGATGCACGTGGATGGCAGGTGAAATCGTTGGCCACCCACCCACGATGGTGTGCACGGGAGCAGAAACAGGGATTTGTGCGTGTAAACACAAATCCCTGTTCTGTCAGGGGAGAGGAGACATAGCATTGTTCCTACTAAGTAGGAACAACGCTATGTCTCCTCCTCCAGTCAGTCACATCCCCATACAGTTAGAAACACTAACTAGGGAACACATTTAACCCATTGATCCTAGTGTTAACCCCTTCCTTGCCAGTGACATTTATACAGTAATCAGTACATTTTCATAGCACTGATCATTATATAAATGTCAATGGTCCCAAAAATGTGTCAAAAGTGTCCGATCTGCCTGCCGCAATGTCGCAGTACTGCTAAAAATCACAGATCACCGCCATTACTAGTAAAAAAAATTAATAATAAAAATGCCATAAAAATGCCATAAATCTTTCCCATGGTTTGTAGACGCTATAACTTTTGCGCAAACTAGTCAATATACGCTTATTTTGATTTTTTTACCAAAAATATGTAGAAGAATATATTTTGGCCTAAACAGAGGAAGAAATGTGTTTTTAAAAACATTTTGGGGATATTTATTAAAGCCCTTGCACACTGGGGCGGTTTGCAGGCGCTATTGCGCTAATAATAGCGCCTGCAAACCGCCCCAAAAGTGCCGCTGCTGTGTATCCAGTGTGCAAGCCCCGAGGGCTTGCACACTGGAGCGATGCGCTGGCAGGACGGTAAAAAAAGTCCTGCCAGCAGCATCTTCGGAGTGGTGAAGGAGCGGTGTGTATACCGCTCCCTTACCGCTCCTGCCCATTGAAATCAATGGGACGGCGCGGCTATACCGCCGGCAAAGCGCCTCTGCAGAGGCGCTTTGCGGTGGTATTTAACCCTTTCTCGGCCGCTAGCGGGGGGTAAAACCGCCCCGCTAGCGGCCGCATACCGACGGTAAAACGCCGCTAATAATAGCGGCGTTTTACCGCCGCCGCCGCCCCCCGCCCCAGTGTGCAAGGGCTCTTATAGCAAAAAGTAAAAAAAAATTTTTTTTTCAAAATTGTCGCTCTTTTTTTGTTTATAGTGCAAAAAATAAAAACCACAGAGGTAATCCAATACCACCAAAAGAAAGCTCTATTTGTAGGAAAAAAAGGACGTCAATTTTGTTTGGGTACAGCTTCACACAACCGCGCAACTGTCAGTTAAAGCGATGCAGCACCGTATTGCAAACAATGGCCTGATCATGAAGCAGCCAAATCTTCCGGTTTGTAAGTGGTTTAAATGGTGATGTAATATGCTGGAACTCAAATGGTACTGTAATGTCCCGTACACACGGTCGGACTTTTCGACGTAAAGTGTGCGATCAGAGCTTGTTGTCGGAAATTCCGACCGTGTGTAGGCTCCATCGGACAGTTTCCATCGGAATTTCCGTCACACAAAATTTGAGATCCGGTTCTCAAATTTTCCGACAACAAAATCATTTCGCACAAATTCTGATCGTGTGTACACAATTCCGATGCACAAAGTGCCACGCATGCTCGGAATCAAGCAGAAGAGCAGCACTGGCTATTGAACTTAATTTTTCTCGGCTCGTCGTACGTGTCGTATGTCACCGCGTTCTTGACGTTCGGAATTTCCGACCAACTTTGTGTGACAGTGTGTATGCAAGACAAATTTGAGCCAACATCCACTGGAAAAAATCCATGTATTTTGTTGTCGGAATGTCCGATCGATGCCTGATCGTGTGTACACGGCATAAGTCTAATGCCAATCCAGCCATCAGTAGTCAGTGTTGGAATTCAAGGCTCTGTTGGGAAGACATGACTTTATTGCACTGGTAGCCTGCTGGGGGAACAATGAGGAGTGGCCAGTGGCTAAACCACCAAGACCTCTTGCAGGATAAGCTTTCACAGAACCTGTGAACTACCAATAAAAAAGAAATGATGCCAATTTCTCCCATTTGAAAAACCTAGAAAACATCTAAATAATTACTCCACTATTACAAACAGTACCATAGTGACATTCTTCTGTTAGTAGTACTAGTCATCATTATTGCTGTGATGCTGTTAGATCCATTTTCTTGACTACTTTTAGTATTGGGTAGGTTATACAGAATTTTTGGTCTCATTATGGCAGAAATCTTCAAACATTTTAAAAATACAGTACATATCACAAAAGTGACTCCCTCTGAAAAAAATGCAGCAATTAGCATGATTTGGTAAGTTCCTATGCTTAAAGAGGAACTGCAGTCTGCTCACATAATTTGTAATAAAAACATCTTCCATTCTGAAGCTTCCCCCCAACCACTTCGCATATTATTTTATATATATTGTGATTCTGTACTTGCCAAATATGCTGCAGAAATCTCCCTCTACTAAGTCTGGGTGCATCCATTTTAACTGTGGGCAGCCGAAGCTGCTGCCTGTTCACTTCCTGGATTTCTGTGCTGCTGGCTACTCATTATGCACTTCCTAGTCTCGTGCCTGTGCAGTAAGCAAACTGTGCTGCACTGTTTTATCAGATTTGGCGACCCATCAGAATGTGTAACGGAAATGATGTTCCATCGCCGCCATCTTGCTACACCCCGCACTCCTCCATAGTAAGGATACACTGAGAAGGGGGAAAGCGGAAAACTTGTTAGACCCACTGGAGTTTTGAATTTTACACTTATTTTTAAAGTAAAGTGAGTTTGTACTATTGGTGTAAAATATAAAACTGCCCCTAATATCCTATACCACCACTGCGCCAATGAAAAATATATGTGAAAATATATAACAAGCTGCCACTTGTTATAAAAATTGTAGAATAACAGAGATTAAACCTATAACCATCTGCAATAAGAAATAGGAAAAGGCTAATGACGCTAATGAATATGACAATAACTGTGAATCACTAACAATGAAACAATATATCTATAGAATATATACACTATAGAATCACTGTTTCATTGTAGCTAGCCATGCTCAGTTGTATTCAGCTCTCCTGCATCTCCCCACCCTCCTCCTCCCTCGTCCCCGCCCCCTCCCCTTGTCCCCTTGTCCCCGCCCCCCTCGTCCCCGCCTCCCTCCTCTGCCAGCTACTTCTCAGTGAATGAACAGATACGAAGAAATGAGCACTGCTGGGAGATCTGACGTTTCTCTCCCGGGAGTCATTGTAATGCAGGAAAGAGCATCAAACACGTTTTATCAGCAATGAAAGAGGAAGTACAGAGAATAAGGCATTTACTTCCACTAAATTATAGTTTTGATTTCCATTGGTTACGCAGCAGAAGGTTCAATTGAAGGAAAGA
Organism: Aquarana catesbeiana; assembly: GCF_042186555.1. Classification (NCBI taxonomy): domain Eukaryota; kingdom Metazoa; phylum Chordata; class Amphibia; order Anura; family Ranidae; genus Aquarana; species Aquarana catesbeiana. The sequence continues at coordinate 471,829,538 of NC_133326.1, forward strand.
TAAAAAAATGACTGAAGTTCCACTTTAAAGTGATTGTAAAGCTTTGTTCCTCGATTTCTGGGGTCCCCTGGTGGCTCTTGCAGCTCCTCCCCAAATCAGATAACCCCTAGGAGAAGCGCTCTCCCGAGGGGGTTACCTTGCGGGCGCTCTCCCGAGTCCAGCATTTGCATCCATAGACACGAATGCCGGGCTCGGCCACACCCCCCATCATTGGATTTGATGGACAGCAGTGGGAGCCAATGCCTGTGCTGCTATCCATCTATCCAATCAAGTGCCGAGAACCCCAGGCAGAGGGACAGCGCGTCTTCACCGTTGGAAATTCCAGAGCTCAGGTAAGTAAAACGGGGGGAAGGGGGCCGGTGACTGACATTTTATCTACCTTAAATTGATTTTTATTATGTTTAATATGTAGGTAATTGTGTGGAAAGACTTGTGTACTTGAGACAGTATATCAATAATAGCAAGAGTCCAAGATCAAATGATCAGCAGGTCTATCCTGTGTGCGCAAACTTTGAAACAAACTCTGCTTTCCCCGCGCTATTTTTACATATAACAGGGACATAATTTAAACCAGTGCTAGTGACTTCTTTTCTACAAGCATACCTAACCATGGAGACTTCTGTAGCATTAAAGGTTTCAGCATCAGCAAGATCTGCATAGGGATACACTGTGGTTAAGGACGGTCTCAGCAGTGGTGCTTTAATGTCTGTATTTGAGGGGTAAAAAGCATGAGGAAATGGAGAAATGTTGGTGGCTAAATTCTTACTTATAGGAACCAATATTTCAGAGTTCTGTCTGTGATTCATAACACACAGGCCAAACTATTTTTTGTATTTTGTTTTATGTGTTTTATGCTGATTACTTAAGCTAAATGCCAACTCCAAACAAAACCTTTTTTTTTGGTGAGGACTGATTAGCACTTCTGTCTTTTTTTATTGCTCTCTCTATGGCTATTGTGGAGATTTTCCCTCACTTCTAGTCCCAATGGCAGATGAGACAGGTGGTGATGGGAAATCTCAGCTATGGGGACTTATACAGCAAGAAAAACACTTCTTAGGTAAATAGCAAAGATTGGAATCTTTATCTGTGGAATCTCTTTTTGTTGCTGTCTGTTTTCTTGTTCCATTGATACTCTTTCCCTTCATCTCCTGTTCTGATGTCACAGGGTCTGGACGTGAGGTTAAATGTGTACAGTTGAGGCACATTTAACTGGTAAAATCTGAGATTCTAACCTTTCCCTACTTGGCCCTAAGAAAAACAAAAGTTTGATCCAGGGACTGGCTTTACATTTAGTACAGGCTGTACTAGTTACTGGTGAAATTCTGTGCTCTGCTTGAAATATTCCTGCTGAATGTCATATCTCCACATGAGATACTAATACATTACCAGTTCTAAATAATCCATTAAACTGACTTTACAATTAAAAAAAAATAAATAAAAAAAAAATTATTCATGTGTCATTTTAAAATATTTTTTAAACAGTTTACCTGTAGGTAATGCAGCTTTTAAATTTTCAGCATTTATTTGATCATTTTCTTGTTTCCTTCCAGAGAGTGTATTATTTGCAGTAGCCATATGGCTAAAGCTCAGTTCAAAGCACAAACATTTTTATATGCTAATTTATACATTTATGACTTTATTGTATGTAAGTGGCATAAGAATTCTTCTTGTAGACAAATCATTTTTTTAATAACCTATGGATATGGTATTTTTGTTATTAAACTGTCTTCACCTTGGAAACATAACAAAAACAGTTACATATATAGTATAAAATATACACAAGTTTAGACTATAGAAATACTGAAACAAGTGCTAGACCAAAAACAGGTAAAAGAGTCCATAATAACTTAAAAGTGTTACTAAACCCATGACCCAGCATTTACTATATCTGGTCTGAAAAGAAAAAAAGGCGCCTCTAAGTGTAGAAGTAAAACTTTATATTTCCCAAAAGGGTTAAAAACACTTGCAAAAGGGTGGATGGGTAGAAGCACATCATATTAGTAATATGGCAGGTGGTCCGGCGTTCTGGAAGTCCCAAAGAGCCTCAGTGATATCCGCAGGTGTGATTCTAAGGTAGCATATTCTGAAGTGGCCGACAGATGGAAGCCACAACTCTCCTGGATACTGGGAAGACAGCTAGGCTGAGTGTAACAAGCATGCTTTACTGCATATACAGACTTATTTTACTGTTGTGGGTTTGGTAACACTTTAACTGTTGATAAATAAGTCAATATAAAAACAACCAAAGCACTTTTGGAGCAACACTACTCCCCCTTCATCTGGGCTATATTAGAACTGGTATTAGGCTGCTGAGCAGCATCAGACTGTACAAATAACTCTTACTTTTTATGAGTACAAGTTATAGTCTTGTGTTCCTTTCTGTATTTCTATGGTTTCAGATACTGTCAGGTACCCATTGATGTAGGCTTTGCTGTGTGGGAGCTACCTCAGCAGATCTATTAAGCTTTTTTGAAGTTTTCTGAACATAAAAGTTTTAAAGTCCTCAGTGCCACTTTAACTATATATCCTCTTTGTGTATTCAATAAAATTGTCTTTTTAATTGCTCGGTTGCCTTGAAAGTCCCATCAACCTTTTTTGGGGGTATTTTTAGTCCTTGAACCTAGGGATGGTGGCAACTTTTATGATCTAACTGGATGGTTTTCTTCTTTAGCACTTTAACTATGTTGTTCTGGATTATAGGAATGGGCAGTCTGTTCGAGTTGAACATGAGTTCGACTCGAACATTGGCTGTTCGCCCGTTCGCCGAATAGGGAACAATTTGGGGTGTTCGCGGCAAATTCGAAAGCCGCGGAACACCCTTTAAAAGTTTATGGGAGAAATCAAAAGTGCTAATTTTAAAGGCTTATATGCAAGTTATTGTCATAAAAAGTGTTTGGGGACCTGGGTCCTGCCCCAGGGGACATGTATCAATGCAAAAAAAATTTCGTACCTGGGGGGTGTCTATAGTATGCCTGTAAAGGGGCACATGTTTCCCGTGTTTATAACAGTCCGAGAGGAAAATGACATTTCTAAAGGAAAAAAAAAGTCATTTAAAAGTGCTAGCGCTAGTGCCGGCTATTAATGAATTGTCGGTCCCGACAATACACATAAAAGTAATTGAAAGTCATTGAAAATTTTTTTAAAAAATGAGTGGGGGTCCCCCAAAATTCCATTACCAGGCCCTTCAGGTCTGGTATGGATATTAAGGGGAACTCCGCGCCAAATTTTTTTAAAAAATGGCATGGGGTTCCCCCCAAAAATCCATACCAGACCTGGTCTGGTATGGATTTTAAGGGGAACTCTGCGCCAAAATAAAAAAAAAAATGTTGTGGGGTTCCCCCAAAAATCCACACCAGACCTTTATCCGAGCACGCAACCTGGCAGGCCGCAGGAAAAGAGGGGGGGACGAGAGAGCGTCCCCCCCTCCTGAACTGTACCAGGCCACGTGCCCTCAACATTGGGAGGGTTCTTTGGGGTAGCCCCCCAAAGCACCTTGTCCCCATGTTGATGGGGAGAAGGGCCTCATCCCCACAACCCTTGCCCGGTGGTTGTGGGGGTCTGCGGGCGGGGGGCTTATCGGAATTCGGAAGCCCCCTTTAACAAAGGGGACTCCCAGATCCTGGCCCCCCCATGTGAAATGGTAATGGGGTACATTGTACTCCTACCATTTCACCCAAAAAAGTGACAAAAAAAGGTAAAAAAACATACACACAGCTGGGCACAAGTCCTTTAATAAAAAAAAAAAATTCCAGCGATGTAATCCTTCTGCGATTCACGAACGATACAGCCTCCTTCATAGGAGGCGTCTGGCAGAATGAGCGCAAATCGGATGACAGTTCTTAAATAACCAAGGGCAGGGTTACCCAGTGACATGTATGGGCTCGGGTGAAGAAATCTCTGGATTCATTGATAGGTAAGTGTCCTAATATTAAAAGTCAGCAGCTACAGTATTTGTAGCTGCTAACTTTTAATTTTTTTCTGATGGAGCCTGGAGCTCCGCTTTAACCGCAGTACAGAAAAAAATCAGGTGTCCTGCCCTGTCAGACAGGACCATGCTGTGTGACAGAGCTGTGTAAATCTCAGGATTGAATAAACAAAACAAAACAAATCCTAATACAGATAAACCAATCTCTAATATGTATTCCATCTGTATATTTAGCAGTTTGATCTACATAAGATGAGAAAAATACCTTACAATGTGCACTGTTATGGCATTCTTTGCTTTATTATAGGGCAATAATTTAAATCAATAAAATCACCTTCTCCGTTAATGTATTTGGTAATATTTTAAATAGCATATTGATATATTTAATACAACCTGCTATAGAGATTATTTTAAATCAAGTAATATACAGTTTGGTATCTAAATCACATATTCTTATTATTATTTTACATTAAAATATGTCTAAGTATCACTGTATTTGCTATTACAAAATAACCCAATTGAATGAAAAGGAAACATTTTCAGCACTGCAGTTCCCTAGTTTTACCTCAGAGCGCCGCTGTTTGACCAATAAGGAAAAGAATACAGAACTGGAGATCCACTAATACATTCATTACTTACAACACTGAAGATCTGCAAGAAAGGCACAGCCATTTCTGGATTCTCTCTACACATATCACTGGAGAAATGCTCTTCCTTGAGAAACAATGACATTTATCTCTATGTAAAGATGCCCATCTTGGATTGCAAATACTAATCATCCAGGCAATCTTTTTTTGGAAGAAATTGAACAATTGGAATGGCTGAGCTGAGATTCTGTTCACAGGCATATAAAGGAATCAGATGGCAAGTAGTATTTTCTGTCTTATGTGGTTGGCTGTGTCATTCAGTCTCTGGTCAGATTCAATATTCCATTGTAGAAGAAATGAGAAAAGACTCTGTTATAGCAAATTTTGCAAAAGACCTGGGATTAAGTATTAATCAGCTCTCCTCCAGAAAATTGAGGATTGAGTCACGCATGTCAGAGAAATATTTTTTTGTGGATTTAGACAATGGAAACCTTTATGTGAAGGACAGGATAGATAGGGAGTCACTGTGTGGGACAGCAGCTACCTGCTTTCTAACCTTTGATGCTGTGGCTGAAAACCCCTTAAATGTTTTCAGAGTCAAAATTGAAATTTGGGATATAAATGATAATTCTCCAGTGTTTTTTCACAAATCTTTTACTATAGAAATGATAGAATCTACTACACTGGGGACACAATTTGCTTTACAGAATGCAGAAGATACAGATATTGGTAATAATTCAGTACAGACCTACAAGCTTAGTGCTAATCAGCATTTTACACTGAATGAAAACATTAATCCAGATGGAAGTAAATCTCCAGAACTCGTGTTAGAGAAATCTTTAGATCGAGAGACACAAAATATTCATGAATTAATATTAACAGCATTTGATGGTGGAAATCCTGTGAAGTCTGGAACAGCAATAATAAGGATCATTGTTATGGATGCGAATGATAATTTTCCTGTATTTACTCAGCAGCTGTATAAAGTCAGTGTAAGTGAAAATATTTCAGTCAATTCTTCTATAGTAACTGTAAAAGCAGATGATATAGATGAAGGTGTTAATGGAAACATTACATATTCTTTTCGTAAAACATCAGATTCAGAGCACATCCATCATTCAGGCACTTTTATTATTCATCCAATAAGTGGTGAAATTAAAACAATCAGAAAGGTGGATTATGAAGTAGCAAATAGTTATGAACTGTCTGTTCTAGCTAAGGATGGCGGTGGTCTTGTTTCATACAGTAAGGTACTAATTGATGTGATAGATGAAAATGACAATGCTCCTGAAATAGCCATCACTTCATTATCTTCTCCTGTTCTTGAGAATTCTTCTCCTGGAACCATGATAGCTCTGATCAGAGTCCATGATAATGATATAGGTAAAAATGGAGAAGTTGACTGTAAACTTATAGAAGAAGTACCTTTTCATTTGATGCTGTCTTCTGAGAGTTACTACAGTATAGTTTCTGTAGGTTCTATAGATAGAGAAGAGATATCTAGTTATAACATCACAATTGTAGCTACTGATAACGGATTTCCCCCACTTTCAAGCAGAAGAACCATCGCATTGGAGATATCAGATGTTAATGACAACCCCCCTTTGTTTAGGAAATTGACTTATGTTGCATATGTACCAGAGAACAATTTACCAGGAGCCTCGATATACAGCATACAAGCTTCAGATCCTGATACTGGAGATAATGCTAAAATATTGTATTCGGTATCTGGAGCAAATGATCTTCCAATGTCTTCATATTTTTCCATCAATATGGAGACTGGAGCTTTGTATGCACAAAGATCATTTGATTATGAGCAGCACAAGGAGTTCCATATACAAATAACTGCTAGAGATAATGGGAGCCCATCACTGAGCAGCAATACAACATTAATTATAAAAATAGTGGATCTGAATGACAATGCACCAAAAATCTTATATCCATCATCAGAAAGTGGAGGAACAACTATGTTTGAAATGGTCCCCTTTGCCTCTGAGCCTGGTTCTTTAATAACAAAGGTGGTTGCAGTGGATGCAGACTCTGGACATAATGCTTGGCTCTCTTATCATTTCTTACAATTGTCAGAAATATCCTACTTTATTATTAATGAGCACACAGGTGAAATAAGGACATCACGTGTCTTTCATGAGAAAGATGTGCTGAAACACAAAGTTGTGGCAATAGTGAAAGACAATGGAGATCCCTCGCTCTCTGCTACCGTCACTTTAAACGTTGTCATTACAGATAATTTCCCGCAAATGATTCCTAAATTTATTGATCAACATACTGATGAAGATCAACAAGCCAACTTACAGTTGTACTTAGTAATCACTCTAGTCATCATTTCCTCACTGTTCATCATAACTGTTATCTTGACTATTATATCTAAATGCAAAAAGAGCAAACCATTCCCAGTGTTTGATCCAATAAGTTCAACTTTATATCCTCAAGTTGACCCCAGAGTGTTGTCTCAGTATTCAAGTGGAACTCTAAGTCTTCCTTACTCTTACAATGTTTGTGTGGCTTTGGATTCTGCAGAAGGTGATTTTACATACATGAAACCCAATCAAAATGTTCCTGTGGACAATCTTATTGATGCTGATGATTCAGGGCTTGGAAATGAAAGTTTTAAGGAAGATTTGCCAACAAGCAATATAGCACAGGTGAGTTTTTCCAAATGTAATAACTTTCAAGCTACTTTGATTGGGAAGATCTAATGCTACTTTATAGTTACAAAACTGAGCATTGTAGTACATATGGCTTAATTTCATATTTTGCAGTATAGCTGGTACATGCTGGATAAGCAGTTATGATATCTTGCAGTGATCGCATCTTTGGTTTACTTTCTACTGTGTACACTGAATGGAAATTGTATGTTCTTCTATTTGCATGGATTTCCTAAGGGGCAAACTAGCTTTTCATGCACCCCGCAAAGCACTAGTGCAGTGTTTAACACCACTGACTGCAGCCTGTCAAAGTTTATGACAGACTGAAATCTCATCATACTTAGAGCTGACTGCATAAAGCAGGCAGATCCTGAATAGCCTTGGCCCTACTGGGCACAAAGGAAGAGCAGAGGGAACTGCACTACTGCTTTGTGACGTCACACACAAATTCCACTGTGGCAGCTTACAGCTATGCCAACTAGTATGTCAACCATATTAGTTATGCAACTTCAGTAGAGAGGTGAGTGACATCACGTCAGGGTCTCCCCTGCACTAGAAACCAGGAAGGCATACAATTCCCTGCCAGTAAGTAGCAATAAAGAGGCAGTCACTGGGGCCAAGCCCAGAGGTATTCTCTGGTCGCTAGAGTAGATTATGGCATAATCTTGCTCTTCTTATTTAGAGCTGTGTATGTTATAGCAAATTGAACTTACAACAAATGACACCTTTGTATTGGCTCCCTATATGACACTGTCATAGTAACATTGCAAGTGTTTGTTGGCACTGGAGAGAATCTGTTTTTGTATACAGCACCTCCTGCGGCTCAGGCAAGCCCCATACGTAGATATTTTTATTTAGTAGGGGTTAACCTAAAACTAGCAGTTTGCTTTATCACATTGTAAAGTGTGAGAAGCTCAAGGATCTTCCTGGTGTACTGTATGTAAATGATAGTTTTTCTGTATGTCCTCAATGAATGTTAAAAATGTAGTTGTGGAAGACTACAGATGAAAATTTTTCTTGTCTATTTTAGCTAAGTTTTCATCTCATTCATCAATCTGTATAATATGTTTTTTGGCTGTGTCATTCGGGCTCTTTTCAGCAATAAGATTTCATTTATTTTAGCTAAAAAAGAAAATACAAATCTTTATGGATTCTGCAAGAAATAAAAACTCTTTCATACAGTTTGATAAATTACCCTCCTGGCATATAGTCAAAACTGTCCAACACTAAGGATGCTTTGTATGTTTTCCCATAGTAGGTAAAGTCAGACATTGTTTTCAATTTTACTATGTGAATATCCTGTTTAATTCTGTAGTAATTTTAGTAGCATGTCAATAACTACAAAAATGTAGCAGCGCGTCCAAGAAAAGATATGTTCCAATAAAAAATGTATTATTCATTTATCAAAATACTCATTGTTAATATGCAAATAAGACCCCTTTCACACTGGGGCCATGGCCGCGGTAAAGCACCGCTCGTTTTAGCAGGGCTTTACCGCTGTTTAATCTGAGTTTTTCGGCCGATAGGGGGTCGTTTTTAACCCCAATTCATTTCAATAGGCAGGGCGTTTTGGGAGCGCTAAAAACAGCTCTCCCAAACCGCCCCAAAGATGCTGCTTGCAGGACTTTTCCTAACGTCCGGCAAGCGCACCGCCCCAGTGTGAAAAGTCACATGAAATGAATAGGAGGCGGTTTTCAGGCACTATTTAGAGGCTATTTCTAGTGCTAAAACACCTAAAGACCGCCGCAGTGTGAAAGGGGTCTAAAAAGAAAACCAAATAAAAATGTAATGTGCCAAAAGGGCCTCTTGTATATGTCCAATACTAAGCTTTACTGAGGAAATAAAAGTTGTTGTTTTATCATACAGAGGATTTATGTTGACTGGGGAGTCTATTTTTGATAAAGTGAATACCTTTAATCCAGTTATTTTAAGGTACTTTGCATTAAATTCAGGAAAATTGTATAAATTAATTCCGCAAATGTTTTCTTTACCATACACTTGTCAGCTTTGAATTTGCGTAATTTCCATAATTATGGTAAATACAAATGAAAACTAAAGGCTGGTGATTTGTTTAAAGCAAGCTAATCTAGTGAAAAAATGCTTCATTATCATGGATTTTCGTAAGAGTAGTAATTTGTGTATATGCCAAATAACCTATCACTTATTGAATAGGTACATATTGGAATTCACTTACATAAAACACTTTTTTTTCATGGCAGTCATGCTATTATTGCCTAAACGTTTAAAGTGTAAGCCCAGCCAAAACTTTTTTCTTCTTTTTTGAAGTAGGAATGATTTAGACCCCCTGTCAGGTTTGCATTATCTGCAGCTCAGTTAGATAGATTTACACTTACTTCCTATCCATCCTGGTAACAGCGATTTACCAGACAGGAAGTGAGGTGAACTCTCCAACAACAACACTGACAAACGAAAACATGCTTTTCTTTAGCTTTTCTATCCAAAGCTAAAAAAAAAAAAAAAAGTTTCAATGTTAATAACCACATTTATGAATATTTGCTCATCATACAAAAGGACATATGATTTATTTATTTTTGTTAAAAGTCTAAAGAAAGGTTGGTTTTTTTTTTGTTTTGTTTTTTTTTTTTTACTGTAGAACAATATATCTTACACAACCCGATTTTAAAAATTACATTCACATTCATATTTATTTCAAAATGGCAAAGTAAGTTGAATGTGTAGAAATCATATTTACAGTCAGGTCCATAAATATTGGGACAAAGACACAATTCTAATCTTTTTGGCTCTATACACCACCACAATGGATTTGAAATGAAGCAAACAAGATGTGCTTTAACTGCAGACTTTAAGCTTTAATTTGAGGGTATTTACATCCAAATCAGGTTAATGGTGTAGAAATTACAACAGTTTGTATATGTGCCTCCCACTTTTTTAAAGGACCAAAAGTAATGGGACAATTGGCTGCTCAGCTGTTTCATGGCCAGGTGTGTGTTATTCCCTCATTATCCCATTTACAAGGAGCAGATAAGAGGTCCAGAGTTCATTTCAAGTGTGCTATTTGCATTTGGAATCTGTTGCTGTCAACTCTCAATATGAGATCCAAAGAGCTGTCACTATCAGTGAAGCAAGCCATCGTTAGGCTGAAAAAACAAAACAAACCCATCAGAGAGATAGCGAAAACATTAGGTATGGCCAAATCAACTGTTTGGAACATGCTTAAAAAGAAAGAACGCACCGGTGAGCTCAGCAACACCAAAAGACCCGTAAGACCACAGAAAAAAACTGTGGTGGATGATCAAAGAATTATTTTCCTGGTGAAGAAAACACCCTTCACAACAGTTGGCCAGATCAAGAACACTCTCCAGGAGGTAGGTGTATGTGTGTCAAAGTCAACAATCAAGAGAAGACTTCACCAGAGTGAATACAGAGGGTTCACCACAAGATGTAAACCATTGGTGAGCCTCAAAAACAGGAACGCTAGATTAGAGTTTGCCAAACAACATCTAAAAAAGCCTTCACAGTTCTGGAACAACATCCTATGGACAGATGAGACCAAGATTAACTTGTACCAGAGTGATGGGAAGAGAAGAGTATGGAGAAGGAAAGGAACTGCTCCTGATCCAAAGCATACCACTTCATCATTGAAGCATGGTGGTGGTAGTGTCATGGCGTGGGCATGTATGGCTGCCAATGGAACTGGTTCTCTTGTATTTATTAATGATGTGACTGCTGACAAAAGCAGCAAGATAAATTCTGAAGTGTTTCGGGCAATATTATCTGCTCATATTCAGCCAAATGCTTCAGAACTCATTGGACGGCGCTGAAGCATACTGCAAAAGCAACCAAAGAGTTTTGTTAAGGGAAAGAAGTGGAATGTTATGCAATGGCCAAGTCAATCACCTGACCTGAATCCGATTGAGCATGCATTTCACTTGCTGAAGACAAAACTGAAGGGAAAATGCCGCCTGAAACAAGCAGGAACTGAAGACAGTTGCAGTAGAGGCCTGGCAGAGCCTCACCAGGGATGAAACCCAGCATCTGGTGAGGTCTATGCGTTCCAGACTTCAGGCTGTAATTTACTGCAAAGGATTTCCAACCAAGTATTAAAAAGTGAAAGTTTGATGGATGATTGTTAATCTGTCCCATTACTTTTGGTCCCCTAAAAAGTGGGAGGCACATATACAAACTGTTGAAATTCCTACACTGTTCACTTGATTTGGATATAAATACCCTCGAATTAAAGCTGAAAGTCTGCAGTTAAAGCATATCTTTTCATTTCAAATCCATTGTGGTGGTGTATAGAGCCAAACAGATTAGAATTGTGTCGATGTCCCAATATTTATGGACCTGACTGTATGTACAGTATATCTACATAGATATACCACAAGCAAAAAAAATTTTTTGGACCCCTTTCACACTTAGGTGTTTTTCAGGTGCTTTTGGGCTAAAAATAGCGCCTGTAAAGCGCCTGAAAAACACCTCCCCTGCAGCCCCAAGTGTGAGAGCCCGAGTGATTTTACACTGGGGCGATGTGCTGGCAGGACGTTAAAAAATGTCCTGCAAGCAGCATCTTTGAGGCGGTGAAGGAGCGGTGTATACACCACTCCTCCACCGCTCCTGCCCATTGACATGAATGGTCACCGCTGCCGAAGCGCCTGCAAAGCGCCTCAGCAGCGGCGATACACGGCACATTTCACCCTTTATTCGGCCGCTAGCAGGGGTTAAAAGCTCCCCACTAGCGGCTGAATAGCACTGCTAAAACGACGGTAAGTGCAGCTAAAACTAGCGAAAAGCAGCCTTAGTGTTGCAATTCACATACACCTTAGATAGAACAATGTTTGCATTCATAGGAGTAATACATTTTCACTTTTTTTTTATTGAAAATAGAGTAACTTTTTAAAGTAGCACTCCAGCCAAATCATTTCATTTATAGTTTTGGGTAGAGCATTGTAGGGTTAGAACCTGTCTGGTTTGTACTTCTTGCAGGATCAGCAGGTAATAAAACTTGTTGAAGATTAAATGTCCAAAAGGCATATATGCTGCAGTTTGTCACTAGCATTAAAACAATGATTTTAGTTTTTCTGAGTTTAGTTGATTCTGCCAGTAGGTCCTTTTTTTCTTCACTTCCTATAATATGGTGACATTGCTGTTCTGCAGTGGAATTGTACAGCAGTATTGCCACCCTGTGGACAGGTTAGTCTTAAATATGTATTCAGTGTTAAAGTAACAAACAAAATCAAGCCCAACTCCAGCTAACACATTTTTAAGCAGTCATGGCAACAAGTTTTCTTTTTGCCATGTTTGTTGGACAGTTCAGAAAGTAGAAAAATACTGGCATTCACTGGCAGGATTGAGAAGTAATAAAACAGTTGTGTTCATGCTTTTGACAGACTACAGCTTATACAGTATGTAATTTTTGATTTCTCCTGTAATTACACTTTAAGTTTAAATTATCCAAATTCATACTCATTTTATATTTACCACCAACTGCTTATGTACCAAATTGAGTTTGTTGTATTGATCCAAATATCTATTGTAGCCTCTTGGAAGGCTACGTACATATTCATATATTCATTAAAGTTACTGGAAGTAGTGTGCAAAATATTTTCAAATTTAAAAATTCACAATTGATTCAGATGAAATAATATCTCAAACAATGTCTTGGAAAATAATTCTACAGCACTGCAGTTCCCCAATTCGACCTCACAGCGCCGCTGTTGACCAATAACGAAAACATAGATCCAGAAGCACCTCTATGAGGCAGACAGTACACAATTACAAGAAAAAATATAGAGCATTACTGCAAGGGATGTGACTGCTGCAGGTCTCTCAAAGAAGACGTGTGTCCTTACTCTTTACCTGAATCAGTCTTCAAAATATTTCACCTACATTTTTTCAGCAAGAAAAGAAACGACTGGCTGGAAGATGCAGCATGGACAGACACTGCAAGGAATCAGATGGCAAGTAATAATGTCTTTATGTTCCTGGCTGTGCCATTCAGTCACAGGCCAGATTCATTATTCCATTGTAGAAGAGATGAGAAAAGGTTCACTCGTTGGGAATTTAGCAAGAGATCTTGGAATGAATGTGAAGGAACTCTCAGTGAGAAAACTCCGTATTGTTTCACGTGTGTCTGAAAAATATTTTAATATCAATCTAGATAATGGAAATGTCTATATTGCTGACAGGATAGACAGAGAGACACTGTGTGGGGCTGCAGCTGATTGTGTCCTGACCTTTGATGCAGTGGCTGAGAATCCTCTAAATGTTTTTAATATTAGGATTGAAATTCAAGATATAAATGACAATCCACCAAGATTTCCCTATGATATAATTAGATTAGAAATAAGTGAATCTGCTTTGCCAGGTGCAAGATTTGTTTTGCAGAAAGCTGAAGATTTGGATATAGGAATAAATGCATTAAAAAGCTACCAAATCAGTTCAAATGAGCAATTTGTTTTAAAAGAAAGGATCAGCTCTGATGGCAGTATATTTCCCGAACTAGTTCTAGAAAAGCCTCTAGACCGAGAGACACAAGATTATCATGAACTAATTCTATCAGCTGTTGATGGTGGAAAACCTTTTCTAACCGGAAGCATACTGATTAAGATTACCATCATTGACATCAATGATAATACACCTATATTTACTCAAGAAGTATATAAGATAAGTATTAAAGAAAATATACAGATGAATTCTACAGTTCTGCAGGTCAGTGCAACTGATGGGGATGAAGGTGTCAATGCAGAAATTAAATATTTGTTTAGTACCACAGCAAATACTATTCTGCAGATGTTTGAAATTAATCCTAAAAGTGGGGAAATTACAACAAAAGGACATGTGGATTATGAACTGACAAAACATTATGACATTTCTGTGCAAGCCATTGATGGAGGTGGACTGGCCGCCCATTCCAAAGTATTAATAGAAGTATTGGATCAAAATGACAATGCTCCTGAGATATCTATCACCTCTTTGACTACTCCTATCCCAGAAAACACAACTTCTGGAACAGTGGTGGCCTTGATTGAAGTTCATGACCAAGATTCAGGAGAAAATGGAGAAGTTCGATGTCTTATTACAGGTGATGTGCCATTCCAAATTCAGTCATCTGCAAGCAATTTCTATAAGATCATTACTAAAAGTACCTTGGACCGAGAAAAAATGTCATCATACAACATTACTATCCAAGCTTCTGACAAAGGTTCACCTCCAATGACTGTTAAAAAAGTTATCCAGCTAGATGTGTCTGATGTCAATGATAATGCTCCTGAGTTTGTGAAGCTGACTTACACTGCATTTGTTCCAGAAAATAATTTACCAGGAGCTTCCATATTTAGTATTCAAGCAAGAGATATAGACAGTGAAAATAATGCCAAAGTAGTTTATTCTGTAAGTGGTATCAACTATGAGAAAGATCCTATGTCCTCTTTTATATCCGTTAACCCAGAAACTGGAGTTATTTATGCACAACGCACATTTGATTATGAGCTACAAAAAGAATTTATTTTTCAGATCAATGCCAGAGACAATGGAAAGCCATCTCTGAACAGTAGCACAACTCTAAGAATTTTTGTAGTAGATCAGAATGATAATTTACCCATTATTCTGTATCCATCATCAGATGCTGATCGTCCTGCCATTGAGTTAGTGCCATGGTCCTCTGAACCAGGTTCTTTAATATCCAAAGTAGTAGCTGTGGATGCTGACTCTGGACACAACGGCTGGCTAGCTTTTATTTTGCAAGCATCAGAACCATCACTTTTCACCATTAACCAACACACAGGGGAGATCAGGACTTCTCGTATGTTCCATGAAAAAGATACCTTAAAGCATAGCATTGTTATTATAGTAAAAGACAATGGTTTCCCACCTCTTTCTGCTTCTGCCACTCTAAACCTAATGATTGCGGATAATTTTCAGCAGATAATTCCTGAAATGACTAATCAGACAAACAAATCAGAGTCTCATTCCTACTTACAATTCTACTTGGTAATAGCCTTAGCATTGATTTCTTTTCTGTTCATGTTGACTGTGATACTTGCTATAATCTCTAAATATCGAGAATCCAAGTCTTCCTCCTCATTTGGATCTTTGGCTACAAATCTATATCCTACAGTTGATCCCAGATTTCTTTCTCAGTTTAATAATGGAACATTACAGCTTCCTTACTCATATGATGTTTGCGTCACTCTGGATTCTAGTGAAAGGGACTTTGCTTTCCTTAGACCTCAGTCCAGTGTTCCAGTGGATCATCTTATCGATACTGATGACTCTGGGATCGGAAATGAAAGCTCTAAGGATTCCTTACTTGCAGACAATATCACATCTCAGGTATGCTTTTCAAAAGATTTGAATATGTTTTAAATAGCGAAACAATTTTGATCAAATTGAATTTAACATATTGATATAAAAACTAATAGTCATACATAGTTACATTGTAGGTGAGGTTGAAAAAAGACATCCATCAAGTCCAACCTATGTGTGTGATTATATGTCAGTATTACATTGTATATCCCTGTATGATGTGGTCATTCTGTTGCTTATCTAATAGTTTTTTGAAACTATCGATGCTCCCCGCTGAGACCACCGCCTGTGGAAGGGAATTCCACATCCTTGCTGCTCTTACAGTAAAGAACCATCTACATAGTTTATAGTTAAACCTCCCTTCTTCTAATTTTAATGAGTGGCCACATGTCTTCTAAACTCCCTTCCGCAAAAAAGTTTAATCCCTATTGTGGGGTCACTAGTATTGCATTTAAAAATTGAAATCATATCCCCTCTCAAGCGTCTCTTCTCCAGAGAGAATAAGTTCAGTGCTCGCAACCTTCCCTCATAACTAATATCCCCCAGACCCTTTATTAGCTTAGTTGCCCTTCTTTGTACTCGCTCCATTTCCAGTAGATCCTTTCTGAGGACTGGTGTCCAGAACTGGACAGCATACTCTAGGTGCGGCCGGACCAGAGTCTTGTAGAGTGGGAGAATTGTCGTTTTATCTCTGGAGTTGATCCCCCTTTTAATGCATGCCAATATTTTGTTTGCTTTGTTAGCAGCAGCTTGGCATTGCATGCCATTGCTGAGCCTATCATCTACTAGGTCCCCCATGTCCTTTTCTATCCTATATTCCCCCAGGGGTTCTCTCCCAGTGTATAGATTGCATTCATATTTTTGACACCCAATCGCATTATTTGACATTTTTTCTACATTAAACCTCATTTGCCATGTAGTTGCCCACCCCATTCATTTGTTTAGATCTTTTTGCAAGTTTTCCACATCCTGCTGAGAAGTTATTGCCCTGCTTAGCCTAGTATCGTCCAAAAATACAGAGATTGAACTGTTTACCCCATCCTCCAGGTCATTTATGAACAAAATAAATAGGATTGGTCCCAGCACAGAACACTTGGGGACCCCACTACCCACCTCTGACCATTCTGAGTACTCCCCATTTATCACCACCCTCTGAACTTGCCCTTGTAGTCAGTTTTCAATCCATGTATTTGCCTTATGGTCCATGCCAACGGACCTTATTTTGTACAGTAAATGTTTATAGGGAACTGTGTCAAATGCTTTTGCAAAATCCAGATACACCACGTCTACGGGCCTTCTTTTATCTAGATGGCAACTCACCTCCTCATAGAAGGTTAATAGATTGGTTTGGCAAAAACTATTCTTCATGAATCCATGCTGATTACTGCTAATGATACCGTTCTCGCTACTAAAATCTTGTATATAGTACCGTATCATCCCCTCCAAAAGCTTGTATACTATTGATGTTAGGCTAACTGGTCTGTAATTCCCAGGGATGTATTTTGGGCCCTTTTTAAATACTGGTGCTACATTGGCTTTTCTCCAATCACCTGGTACCATTCCACCCAGTAGACTCTCAGTAAAAATTAGGAACAATGGTTTGGCAATACTTGACTGAGTTCCCTAAGTACCCTCGGATGCAAGCCTGTGTAGTAAGCAAAGTGTGCTGCACTGTTTTGTCAAATTTGGCTTACCCGTCAGAATGTGTAACGGAAGTGACGTTCCATCGCCGCCATCTTGCTACACCCCGCACTCCTCCATAGTAAGGATACACTGAAAAGGGGGAAAGCGGAAATCTTGTTAGACCCACAGGAGTTTTGCATTTTTCACTTATTTTTAACAATAAAGTGAGTTTATATAGTGAAATACAGTACTTACAACTCCGTCTGACTGGTTAGATGTTGAATCTTAAAAGCAGCAGCAAGCCTGCGGATGTCACAGGTTTGCTAATTTGACAGAAGTTCGTTCTTTTTAGAAATGCAACATCTAAACATTCATACATAGTTCTAAGTACTGTATTTCACTATATAAACTCACTTTACTGTTAAAAATAAGTGTAAAATGCAAAACTCTGGTGGGTGTAACAAGATGCTTTCCCCCTTCTCAGTGTATCCTTACTATAGAGGAGTACAGGGTGTAGCAAAATGGCGGCGACAGAACGTCACTTCCGTTACACATTCTGACGGGTCGCCTAATCTGATGAAACATGCACATTGTTGTTTATAAGTTGCCATAGGAATGGCAGCTTCTGTGGAAGTTCATGCCCTGTTATTGCAAATTATTAACAGCATGGAACACAGAAACAGCTGAGGAAAGTGTACAATACTATGCTTGTTCAAACAGGAAAGCAGCAAACAATTTTTGTTTTCATTTTATATTTTTCCATAATGTACTGTATTTCTTATCCAAACTGCAAACACTGAGTAGACAAGCCTTAGCTGTAGCCGAGTCCTGTAACATGATCTTTTCTCACACACAAATCCTCTGTGTAAGAGAACTGCAGAGAGCTCCCTGGAGGCGGGGCTAAAGCACTGAGAAATAATCTCCTATGCAGATGAGATGAGGAGTGTGAACTTTTCCAGGAAAGATTGTGCAGACTGGCCTGGGGGTGTAATAAGTGTACAGGGCTAAAATCTCCACATAAAAGAGAGAGCAATCTTCCTTTCCCTACACTAGACTAAATTCTACTCCTCTGTGAAAGCACATTGATCCTTTCTGTCTCTTCCTATCCCCGCCCTCATCCAACCCCCTCCAGCCCTGTAGCCATGCTCAGTTGTATTCAGCTCTCTGGCATTTCCCCGCCCTCCTCCTCCCCTCGTCCCAGCCCCCTCCTCCCCTCGTCCCCGCCCCCTCCTCTGCCAGTTACTTCTCAGTGAATGAACAGATACGAAGAAACAAGCACTGCTGGGAGATCTGACGTTTCTCTCCCGGGAGTCATTGTAATGCAGGAAAGAGCATCAAACACGTTTTATCAGCAATGAACGAGGAAGTACAGAGAATAAGGCATTTACTTCCACCAAATTATAGTTTTGATTTCCAATGATTACGCAGCAAGGGCAGAAGGTTCAATTGAAGGAAAGATGAAAAAATTACTGAAGTTCCACTTTAAAGTGATTGTAAAGCTTTGTTTATTTATTGTTTTTTTAAATAACAAACATGTCATACTTACCTCCAGTGTGCAGATCGCTTTGCACAGAGTGGCCCCGATCCTCGATTTCTGGGGTCCCCTGGTGGCTCTTGCAGCTCCTCCCCACATCAGTTAACCCCCTAGGAGAAGCGCTCTCCCAGGAAGGTTACCGTGCGGGCACTCTCCCGAGTCCAGCATTTGCATCCATGAATGCTGGACTCGGCCAAGCCCCCCGGCGCCTGTGTCATTGAATTTGATTGACAGCAGCGTGAGCCAATGGCTGCGCTTCTATCAATCTATCCAATCAACTGCCGAGAACCCCAGGCAGAGGGACAGCGCCTCCTCACCGTTGGAAATTCCAGGGCTCAGGTAAGTAAAATGGGGGGCTAGGGGGCCGGTGACTTAAAAAAAATTTTCCCCTTAATGCATAGGATACATTAAGGTGAAAAAACATGAGGGGTTACAACCCCTTTAAGTGTATTTCATTCTGACATTTTAGTTACCTTAAATTGATTTTTATTATGTTCTATATGTAGGTAATTGTGTGAAGAGACTTGTGCAGGTCTATCCTGTGTGCGCAAACTTTGAAACAAACTCTGCTTTCCCCACGCTATGTTCACATATAACAGGGACATAATCTAAACCAGCGCTAGTGACTCCTTTTCTACAAGCATACCTAACCATGGAGACTTCTGCAGCATGAAAGGTTTCAGCATCAGCAAGATCTGCATAGGGATACACTGTGATTAAGGACGGTCTCAGCAGTGGTGCTTTAATGTCTGTATTTGAGGGGTAAAAAGCATGAAGAAATGGAGAAATGTTGGTGGCTAAATTCCTACTTATAGGAAACAATATTTCAGAGCTCTGTCTGTGATTCATAACACACAGGCCAAACTATTTTTTGTACTTTGTTTTATGTATTATATGCTGATTACTTAAAGCTAAATGCCAACTCCAAACAAAACTTTTTTTTTTTTTTGGTGAGGACTGATTAGCACTTCTGTCTTTTTTTTATTGCTCTCTCTATGGCTATTGTGGAGATTTTCCCTCACTTCTAGTCCAATGGCAGATGAGACAAGTGGTGATGGGAAATCTCAGCTATGGGGACTTATGCAGCAAGAAAAACACTTCTTAGATAAATAGCAAAGATTGGAATTTTTATTTGGTTTTTGTTGCTGTCTGTTTTCTTGTTCCATTGATACCCTTTCCCTTCATCTCCTGTTCTGATGTCACAGGGTCTGGACGTGAGGTTAAATGTGTACAGTTGAGGCACATTTAGCTGGTAAAATCTGAGATTCTAACCTTTCCCTACTTGGCCCTAAGAAAAACAAAAGTTTGATCCAGGGACTGGCTTTACATTTAGTACAGGCTGCACTAGTTACTGGTGAAATTCTGTACTCTGCTTGAAATATTCCTGTTGAATGTCATATCTCCACATGAGATACTAATACATTACCAGTTCTAAATAATCCCTTAAACTGACTTTACAATTAAAAAAAGAAATGTTTAAAAATTATTCATGTGTCATTTAAAAATATTTTTTTTTAAAGTTTACCTGTAGGTAATGCAACTTTTACATTTTCAGCATTTATTTGATCATTTTCTTGTTTCCTGCCAGCTAGTGTATTATTTGCAGTAGCCATATGGCTAAAGCTAAGTTCAAAGCACAAACATTTTTATATGCAAATTTTTACATTTATGACTTTATTGTATGTAAGTGGCATAAGAATTCTTCTTGTAGACAAATCATTTTTTTTAATAACCTATGGATATGGTATTTTTGTTATTAAACTGTCTTCACTTTGGAAACATAACAAAAACAGTTACATATATAGTATAAAATATACACAAGTTTAGACTATAGAAATACTGAAACAAGTGCTAGACCAAAAACAGGTAAAAGAGTCCATAATAACTTAAAAGTGTTACTAATAAACCCATGACCCAGCATTCACTATATCTGGTCTGAAAATAAAAAAAGGCGCCTCTAAGTGCAGAAGTAAAACTTTATATTTCCCAAAAGGGTTAAAAACACTTACAATAGGGTGGATGGGTAGAAGCACATCATATTAGTAATATGGCAGGTGGTCCAGCGTTCTGGTAGTCCCAAGGAGTCTTACTGAGATCCGCAGGTGTGATTCCTTGGTGGCATATTCTGTAGTGGCCGACAGATGGAAGCCACAACTCTCCTGGATACTTGGAAGACAGCTAGGCTGTCTGAGACAGCATGGAAGCCGAATCCAGGAAGTGACATCAGCAGGAAGGGACTAGCAACCAGCGTGGACAGCAAGTGATGTCATCAACATGCAACGCATTTCGGAACAGCTGATTGGTTCCTTCTTCAAGCAATGACTAAAGATTACTAGAAGCAGAGCTTCTTATGGTCTGTAGGCAGGCTTTGGGTGGGACTATGGGCGGACATGAGCAGGACAAAGGGAAGCACTGAGCTTATAAAATGACATAATGAATATAAAAACAGCGTACTGGGAACACAAAAAGGAAAAAGAAAAAACAGAAGACCAACATACAGGGCAAACTGATGCAAAGACATGATGCAAAAACAGCAAGAGTGATGCGCAACGCAATTAGCTGGTCCCTTTCTGCTGATGTCGCTTCCTGGATTCAGTTTCCATGCTGTCTCAGACAGCCTAGCTGTCTTCCCAGTATCCAGGAGAGTTGTGGCTTCCATCTCTTGGCCACTTCAGAATATGCTGCCATAGAATCACACCTGCGGATATCACGGAGACTCCTTGGGACTACCAGAACGCCGGACCAACTGCTATATTACTAATATGATGTGCTTCTACCCATCCACCCTTTTGTAAGTGTTTTTAACCCTTTTGGGAAATATAAAGTGTTACTTCTGCATTTAGAGGCGCCTTTTTTTCTTTTAATTGTACTTCCGGAGTTTGCTTCTCTCTTCAAGTGCTGCTGAAAGTGCATGAAGACCCTCTTCTATTTCTACATAGACTGATATCTGCTGTGTTTGTTACTCAGAGCGCCCTTATACACACTATATCTGGTCTCCCACAGTACACAGTACATGGAAATGCAATGGTTGTAGTAAATATAAACTGCTAAATACCTTTTCTCATCAGCAGTATATAGCAGTCTTATGACTTATTTCAGTGTCTGGTTAAAGCTTGCTTTTACTGCTATCACTGTCCTATCAAACTGCAGAACCCCTGACCCTCTGTCTGGACTGTGCTGATAACCTGCACTCTCCCAAGAAGAAAAAAACTCTCTAGCAATACACACCAAATTGAGCATGTGCAGCTTGTCCCCTACCCCAATGGTTCTCAACCCTGTCCTCAAGTACCCCCAACAGGCCATGATGCCAGGTTTTCCTTTATCTTGCATAGGTGCTTTAAATCAGTGTCAATGGCTTGGTATTATGGATAGCTACTTTATCTAAGAGAAATTCCCAAAACATGGCCTGTTGGGGGTACTTGAGGACAGGGTTGAGAGCTACTGCTCTACCCACTATAGTATCCAGAGATGAGTTGAGGACACTGGAAGAAAGTGAGGATCATAGGAGACAGGATCAAACAGCCTTTTTACACAATGCAGATGATTAACCCCTTAGATTCCACAGTGAGTGTAACAAGCATGCTTTACTGCATAAACAGACTGATTTTACTGTTGTGGGTTTAGTAACACTTTAATTGTTTATAAATAAGTAATTATAAAAACAACCAATGCACTTTGGGGACAACACTACTCCCCCTTCATCTGGGCTATATTATAACTGGTATTAAGCTGCTGAGCAGCATCAGACTGTTCAAATAACTTTTACTTTTTATGAATACAAGTTATAGTCAGGTGTTCCTTTCTGTATGTCTATGGTTTCAGATACTGTCAGGTACCCATTGATGTAGGCCTTGCTGTGTGGGAGCCACCTCAGCAGATCTATTGAGCGTTTTTGAAGTTTTCTGCACATAAAAGTTTGAAAGTTCTCAGTGACACTTTAACTATGTTGTTCTGGAATACAAAAGTTTAGGTCACACCAGTAGATTGTTCAGAATATACACAGTGATTGTCAGTGTTTAAAGCTGGACTACAGGCAGATATAAATAACACAAATTAATGCAGTGTTATAGTCATTGATACATAATGAAATGTTTAAATGAAAGAGGTGTAAGTACCTAAATTTGACTTGGTATCAGCCTCCTGCTGTCTCTGTACAGCAGACCTAATACTAGCAAAGGATGAAGCAGTCAGTCAAGTGTGCTGCAGTGCGTATGTGCTAAGAAATAGCAAGCTAATAGATGGAGAGAGCTTAGGAACAGAAATATGAGCTCATCAGTCTGCTGCTTCTCTTTTCAATTCCCATTCACAGGCTGGGGGTAAGACAAGACCTATAAGCATTATTCAAAGCAGAGCTCCACCCAAAAGGGGAAGCTCTGCTTATTTGCCTACTCCCCCACTCCACTGCCACATTTTGCACCTTTTGGGGGGGAGCAGGTACCTGGTTTTGATATGTACTGACTCCCACGTTTGGGTTACTTCGCCACAGCAAAGTCATCCGGAAGTTCGGCCCCTTCTCCTTCCCCCACCGCAGGGCCATTCACAAAGCACAGCAGGGAACTGGCTGTGGAGCCACAAGGCTTCACTGCCGGTTTCCCTTATCTGAAATGGCAGCCGCAGCACAGGAGAGCCGACTGAAAAATTGGCTCTGGTGAAGAAATCTCTGGATTCATGGATAGGTAAGTGTCCTAATATTAAAAGTCAGCAGCTACAGTATTTGTAGCTGCTAACTTTTAATTTTTTTCTGATGGAGCCTGGAGCTCCGCTTTAACCGCAGTACAGAAAAAAATCAGGTGTCCTGCCCTGTCAGACAGAACCATGCTGTGTGACAGAGCTGTGTAAATCTCAGGATTGAATAAACAAAACAAAACAAATCCTAATACAGATAAACCAATCTCTTATATGTATTCCATCTGTATATTTAGCAGTTTGATCTGCATAAGATGATAAAAATACCTTACAATGTATGTACAGTAGTATGGAATTATTTGCTTTATTATAAGGCAATCATGTAAATCATTAAAATCACCTTCTCTGTTAATGTATTTGGTAATATTTTAAATAGCATATTGATATATTTAATACAACCAGCTATAGAGATTATTTTAAATCAAGTAATATACAGTTTGGTATCCAAACCACATATATTTTTATTATTATTATTTTACATTGTAACAGTATATGTTGTTACAAAATAACCCAATTGGATGCAAAGGAAAAATTTTCAGCACTGCAGTTCCCTAGTTTTACCTCAGAGCGCCGCTGTTTGACCAATAAGGAAAAGAATACAGAACTGGAGATCCACTAATACATTCATTACTTACAACACTGAAGATCTGCAAGAAGAGGCACGGCCATTTCTGGATTCTCTCTACACATATCACTGGAGAAATGCTCTTCTTTCAGAAACAATGAAATTTATCTCTATGTAAAGATGCCCTTCTTGGATTACAAATACTAATCATCCAGGCAATCTCTTTTTGGAAGAAACTGAACAATTGGAATGGCTGAGCTGAGATTCTGTTCACAGGCATATAAAGGAATCAGATGGCAAGTAGTATTTTCTGTCTTATGTGGTTGGCTGTGTCATTCAGTCTCTGGTCAGATTCAATATTCCATTGTAGAAGAAATGAGAAAAGACTCTGTTATAGCAAATATAGCAAATGACCTGGGATTAAATATTAATCAGCTCTTCTCCAGAAAATTGAGGATTGAGTCACACATGTCAGAGAAATATTTTTTTGTGGATCTAGACAATGGAAACCTTTATGTGAAGGACAGGATAGATAGGGAGACACTGTGTGGGACAGCAGCTACCTGCTTTCTAACCTTTGATGCTGTGGTTGAAAACCCCTTAAATGTTTTCAGAGTCAAAATTGAAATTCAGGATATAAATGATAATTCTCCAGTGTTTTTTCAAAAATCCTTTATAATAGAAATTCTAGAATTTACTGCACTAGGGACAAAATTTGCTTTACAGAATGCAGAAGATACAGATATTGGTAATAATTCAGTACAGACCTACAAGCTTAGTGCTAATCAGCATTTTACACTGAATGAAAACATTAATCCAGATGGAAGAAAATCTCCAGAACTTGTATTAGAGAAACCTTTAGATCGAGAGACACAAAATATTCATGAACTAATATTAACAGCATTTGATGGTGGAAATCCTGTGAAGTCTGGAACTACAATAATAAGGATCATTGTTATTGATGTGAATGATAATTTTCCTGTATTTACTCAGCAGCTGTATAAAGTCAGTGTAAGTGAAAATATTTCAGTCAATTCTTCTATAGTAACTGTAAAAGCAGATGATATAGATGAAGGTGTTAATGGAAACATTACATATTCTTTTCGTAAAACAGCAGAGCATGTGCATCATTCAAGCACTTTTATTATTCATCCAATAAGTGGTGAGATTAAAACAATCGGAAAGGTGGATTATGAAGTAGCAAATAGTTATGAACTGTCTGTACAAGCTAAGGATGGCGGTGGTCTTGTTTCATACAGTAAGATACTAATTGATGTGATAGATGAAAATGACAATGCTCCTAAAATAGCCATCACTTCATTATCTTCTCCTGTTCTTGAGAATTCTTCTCCTGGAACCATGATAGCTCTGATCAGAGTCCATGATAATGATGTAGGTAAAAATGGAGAAGTTGACTGTAAACTTATAGAGGAAGTACCTTTTAATTTGATACTGTCTTCTGAGAATTACTACAGTATAGTTTCTGCAGGTTCTATAGATAGAGAAGAGATATCTAGTTATAACATCACAATTGTAGCTACTGATAAAGGATTTCCCCCACTTTCAAGCAGAAGAACCATCACATTGGAGATATCAGATGTTAATGACAATCCCCCTTTGTTCAGGAAATCTACTTATGTTGCCTTTGTACCAGAGAACAATTTACCAGGAGCTTCAATATACAGTATACAAGCTTCAGATCCTGATACAGGAGATAATGCTAAAATATTGTATTCAGTATTTGGAGCAAATGAGAAAGATCTCCCAGTAACTTCATATTTTTCCATCAATATGGAGACTGGAGTTTTGTATGCACAAAGATCATTTGATTATGAGCAGCACAAGGAGTTCCAAATACAAATAATTGCTAGAGATAATGGGAGCCCATCACTGAGCAGCAATACAACATTAATTATAAAAATAGTGGATCTGAATGACAATGCTCCAAAAATCTTATATCCATCTTCAGAAAGTGGAGGAACAACTATGTTTGAAATGGTCCCCTTTGCCTCTGAGCCTGGTTCTTTAATAACAAAGGTGGTTGCTGTGGATGCAGACTCTGGACATAATGCTTGGCTCTCTTATCATTTCTTACAATTGTCAGAAATATCCTACTTTATTATTAATGAGCACACAGGTGAAATAAGGACATCACGTGTCTTTCATGAGAAAGATGTGCTGAAACACAAAGTTGTGGCAATAGTGAAAGACAATGGAGATCCCTCGCTCTCTGCTACCGTCACTTTAAACTTTGTTATTACAGATAATTTCCAGCAAGCAATTCCTAAATTTGTTGATCAGCATACTGATGAAGATCAACAAGCCAACTTACAGTTATACTTAGTAATCACTCTAGTCATCATTTCCTCACTGTTCATTATAACTGTTATCTTGACTATTATATCTAAATGCAAAAAGACTAAACCATTCCCAGTGTTTGATCCAATAAGTTCAACTTTATATCCTCAAGTTGACCCCAGAGTGTTGTCTCAGTATTCAAGTGGAACTCTAAGTCTTCCTTACTCTTACAATGTTTGTGTGGCTTTGGATTCTGCGGAAGGTGATTTTACATACATGAAACCCAATCAAAATGTTCCTGTGGACAATCTTATTGATGCTGATGATTCAGGGCTTGGAAATGAAAGTTTAAAGGAAGGTTTGCCAACAAGCAATATAGCACCGGTGAGTTTTTCCAAATGTAACAATTTTCCAGCTACTTTGATTGAGAAGATCTAATGCTACAGTTACAAAACTGAGCATTGTAGTACATATGGCTTAATTTTAATATTTTGCAGTACAGCTGGTACATGCTGGATAAGCAGTTGTGATGTTTTGCAGTGATCGCATCCTTGGTTTACGTTCTACCATGGACACTGCATGGCAATTGTGTGTTCTTCTATTTGCATGAATTTCCTATGGGCACACTAGCTTTTCGTGCACCCCAGAAAGCACAGGTGCAGTATTTAACCTTGCTACCTGCAGCCTGTCAAAGTCTATGACAGACTGAAATTGAATCATGCTTAGAGCATGATTCATAAAGCAGGCATATCCTGAATAGCATTGGCCCTACTGGGTACATAGGAAAAACAGAGGGAACTGCACTTCTGTTTTGTTTTTTTTCACACATAAATTCCACCATGGCACCTTACAGCTATGCATTCTGCCCATGGAACATCTTATTGCCTGCAACAACCCATGCCACAGACCCATTCCTGCACTGGAATAGTTTGCAGGTGACATGCTGTATACTAAGGCTATGCGGGCAAGTATACAGAGGTCATGTACTGCAGGGGTAAAGGGATTGTTCATACATGGCCCCTAAGTTTCGGGGCCATTATAGGATACTGAACCAATATAACTTACATGAACCTACACAGCAGGCTCCTCCTCTGTCCTACAGATCTCTACACTGTGCATATCCTGCTGAGAGACCAAACAACAATTTGCCGGTATGCTGTCTGCATATTATCACGATTACCAGTTGATTGCTTGTATATTGTCACCATAGTTTTCTACCATATAGCCACAATTGGCTGTTTGTTGCCTGCATATTGGCATGGTTGTACAATGTAATTTCATTGTGATTTTGTTTCTACAATGACAATAAATCTTATCTTATCTTAAGATAAGATTGTATCTTATCTTATTGTCTAGATATTGCCACAATCATCTGTTTTCTGCCTGATTATTGTAAATGTCGTCAGTTTGTTTTCTGCATATTGTAATAGTTGACTGATTATTGCCTGGACATTGTGTACAATTGCCCATCTGGAACCCATGTATTGTCAGGATAGCCATTTATGTGTTGTGAAGTCACTGCTGTTTAATGGATTATAACACTATAATTTGACCCCCTGTAGGCCTGTCACTATCAAAGCATGCTGTTAATATACTTATGTTTTGTGACAGTGTACTACATGCTTCACTATTTATTTTATTTACTATATGCGCTGTTATTACAGTCTTGCACTTAAATTTGTTTATTTTGTTTTTTTTTTATTAACATGAATTACCCAGTCTATAACACATTAGGAATTCTTTACAGTATCTATTTTTGGGGTATTTCACGTCCCAGCATTTATTTAATTTCATGATTACTACTGAAAATAATTTTGATGTATAGAGGAATGTTGGCGGGGGAAGTTAAAAAATAACTTATCCCAGGTTTCAACCATACTAGTTATGCAACTTCAGTAGAGAAGTGAGTGATGTCACGTCAGGGTCTACCCTGAGCTAGAACCTGGGAGGTTATTCAGTGCCCTGCCAGTAGGTGGCAATAGACAGGCAGTCACTGGGGCTAAGCCTAGAAGTATTCTCTGGTCGCTAGAACAGATTATGGCATCATCTTGCACTTCTGATTTAGAACCATGTATGGTATAGCAAAATGAATGTATAACAAATGACACCTTTGTATTGGCTCCCTGTATGTCATAGCAACATTGCAAGTGTTTGTTGGCTCTGGAGAGTGTGTGTTTTTGTATACAGCACTCCCTGTGCGACTCAGGCAGGGCCCGAATTTAGATATTTTCATTTAGTAGGGGTTAACCTAAAACTAGCAGTGGCAGTTGTAAAGTGGGGACTGTATGTTAATGATAGGTTTTGATAGGACATATGATTTATTAATTGATTTATTTAATGTTTTATTAATTAATAAATGTATTTATTTTTGTAAAAGTCTAAAGAAAGTTTTTTTTTTTTCTAAAGATGATAAGTGAATCCAGTCAATAGAGCCAATATATAGGGATGGGTGTCTGCTGCGCTAGTTACAATTTAAAACAATAAAGATAAAAAAAATTCCCTTGAGCAGCCAGCACAATATTGATGAACAACAATGAACCTGATATGTGGTAGGTGCAGCACTCAAAGGAAATGTCCATAAAACATTTGATCCTCAAAATTGATTGGAAACAGCACACTTGATGGGGTATACTTATACTCTTACCCTCCTCTTTGAACCCCTATAACAGGGGTCAAATGAGCATTGGATATGGTAATATCCCTTGGTCTCAGCACATCACAATCAAACAGGCAAAGCAGGATCGATACAGGTACCCTGGTCTCCACACTCTGTTCCCAGTATTCATACCGTTAGATCCACACAAGTATTAATCCCATAAAACATAAAGGAATAGACCTCATGGTGCAGTAATCATTAATATGATATTATTTGTAAAAAAGTGAAGATATTGCACTTACATGATCCAAGTTTTAAAACGCTTGTTGCTGGATAAAAACTCTCAGCTCACACCACCAACAAGATGGCCGCTGCGTTCCAGCATACACTCGCGTCACGTCACACAGCTCCTCCCAACAATATATCTTACACAAACTGATTTTAAAAATGACATTCACATTAATTTTTATCTCAAGATCACATAAAGTAAGTTGAATATGTAGAAATCGTACTTATGTATATTTACATAAATATAAAGGATGTGAAAAAATATTTTAGTGTTTTAGTGTTGCAAGTCAAGTGTGAACAGTGCATTACTAGGCATAATAAATATTCACTTTTTTATTGAAAATAGAGTAACTCTTTAAAGTTTTACTCCAGCTAAATTACTTCTTTTATAGTTTTGGTGTATTGCAGGGTTGGAACCTGTCAGGTTTGTACTAGATCTTCTTGCAGGATCAACAGGTAATAACATTTTGTTGATGATTGAATGCCTAAAAGGCATATATGCTGCACTTTGTCACTAGCATTAACACAATTATTTTTGTTTTTCTGAGTCTCAAATAACATAGTTGTATTACCTGTTGATTCTGCCAGTAGGTCCTTTATTTCTTAACTTCCTATAATATGGTGTCAGTGCTGTTTATTCTGCAGTGGAATTGTACAGCAGCATTTCCTCCCTGTGGATAGGTTTGTCTTAAATAGGTATTCAATGTTAAAGTGACAAACAAGATCGTGGCCGGGATGTAAGACTGAGTGGACATGCAGTGCCTGAGCTCTACTCCTGCTGTTATCCTGACACTTATATGGACTCCTTTTTCTTCCACTGGAAGCCTCCACAAGGACATCCCGGGTTCCAAGAAGGCACTGAGTACCCCGCGGGTCCCTCCGCTGTCACTGGGAAAGCTGAGATCCTCCTGTAATCCCGCAAGTACTCCGTGCTTCTCCTCTCCCGCGGCGGACATATTGGCCACGGGGCTCCCTGTGTGCACCCTGTCGCCAGCTACTCAGGCACCTGCTTGGCCATCGGAGGCAGCTTGTTTTACCACCGCGGACATCCTGGAAGCTATTAAGGCTTATAATGATGCTGTTAAGTTCTGTAAAGATACCCTCACGATCAAGATCGATTATTTGGCCACAGACATCAGCCCATGATCTGGCTAAGTTTAGATCCAGGATGTTGGAGGCAGTGGACCGCATCTCACAGCTTGAAGACTCCACCAGCGCAGACTCTAGAGAAGTGCATGCCTTGCAGATTCAAGTCAAAATGCTCCAGGACAAAGTCATTGATACTGAGAATAGACTCAGATGAAACAACATTCAGATCTTTGGTCTACTTGAAAGGGCGGAAGGCCCTAAGCCTGCAGAGTTCTCTGAATCCTTTCTTATCCAACTGCTTGACCTCCCTGCTATGCTGTCTACGTTTTTTGTGGAGAGGGCCCACAGGGTGCCCCCCACCGCCTATTCCGGGCGCAGCACCGCGGCCTTTTCTTTTAAAATTGCTCAATTATCGTAACCGTGATCAAATTCTGGTGGTGGCCAGAGCAAAGCCAGATCTACAGTATGAGAACACCAAGATCCTTCTCTTCCCAGACTTCTCACTAGAGATTCAGCAAAGGCGCCGCTCCTTCACGGAGGTCCGCAAGAGGCTCCAGGAACAAGGCCTCAAGTTTAGCCTTCTCTATCCTTGCAAGCATGGACGGTGACTGCGACAAGTTTTTTTAAACTCCAGCGGCTGCGGCATCCTGGCTAGGTGGTCGCTAATTCTACCACCTGCGCGTTCCCTGTGTGAGATGTAATCCAACAGCTGGATCACAGCAAGTATTTGGACCTAGGCCTTATAGGCCCTGTTGGCCTACTGTTTTCTTTGACCTTGTCTTGATTTTTATCCTGGAATCTGATCGATAACCCTTATTGCCCAGGCCAATATACTGTTCCTATGTGCCTACTGTTCTTCTTTTCCACAAGATGGGATTAATTATCAGCTCCACAATAGAAGTCCATTGTTTGGGGCCAGGCTGGTTAGTCACCAAGTGATAACTGTTTCTGCTTACTTCTTAATTTTGTGACTTATTGCTGCTTCCCTATCTGACTACCTGTCCTCTTGAGTCCCCTAAAAAGACCCCCCCACCGATTCAGTGGTTTCACTGCTACCGACTGCAGTTTGCTTCCTCTGGGACAGTACTCCCTACAGTCCCATTCTCCCTTTCCTTCCTAGAGTGTGCAGTCTGAAGGACCACCAGTGTTTGCACTAACACGTTGGGCTCTACCCAAGACCTGCCATCAAACGAAGGCCTGTGCTCACAGGTCTAGTATTTAAGTTGTTGCTTGTTTTTTTTAGGGTATTGACCATTACCCGACTCTCCCCCTGTGCATTTGGGAGGTGCCGGGTACCAGTAGGGAAAGCATGTTGTGCTGGGAATGTTCTGTTACAGTTTTGGTTGTGTTAGTTTTGTTTACTGTAAATTTTGGCTTGTGCTCTATTACTGGCTATCATATTGGGTCTGTTTCAGTCCCTAGATCAGTGTTTCTCAACTCCAGTCCTCGGGACCCACCAACAGGCCAGATTTTAAGTATTACCTTGGGGAGTTGCAGACTAGAATACTGCAATCACTGAGCAGCAAGTGATATCACCTGTGATGTATTTCAGTTATCTTGCAAACCTGGCCTGTTGGTGGGTCCTGAGGACTGGAGTTGAGAACCACTGCCCTAGATCCTCCTGTAGAGTAAGTTACTCTCCTGATCATGGCATCACGTGACCGTGATACAGTATCAGTTGTATCCTGGAATGTGAGGGGCCTTAACTCCAAATTTAAGAGGGCTCTTTTATTTCAGTATGTCAAACTGCATAATCCACAGATTCTGATTTTACAAGAGACACATCTGATGAGCTGTAAGCTGATGGCTTTGAAAAACCCTGGGTGCAGAGGGCATTTCATGCCTCATACTCTACTTATGCTAGAGGGTTGTCGATTCTGATACATAAAACCCTTCCTTGTGTTGTTGAGGCAGTACACACTTACCCTCATGGCAGGTACGTACTGTTGGTGCTCACATTATGGAAGCAGCGGTATGTCATTGTTGG
Source organism: Aquarana catesbeiana (assembly GCF_042186555.1). Lineage (NCBI taxonomy): Eukaryota > Metazoa > Chordata > Amphibia > Anura > Ranidae > Aquarana > Aquarana catesbeiana. The sequence goes on from NC_133326.1 coordinate 471,861,668, forward strand.
CATATACTGTATGTTCCTCCACCGTTCAAACCTGAAATACTGTATGCTAGTCTGGAGAGGATTACCCCCTATTGTCCTGCTAGGCTGTTACTGACGGGTGACTTTAACCACTTAAGGACCAGCCTCGTTTTGGATTTTAGGTGTTTACATGTTTAAAACAGGTTTTTCTGCTAGAAAATTACTTAGAACCCCCAAACATTATATATGATTTTTCTTCTAACACCCTAGAGAATACAATGGCGGTCATTGCAATACTTTTTTTTGCACCGTATTTGCGCAGCGGTCTTATAAGCGCACTTTTTTTGGAAAAAATTCACTTTTTTGAATAAAAAAATAAAACAACAGTAAAGTTATCCCAGTTTTTTTTTTATATTGGGAAATATAATGTTACGCCAAGTAAATTGATACCCAACATGTCATGCTTGAAAATTGCGCCCGCTCGTGGAATGGCGTCAAACTTTTACCCTCAAAAATCTCCATAGGCGACGTTTAAAAAATTCTACAGGTTGCATATTTTGCGCTACAGAGGAGGTCTAGGGCTAGAATTATTGCTCTCGCTCTACCGGTCGCTGTGATACCTCACATGTGTGGTTTGACCACCGTTTTCATATGCGGGCGCTACTCGCGTATGCGTTCGCTTCTGCGCGCGAGCTCGTCGGGACAGGGGGGTTTTAAAAATTTTTTTTTTATTTTTATTATTTATTTTAAAATATTTTATTTATTTTTACACTGTTTAAAAAAAAAAAAAAATTGTGTCACTTTTATTCCTATTACAAGGAATGTAAACATCCCTTGTAATAGAAAAAAGCATGGCAGGACCTCTTAAATATGAGATCTGGGGTCAAAAAGACCTCAGATCTCATATTTACACTAAAATGCAATAAAAAAAAAAAAAAAAAAAAAGTCATTTAGAAAAATGACATTTGAAAAAATATGCCTTTAAGAGGCGTGGACGGAAGTGACGTTTTGACGTCGCTTCCGCCCAGCAGAATCATGGAGACGAGTGAGCGCCATCTTGGCCTCACTTGTCTCCAGACACACCAGGCAGAAGGACGCGATCGCCTCCGCCGCTACTGACGGCTCCAGTAAGCGGCGGAGGGCACCGGATCGCGGCGGGAGGGGGGGGGCCCTCTCCCGCCACCGATAAAAGTGATCTCGCGGCGAATCCGCCGCAGGGACCACTTTTATCTGAAAGCCGGCCGCCGCATGAAAACGGGGATACTGAGGTTATGGCAGCTAGCTGCTGCCATAACAACGATATCCCCGTTCAAACTTGGGACGTATATAGTCGTGCGGCGGTCGGGAAGTGGTTAATGCCATCCTGTCTCCGGACCTAGATAGACCCATACCACCTAAGTCCTGCACTGGGGACTTACTGAACTGGGCTGTGTCAGCTGGTGTAACAGAAGTCTGGAGATGGAAGCACCCTTCCACCAAAGCCTATTCTTGTTATTCCACCTCTTACAATACTTCCTCCAGAATTGATTATGCATTTGCTAACCCTGCCATTCTGACTGATATTGTTGAGGCTGCATATCTCCCTGCCGGCCTCTCAGACCACTGCCCTCTGGTAATCAAGTTTAAAACTCATTCTCTTCACAATGGCTCCATGTGGCATCTAGGCGCTCAATGGATCTCTCATGTGGATATCGCAAGGGGGATTGGCGTTTCCAGAAATATGTTTTCGCAAGCCAGCTCGTTACAGCGGTTTGGTGGCTGGCCCTGGATATGACCAACTCTGCTGTGATTGTGGAGGCAGCAGTGGTCCGGTCTTTGGAGGCACTGTCAAATTTACCTTTTAGGGGGCCCAAAGCTCCCTATGGTGTAACTCCCTCCATGCTCACAACCCTCCAGGTTTGGAGGGAGGGGCTAACCTGTGATCCGAGAGCAGCGGTTTATCCAAATGCCCCCTTGTGGAATAACCCCGACTTACCACATCTTTTTGCAATCCCTGAACCTAAAGTGTGGGCCAAATACATCAAACTGCTCTCGGATGTTGCCACAGATAATTCCATCTGTTCCTTGGACCATCTTGTGTCACATTTCAATGTCCCACCCTCACACCTATTTAGATACCTGCAGTTGTCCCACGCTTTCAAAAGTCAATTCCCCCCGGAGAGAGACAATTGGCACAACCTGACCTCGAAAGGATTATAAGGTCAGACTGTGCAGAGAAGCCCACCTCTGTCTTATACGCTCATCTCCTCCAAGTCTCGTCCCCAGAGTCATGTGCACTTCACCAGCGCTGATCCTAGGAGCGTAACTCTGAAGAATGGGAGGACATATGGGATTTCCCATTCAAAATTCTTGTCTCCCTACGAGACCATCTCATACAATATAATTGCCATAAGGCATACATTACTCCCTCTAGGCTGCATAAAATGAGACCCTCCGTGTCCTCGGAGTGCTGGCGTTGTAGTTAAACTCCAGGAGAATTTATCCATGTATTTTGGTCCTGCCCTGTAATCAAGGTGTACTGGGCACAAATACTTTCTGTAGTAAGTGACCTGCTGGGCATATCGTGGCTCCATCCTCACAAATTTGTCTGTTGGGTCTGGTGGAGGAGCTAGTGCCTAGAGTGGCAGAGAGGACCCTGATACGTCTCCTTCAATTCTATGCCAGAAAAATGATTACCTTATGCTGGAAGAAACAGGCTCTGTCCTCCTTTTCTTTATGGAAAACACATGTTAATACTGTACTAACCTTGTATAAAGATACTTATTACCATCAAGGCTGTCCAACCCTCCAGAGCAACATCTAACTGAAGGGGATATGGGTAACCCCATATCCCTCGTCAAAAAATACTCCTCCCCCTTCTTCTCATCCCTCTCCTCCTCCCTCTCCTATTGTGATATCCCGTCTCTATCAGGAAGATACTGTACTGAGGTTGTTTATCTCTATTGTTTTAGATCCTTCTTGAGCATGAGCTAATATGGATAATTATTTTGTCCTGTCAAGACCAGAATGAGGTTTTGGATGTTTCCTGCTATGTATTGCTTTGCAGACCCCTCTGTGGGTACATGCTAAAGTCGCATCAGGACTTCTTTTTTCTTACATGTCTGTGTATGTTATATGTTTTATTTACAATAAAAAGATTTTTTTAAAAAGTGAAAAACAAATAAAGCCCGACTCCAGCTAACACATTTTTAAGCTGATTTTGATTTCTCCTATAATTATATTTTATGTTTAAATTATCTTCATTCATATTTATTTTTTGTTTACCACTGACTGCTTGTATGCCTTATTTAGTTTGTTATACTGTTCCAAATATCTATCGTAGCCTCTTGAGCCTCTAAGTACATACTCACATATTCATAAAAGTTATTGGAAGTAGAGCGTAAAATATTTTCAAATTTTAGAATTCACAAATGATTCAGATGTAATAGGATCTAAAATAATGTCTTGGAAAATTATTCTAAGGCACTGCAGTTCCCCAGTTCGACCTCACAGCGCCGCTGTTGGCCAATAAGGAAAACATAGGAGATCCAGAAGCACCTCTATGAGGCAGGCAGCACACAATTACAAAAAAACATAGAGCATTTCTGCATGGGATGTGACTGCTGCAGGTCTCTCAAAGAAGAAGACGTGTGTTCTGACACTTTATCTCAATTAATCTTCAAATTATTTCAACTACATTTTTCTAGCAAGAAAATAAATGACTGGCTTGAAGATGCAGCATGGACAGGCACTGCAAGGAATCAGATGGCAAGTAATGATCTCTTTATTTTTCTGGTTGTGTCATTCAGTCTCTGCTCAGATTCATTATTCCATTGCAGAAGAGATGAAAAAAGGTTCACTTGTTGGGAATTTAGCAAGAGATCTTGGAATGAATGTGAAGGATCTTTCAGTGAGAAAACTCCGTATTGTTTCACGTGTGTCTGAAAAGTATTTCACTATCAATCTGGATGATGGAAATGTATATATTGCAGAGAGGATAGACAGAGAGACACTGTGTGGGACTGCAGCTGATTGTGTCCTGACCTTTGATGCAGTGGCTGAGAATCCTTTAAATGTTTTTAATGTTAGGATTGAAATTCAAGATATAAATGACAATCCACCAAGGTTTCTCTATGAGACAATTAGATTGGAAATAAGTGAATCTACTTTACCAGGAGTAAGATTTGTTTTGCAGAAAGCTGAAGATTTGGATATAGGAATTAACGTATTAAAAGGCTACAAACTCAGTTCAAACAAGCACTTTGTCTTAGGAGAAAGAGTTAGCTCTGATGGCAGTATATTTCCTGAACTAGTTCTAGAAACGTCTCTAGACCGAGAGGCAAAAGATTACCATGAACTAATTCTATCAGCTGTTGATGGAGGAAATCCTGTTCTAACAGGGAGCACACTGATTACCATTGCCATCATTGACATTAATGACAATACACCTATATTTACCCAGGAAGTATACAAAATAAGCATTAAAGAAAATATGCCATTAAATTCTATAGTTCTGCAGGTCAGAGCAACTGATGGGGATGAAGGTGTGAATGCAGAGATTACATATTCGCTTAGTACTATGTCAAATAATATTCTGCAGATGTTTGAAATTAACCCTAGAAATGGGGAAATTACAACAAAAGGGCATGTAGATTATGAACTGACAAAACATTATGACATTTCTGTACAAGCCATTGATGGAGGTGGACTGGCCGCCCATTCCAAAGTATTAATAGAAGTATTAGATCAAAATGACAATGCTCCTGAGATATCCATCACCTCCTTGACTACTCCTATCCCAGAAAACACAGCTTCTGGTACAGTGGTGGCCTTAATTGAAGTTCATGACCAAGATTCAGGAGAAAATGGAGAAGTTCAATGTCTTATCATAGGCAATGTGCCATTCCAAATACAGTCATCTTCAAGCAATTTCTATAAGATTATTACAAAAAGTACCTTGGACCGAGAAAAAATGACATCCTACAACATTACTATTCAAGCTTCTGACAAAGGTTCACCTCCAATGACTGTTAAAAAAGTTATTCAACTAGATGTGTCTGATGTCAATGACAATGCTCCTGAGTTTGAGAAGCTGACTTACACTGCATTTGTTCCTGAAAATAATTTACCAGGAGCTTCCATATTTAGTATTCAAGCAAGAGATATAGACAGTGAAAATAATGCTAAAGTAGTTTATTCTGTAAGTAACATCAACTATGAGAAAGATCCTATGTCCTCTTTTATATCCGTTAACCCAGAAACTGGAGTTATTTATGCACAACGCACATTTGATTACGAACTACAAAAGGAATTTATCTTCCAGATCAATGCCAGAGACAATGGAAAGCCATCTCTGAACAGCAGCACTACTCTAAGAATTTTTGTAGTAGATCAGAATGATAATTCGCCCATCATTCTGTATCCATCATCAGATGCTGATCGCCCTGCCTTTGAGTTAGTGCCTTGGTCCTCTGAACCAGGTTCTTTAATATCCAAAGTAGTAGCTGTGGATGCTGACTCTGGACACAACGGCTGGCTATCTTTTATTTTTCAAGCATCAGAATCATCATTTTTCACCATTGACCAACACACAGGGGAGATCAGGACTTCACGAATGTTTCAAGAAAAAGATATCTTTAAGCATAGCATTGTTGTTATAGTAAAAGACAATGGCTTCCCACCTCTTTCTGCTTCTGCCACTCTAAACCTGATGATTGCGGATAATTTTCAGCAGATAATTCCTGAAATGACCAATCAGACAAACAAATCAGAGTCTCAGTCCAACTTACACTTCTACTTGGTAATAGCCTTAGCATTGATTTCTTTTCTGTTCATATCGACTGTGATACTTGCTATAATCTCTAAATATCGAGAATGCAAGTCTTCCTCCTCATTTGGATCTTTGGCTACAAATCTATATCCTACAGTTGATCCCAGATTTCTTTCTCAGTTTAATAATGGAACATTACAGCTTCCTTACTCATATGATGTTTGCGTAACTCTGGATTCTAGTGAAAGGGACTTTGCTTTCCTTAGACCTCAGTCCAGTGTTCCAGTAGACCATCTTATTGATACCGATGACTCTGGGATTGGAAATGAAAGCTCTAAGGATTCCTTACTTGCAGACAATATCGCATCTCAGGTATGCTTTTCAGAAGATTATATTATTAGTTAATAGAGAAACAATTTTGATCAAATTGAATTGAACATATTGATATCAAGTTAATAGTCCATACATTAAAGTGCTTATCTAAATTGTCAATTTAAATAATAAATCAATATATCTGTCTATGGGGTTTATTTAGGAAACCTGGGTAAGAAAATGAATCCAAGGGACCAATGAGAAACCCTTTTTTAATTTTCGGGATAAAGGGGAAAGTTGAAACCTGATTGGTCGTGACAAGCAACAACTCCAGTTTTTGCTCATCTTCTCGTCAGTTTCCATGATTCAACCACTAATAATCTATTTATCATCTATCTATCTATCTATCTATCTATCTATCTATCTATCTGCAATAGTTTATGACATACTTCTACAGGCCTGTTTATATTTTCAGTCATTACAATCATTAAAACTCCTGTAATTTTTTGTTTTTTTCTGCTGTCTTTTTCTTGTCAAAAGAAGTTTATTGAGTATACAATGTTATAAAGATACATAAAGTAAGTTTACAAGGATCTATAAAGTAAGCTCATTGTTTTACAGTAGGGTTTATATAGGTAAATATCATGAAATTTCAAATATTAAACATTGGGTTCACGTAAACCTAAATTAAAGATATATATCATTTCCTTAGTTACTTTTGTAGGTATTTAAATGATTTATACCTACTATACATATTGTTTACAGGTAGAGTGTATATAGGTCAAATAAATTCTGATAATGAGCTTTAATCGTAAGGTGGAGAAAAGGAAAGAGAAAGAAGAAAAAGGGTTGAAAGGTAGAGGTATGGTCCACAAGGTTGTCCCGCTCGTCAGTTTATTATTCTTTTTAGTTCTCTTTGAAGCCTTAGAATGGGTGTCTCTGTAAGTCATTTAATCTGTTACCATGGCAACAGGACAGAGTCATTGAAGTTTGACAGGAACTGTTGTTTTATCCAAGGATGCCAAAGTTTTTCAAATTTTGAAATTTGATTTTGATCGATGGCTACCATCTTAGCATGGGACATTGTATTATTCATTCTGTGAATTGTTTCTGCTAGTACCAATGTAGGAGATTTCCATGCCTTGGCCACTGTTTGTTTTGCAGCCGTTATTAGTTGGATCATAAGTTTGAATTGAGAGAGTGTTAACCATTCCGGTTTTAGATTAAGTAAAGTTAAATATGGATCTGGTTGTATTATTTTTTTAAATATTTTAGATGCAATCATGAAGACTTCCTTCCAGAAGGTTTGGATTACTGGGCACGTCCACCATATGTGTAAATATGTGCCTATTTCTGGGCATCCTCGAAAACAAAGAGCTGAGGTATTAGGTGAATATTTTGCCACTCTAGCGGGTACAAGGTACCAGCGAGTTAGGACTTTATAATTTGTCTCCAGTGCTAAGATGTTGGGTGAAGATGACTTAGATGTGAGCCATATGTTAGACCAGTCCTCTGCTGTCTTTTTCAGTTGGAAAGAGTTTTCTCTACTTCCTGTCTATTAGACACAACAGGAAGTGAGAGGAAATCTATCCAGAAAAATATATCTGTTGTCACCAGAACAGACATCCCCAATCTGAAGATATCACTTCTATTACAGTTCCAGTAACAACTCGAAAATCTTGGATTTTCGTTCACTTTCTTTCTGTGTTACAATGTAGGCTGAATACTTTATTATAACGTTCTTCTTGTGGATAGTTGCAAAAGTCTCTCTATTTTTAATTCCTAATTTGAAAATATCCAACTGTATCTTAGAAAATTTCTTTTTTCTGCCTAATAAAAGCAGTTGTACACCCCTTTCATTTTTTAGGCCTAATATCTATTAGCAACCAGGATACAAAATGTAATGCATCATAATGACAAAATGAATGCTACAAGAAGTCATATTTGATATTAAATAGTACATAAAATGTATATGTGAAACTGGAAAATATAGTTTCATATGAGTCTGCTAAAGCTGTATTGAATTGTTTAAAGCACTAGACTTCATTCAGCAAGCTATTAATGATATATAACAAGAGCTTCAGGTATGCTTAACGACAAAATTCACGCAGTCTGAGCTATCTGTTATGCAACCAGCCATCATGCAGCAGTCTGGGAACATGTGAAAGTGTACTTCCTGAGACATGTTCTGTTTAACTACTCCTCCCTCTTCTCCCTGAATCACTAATACCATTCAAACTTTCAAGGGAAACTTCAATTTGATTGGTGGCTGGGAGTACTCTTTAGTACCGATAATTCTGTATGTGAGAGACAGCAAGTTGCCTTCAGTGGGTGTGTTTAAAACATTCAGATAAACATGTTTAAAAAAATCAGAACAAGGGAAAGTATTTACTATCAATGAAAAGTGTTCCTTGTGCTGATGGCTGTAGCTTTAGCTGACATCCAAAGTCCTACTACCCCAGCAGCATTAATCTTCTGGTGCTCTGGGAGTTAATAAAGCTGAGGAAAGTGTCACAGACACTTATCAAGAGTGCTGACTATGCCCGCCCTTTCCGCCCCCTTCCTTCATTCATAGAAGGTGTACTATCGCTTCCAAGGTGGCAGACATTTCATTCATCTGCCTGTCCTTCATTCATATATAGTTTTATACTGATGAAAGCTTTAGTACCTTTTCTATAAATGGAGGAGGAGCAGAGAGGGCGGACATAGTTGTCATTCTTGGTGAGTGTCAGTCGTGGGTCATTTGGCTCTATTAACCCCCAGCAGCACCTGAAAGTTATGGCTGCTGGGAAAGGGAGCCTTATGCCTCGTTTCCACTGAGCGGATCGGTTCCGTTTGGTTCGGTACTGTACGCTATTTTGGGTGTTTTCATTATGAAAGCGGTCCATAAAACCGAACCGAACCGTTCCATTCAGGGTCCTGCTACAGATGTGGGGCCATAGAAAATGGAATGGTTCGGTTAGGGCGGAGCTATGATACATTACACTGATTGGTGGACGTGTGACGCTATGACGGCATTTTTTCTAAACCCACGTATGGCCCCTGTCGGTCCGACTTGCAGTGGAAACGCTCGCCTGAATAGGCCGGACCATTCTAGGCCTTCCAAACCGATCCAACCCGAACCGATCCGCTCAGTGGAAACGAGGCATTAGAGGACTTTGAATTTAACTAAAGCAGCAGCCATCAGCACAAGGGACACTTTGCATTGATAGTAAATACTTTCCCTTGTTCTGATTTTTTAAAGAAAAATTTTCAGTAAACTTATGCTAGGTACCCACGGGGAGCTTTTTTTTCAACACGGTAGGCTGAATTAAAAAAAACTGAGAGGCTGCCTTACTAAGCGATGTTAGTATGGTGATCTCCTCCACAAGCTATTGTGGTCTGAGAGGGGGACTGCCTCCCCTGCCAGAACACACTGATCAGCGCTCACAGCCATTGACATGCTAGTTTTCCAGCATGCCATTCGATAAAAGCCAGTCGTCAGATCAGATTCTGTCAGACAGGCTGCTGTGCACACGGGCCGAATATCTGCCAGTTTCTGTTGAATATAATATTTGGCCTGTAGGTTCCAGCCTTTAAGCTACGAAAATACCTCCCCTGTATTACAAATAGTAGTTCTAAAATGACCAGGTTGCTGTCAAAAGGGAGTGGGAGGGATTGGTGCACTAATGTAATGTCTGTATGAAAATTGGAAGTACTGTTATTGGTTCATTTTGACTGGAATCTATACATATAGGCCTATTGAGGGTTGGTTCACACCAGATGCTTTCCAGTGCATTTTTAAAATGCATCCGGTATGCATGTACAGTAATTGCATTATATTCCAATGGCCCTAGTTCACACCAGTGTGGTCAGTTCAATGACTTTCAACAAAAGTACAACCCGCTGCATTTTTTTCATGTGGAACACATCAAAACACATGTAAATGCATAAAACCACACCAGAACACACATGACAAACCATTGTCCTAAGATTTTTCAAGTGTGAAAAAAAGAGGAAAGAAAATGCACTGGAATGCATTGGAAAAACATGTATAAAGAGCATGCAAAATGCATCCGGAACACTGAAATTGTGGTGTGATCATGTGACTGCTGCAAAGGCCGTTCTACTGAACTCCATCAGGTGTATAAACAGATATGAATGGTCTATGTATGGTCTGCACAATATATTAGCACTGTTAAATAAATATTATAGTACATTCTTAAAATGTGTTATAATCAGGCAAATGCATATTGTAAATGTAAAACCAATCCTGTGATTTACATACTGAATAGTTGAAAAAAATTGGTATTTTACTTGTTTTTTGCATTTGGGTTGGTCCTTTGCATACTTTAATTTCAGCCACAGTCACATAGTGGAGCATGTGTCTTGAGTAACGATAAGGATAGTCAGGGGCTGTATTGCACATGTCTCATTTGTGGAGATTTTTGGGCAGATTACGAGTTACTGTCCCATGGCAGTGAAAGTTCCACGGAACACAGATAAGGGTTTGAAATCAGTTTTAGCATCAACATTTTAGCCAAAAATATGAAATATTGTTATTTTATATAAAACAAAAAGCATCTCTATAAGGTTGCAGATTTGTACTTTCTGCCCCTCTTGTCAACCTGCCCTACCCCTTCTTTCCCACCCAAATGTTTTGTGCACTCCCAACTTTTATATAGCTGTCTTTCAATATAGACACATTGTATAATGTATTTGTTTGGTAGCCATTATTTATGTGACCTTCTTATTACAAAGCTAGATTTCTTTTTTGTGTTTTTTTTTTCTTTCTTTCTTTTAGTTTTGGCTTTGTACGGTAGTATGTTGCCTTTGTCTATAAACACTACACACATAGCATATTCAAATTTGCCCCACAACTGCCTGCCTTCAACAACTCCCCCTATGCTCATTAGACTTTTACCTTTTGGAGGTGGGGAGTTGACATGAATTGAAGTCAGTCAGATCAGGACTGTGTGGATGTTAAATGGTAAACTATACTGTATCAGTAAAGCACTAGAACTGGTAGCAGCTTCTGACAAGCAGCAAATAAATTAAATCTAGTAAGAACTCTGTGCCCTCATTTGCTGTTTGGTCCTAGATGTATGGCACAGAGTAGAATTGTTAGTTTTTACAAAAACATGCAATGCTACCAACATTAAAGCGGTTGTAAACTCACCACTTTCACTTTACCTCATTACAATCTACATAGTACTGGCAGCTGATCGCTGCCTGTGAAATTTTACTTACTCTTTCTGTTTCTTCATAATCCATCCTGCGAACTGTAATGACATCACCGGCGCATGCGCAGTCCGTAGCTTCTTTAACAGCATGCTATGTGTGACGTTTCACTATCTTCAGCATGCCGGGTTATTTTCTTCCATTGAGAACGGCACAGAGGAAGCCTCACGATACTGTGCCCTCCTCCTCTCCTTCCTGTTTCTCCCCTTGTGACTGTATAAGACGTCACACAGGGGGAGTGAACTATAGCAGCACAGAGACGTTCATAGGAAGCAGCTGTTCTAGATAGAGGCTTGGTTTAAACACAATCGCGCATGCGCAAGATTTCAACATGAAGGGAAGGAAGGATGGAAATGACGTTCGCACCTGAGCCAGCAATCATTAGTATAGATTGCGTGGCCGATACCAGGAAGATGAAAATGTTTATAAAAGATAGAAAATGTACTTCCAAATCTCGTTTTTCTCACATTTTAAAGTGTAAGGCTTATTAATACATTGTTGGATGTTAATATGTAAAAAAAGGGGGAAAAGTCCAGGGTTTACTTCCTCTTTAAGAGCAGGAACAACATGCCAACAAAAAAGGTTAGAAGTTTGTCTGGGTATTGATGCCACCCCTGACAGTCCAGCTTAAGGCCACAGCATTTGAGACCTATACAACATCTAGACCCTTATAATATTTCACACTAAACAATATAATGAAATATGCCTTGAAATCTGTCATGCCAAGCATTATTGTGATTTTTTACATTTCAAGTACATAGAATAGAGCAGAATTTTTATTCTATGACTGTCAGTCTCCAGGGATGCAGCACAAGAGGTATTCCTAAAACTTAGACTGATGCATAGTCATTTGCAATGTATGGGTTTAGTCATCTAAAAGCTATGAATACAGGTAGAGTTTTGTCCCTGATGTTTGTCCCTGTAGTATAGCCAGACTGAAGCCCTTCACCAGTACTCAGGAATCACTGCCAACACTGAGGTCTACAGATGCATGCCCACACAGTTTTGGTAAATGATATCCTTCAAAAAGGCGATTCTTTTGTTCCACGAGTATTATAGATTAATAAGTAATATATCCAGGGATTAAAACTAGAGCCATAACGCAAGTTACAGTCAGGATAATTTAGTTATGTAGATTGCACACAATGTAATCATATTACGTGCACATGCACTGTGCTCACTCATAGGAAAAAATCTTAGCACTGAGAAGTGTGGATTGAAATTACCTGTACCTCCCTCGAAGAAATAGCTTAGTAAAAACAAAAATCACTATTGCAACCAAGATGTACAAGTGGCATAACAGCATGTACATTTATCTGCGCATCTTGAACTGCAATTCTGGTTAAAAATAAAATATGAAGCAGACCTCATTTACTATATAGCAGATAAAATTTGGAGGTATTGTAGTTCCCTACTTTCACCTCAAAGCGCCGCTGTTGACCAATAAGGAAAATATGTTTGGGATCCAGAGACATCTCTAGTAGTCATGCAGTCCACAATTGCAAAAAGAAATACACACCATTTCTGCATGGGATGTGAATGCTGCAGGTCTCACAAAGAAGAAAACTTATGTTTTGCTGATATCTAACTGGATCATATATAAATTAAGGAGTTTCACCCATATATAACCAGCAAAGAAAGAGATATCTGCCTTGAGAATGCACCAAGCACCTAAAGGAATCAAATGGCAAGTAGCATTTTTATTTTTCTGGCTGTGTCAGTCAGTCTATGCTCAGATTCATTATTCCATTGTAGAAGAAATGAGAAAAGGTTCTGTTGTTGGGAATTTAGCAAAAGATCTTGGAATGAATGTAAAGGATCTCTCAGCAAGAAAACTACGTATTGTCTCTGATGTATCTGAAAAATATTTCCATATGAATCCAAAGAATGGAGACATATCTATTGCAGACAGGATAGACAGGGAGACACTGTGTGGGACTGCAGCTGATTGTGTCCTGACCTTTGATGCTTTAGCTGAGAATCCTTTAAATATTTTCAGTGTTAAAATTGAAATTTAAGATATAAATGATAATCCACCAACATTTATGCAGTACAGAACTGTATTGCAAATGAGTGAGCATACATTACCAGGGGCTAAATTTACTCTCAAAAGTGCAATAGACTTGGACATTGGCATCAATTCCCTGAAAGGCTACAGACTCAGTGTAAATCAGCATTTTGTTCTGGGAGAGCAGACAAACGCAGATGGTATTGCATTCCCAGAACTGGTTCTAGAAAAGCCTTTGGATCGCGAGGCCCAAAGCAGCTATGAACTTACTCTAACTGCTTTTGATGGTGGAATTCAAGCACAGACAGGCACTACTTTAATCCAGATATCTGTTATTGATTTTAATGACAATGCCCCTATTTTTACCAAGAACATATACAAAGTGGAGGTTAAAGAAAGTGTGCCATTAAATTCAACAGTTTTTCAGGTCTGTGCAAGTGATCCAGATGAAGGCGTAAATGCACAAATTACATATTCATTTGATGCAGTGTTGAATAATATTCGTCAGGCTTTTACTATCAATCCCAACAATGGAGAAATTAAAACAAAAGAACATTTAGATTATGAAGTCACTAAATACTATGAGTTTACAGTGGAAGCCAAAGATGGAGGAGGCCTAGTCTCTAATGCCAAAGTTTTGATAGAAATATTGGATGAAAATGATAATGTTCCTGTAATATCCATCACCTCCTTGTCATCACCTGTTCCTGAGGACACTGCACCAGGAACAGTGGTGTCACTGATTGCAGTCCGTGATAAGGACTCAGGACAAAATGGAGAAGTACAATGTCAAGTTATAGGTGAGGAACCCTTCCAGCTGATATCCTCGGCAAGCAACTTTTATAAAATTGTCACAAAAGGCTACCTTGACAGAGAAAAAACGTCATCCTACAATATCACTATTAAAGCCTCCGACAAAGGTTCTCCTCCTCTGTCTTCTGTAAAAATGATCCAACTGGACTTGTCAGATGTCAATGACAATGCACCTGCCTTTGAGAAATTAGCATATACTGTATTTGTACCAGAAAACAATTTACCAGGAGTTTCAATATTCAGTATTCAAGCAAAAGATATTGACAGTTTAGAAAATGCAAAACTGACCTACTCTGTAGTAAGCAACACCGATGGGAAGGATCCTATACCATTGCATGTATCTATTAATCAGGTGTCTGGGGTAATTTATGCACAAAAGTCATTTGATTATGAGCAACACAAAGAATTTGTTGTACAGATTGTTGCCAAAGACAGCAGCTCTCCACCACTGAATGCAAGCACATCTCTAAGGATTCTTGTAGTGGACCAGAATGATAATCCACCAATCATCTTATATCCACCAACAAATAGTGGTAGCCCTTTCTTTGAGATGGTGCCTTGGTCCTCTGTACAAGGTACTTTAGTATCTAAAGTGGTTGCAGTAGATGCGGATTCTGGACACAGTGCCTGGTTGACTTATTCTTTACAGTCTACAGAGCCATCACTTTTCACTATTGATCAACATACTGGGGAGATCAGAACATCACATGTTTTTCAAGAAAGAAATGCTTTAAAGCATAAAGTTGTTGTTATAGTAAAAGACAATGGCTTCCCACCTCTCTCTGCCTCTGCCACTCTAAACCTTGTGGTTGCTGATAGTTTTCAGAAGGTGATACCTGATATGAGCAGTCAGTCAAGCAAACTGGACTACCAGTCAAATTTACAAATCTATTTGGTAATAGGCTTGGCATTGATATCATTTTTGTTTATGTTCACTGTGATAATTGCCATCATCTCCAAATGCAGAGAGTCCAAATATTCCTCCCGATTTGGATCCGTGAGTACAAACCTTTATCCAACAGTTGATCCTAGATTTATATCTCAGTTTAAAAATGGAACTCTGCAGTTGCCTTACTCATATGATGTTTGTGTAACACTGGATTCAAGGAAAAATGACTTTGGTTTCCTTAGTCCTCAACCAAATGTTCCAGTGGATCATCTCATTGATGCTGATGATTCTGGGATTGGAAACGAAAGCTCAAAGGATTCCTTGCTTACAGAAAACATTTCTTCCCAGGTATGTTTCAGGAACAGTTTAACTGTTATTAACAAAAGGGATGAAATGTGCTTATTATAAATTATATTGGTCAAATAATAAGGACTTGTAACCAAAAGCTATTAACCCCACTTGCCCTGAAAGTAAGCACAAAAGTTTTGGTCATTTCTTTTTTTACATTTTTATAAATGTATTAAAAACATTTTCATTCTTTGCATACAGTCTTTGTTTTACAAGTAACTATTACAGGATGCATCCATGAAATAAAAAAAAGTATGTTATACTTTCAAAAAAGAAAGTTCATCACTAGTTTTGTGCTTTCAGTGTTAAGATCTAGCAGAAGGGGGATACACCTTGCATAGAGGACAACTTGCTGTCTGCAAATGGTACACGTGAAAATGTTTTTACCTACATTATACATGGATATATAAATTAACTATTAATTCGATTTTTCTTTAGTAAGCTAAATAATCATTTACATTACTTTCCTTCTGTCATCCTTCTATCTTTTTTTTGTACTTAAATTGCTTTGTGTTTATTACCAGAAAAAGTCTGATCTCTGAAGCATCAATAAAATGTGCCTGTGTAGATGCAAGAGCAGTTGCTCCAGAGTTTAGTAAATGAGGTAAAATTTAATTTTGCAAAGGATACCCAATCACATGCAAGGAAAATTTTTGCTTGCACACGATTGGATGATGGAAGTCAGTAGAGCTTCTGCTCATTAACTAAGCTCTGAAGCAACTGCTCTTGCTGAGTGCAACTGCGCTTTGCACAGTCTATTTGCCTTTAGTAAATCAACCCCAAAGCTTCAGATAGTGGATAGATCTGATTGATGTACATGATCACACTAATCTGTACAATTCAAAGAGTAGTATAACTCCTCATTGTTTTTTGGTGGTAGCCTTTTCACACTTTAATTAATATTTAGTAATGAAAGCCTCTATCAATACATTGTCAGGGTCAGATTTATCTATAGGAACATGGCTAAAGGTGCCACTATCCTGCATTTTGCAGTCTTTTATTTGCCTATATCCACGGTAAGATGTTCCCAGTTTCAGTGAATGTAAGGATGCAAAAGGAAGCTTCAGAGAAAGGGGTGAAAATCAATCACTTAGAGCAATGAAAGTACTTTTGACATGGCAGTATACTTACAATGACAACAGTTTTCAACATAGGAAGTCTCTCACCTGCACTAGATAACAGTAGCCCTTAGGACTCCTACTGATGAAGTCCACACCCCTAGGATGTAACATGTATAGGGGGCGGAGCATGCGTCATCTCATGGCCATCTCTATCTGCAACTGATGTTTAATATATGTGAGATACAGCTAGCTTGCCTTAAGTGCTCCTATTGTGAGTAGTACTCTACGATTTTTATCTCAATAAATATTTTATACAGAGAGCACTAGATTGGCTGTATTTTATTCCCATCTCTATATGTATATCAGATCACTTGTAGGTTAACACTGAGCTAGAGGAGATTTGGAGGATTGAGGACACCATATTTCGATCATTGAGTCCCCTAGAGGGAAACTAGGTAACTGACTGGTAAAGCAGGGGTCATGCCATTGAGGTGACCAGATAGTGGAGCACGAGTGGTGGCTAACATTGAATATTGCAAGATTTGTCACTTGGTGGTGAATCATTCAATTTAACTTTACAAACAGATTATTTTCATTTTTAGATATTTTTTATTATTTTATTTGTTTTTAAATGTTATTTGTATTGTTACTTCACAGTTGTACTTACTTTATTATTCTTGTCATATACAGATTGATGCAAATGTATGTGCTAATTAGTACACTGCTTTTGTTCACTACATAGTGAGATTTGATTCACAGATTTATTCGAGTTTACACCATTTAGTTTTATTTATTTATTTTTGAGAAATGTAGTGGAATTATTGTGGCAGCAACAATCTCAAAAAATGGGGAGGGTGTATAGAAAAAAAAATGTGCTGATTGTTTTTTGCTTTATAGTTTGATTAATTTTGTAGAACTTTGGTAACATGACAGGATCCATTGCTTTGACTCTGTATACTTCAAAGTAAATTACCAGTCAAGTATCCCTTCCCTCTGTACTGTGTGAGGCCTTTTATGGCCTCACACAGTACAGTTAAGCATATATGAATGCTACTCTGATAGTGCCACATTAAAACTTTTGGAGACCATCTAATTATATAGCTAATTTAGTGTATCATGCATGAAATGCATTTGAATTTTTTGATTGCTCTTTTTTCAATGTTACTACCCTGGCTTTGGAAAATTATATTACTTTGGAAATATGGCTTCAATGATTTCTCTTTTGCATTTATTCTACCTGCACTGGTAGCATGGCTTTGACTCAAGTGGCATGACTTTTTTTCTCCAGTGGCACCTACAAAGGCATATATACTAATAATACAATATTATATACAGTATATAAATATCAGAGAATCTTGGTTTTATGAATTTAATTATGTCTTATTTCTTTTGTCAGATGTGACATTTGTTTATATACATATTCAAAAATCTTACTTGGATGGTTAGTGTCTGTCTGTTTATGACAGAGCCTTATGCGCCGTACACACGGTCGGACATTGATCGGAGATTCCGACAACAAAATCCTAGGATTTTTTCAGACGAATGTTGGCTCAAACTTGTCTTGCATACACACGGTCACACAAAGTTGTCGGAAAATCCGATCATTCTGAGCGCGGTGACGTCAGGACTATAAACGGGGCAGTAGCCAATAGCTTTCATCTCTTTATTTATTCTGAGCATGCGTGGAACTTTGTGCGTCGGATTTGTGTACACACTTTTGGAAATTCTGACAACAGATTTTGTTGTCGGAAAATTTTATAGCCTGCTCTCAAACTTTGTGTCATTTTCCATCTGAAAATCCGATGGAAAATGTGTGATGGAGCCCACACACGGTTGGAATTTCCAACAACAAGGTCCTATCACACATTTTCCGTCGGAAAATCCGACCGTGTGTACGGGGCATTAGTGTGTATGCAAGTACAGGTGTATGTGCGTGTGTGATATACAACACTAATGCCGTGTACACACAACCGGACTTTTCGTCGGACTGAACTCCGAAGGACTTTTCGACGGAGTTCCAATGGAGTTCCAACAAAACGGACTTGCCTACACACTATCACACCAAAGTCCGATCGTTTCAAATGTGATGACATACAACTGGACTAGAATAATGAAGTTCATAGTTAGTAGCCAATAGCTGCCCTTGCATCCTTTTTTGTCCGTCGGACTAGCATACAGACGAACGGATTTTTCGATCGGACTCGAGTCCGTAGGAACGATTTGAAACATGTTCTATTTCTAAAGTCCGACAGATTTTTCGACAGAAAAGGTCCGATGAAGCCCACACACGATCAAATTGTCCGATGGATTCGTTCCGTCTGACCAGTTCGGTCGAAAAGTCCGGTCCTGTGTACATGGCATTAAATGTGCAAAAGTTAAAAGTTAAATTTTTCAAAAGTTAAACTAGCTTAGTTTTGACTCTTGATTGAATGGCACTACTCCTACTCTTGTAGCATGGCACCATTAGGTAAAAAGGAATAACAGCAGCACTTATACAATGACACTGTTCTCTCCCCAGTGTCACAATATAATTCTAGATCTTGTAATATTATTGCTCTGTGTGAGTTAACATTTCTGTGGTTCCATCTCTATTGACAGAATATTACCTTGTAAATTGGCTTTGTGATGTCAGTGCAGTATTGCAGCAAAGGAGCCCTATTTTGTTTTTTGCTACAAGTAACAGATCCTGTTTTGTTGTTCAGATTTCTCTACAACTGTAATCTGATTGGTTGTTACCAGTAACACTCTGATAGCACACAAAGCAATGGCAGTGGGTCTTCTTCTGAAGCATATGTGTGATATTATAACTATGGGACATGGTGTTGCAGATACATAAAGCTTACAGAGTAACTCCGCTTTTGTTGATTAAAAAAAAAATCCCCTCTGGGTGATCAATGTACATTGCAGGGATTTTAAGAAAGATTGTGGCAGAGTACTAATTTAGTTGCTCTGAAAAAAATAGCCACTTGATTCACCTTTTTTTGTGCAGACTGATTCTGAATGTGAGTGACTGGTCCATGCTAATCACCTGTGTATTCTCAGTGTTCTAATGAGAAAATCTGAAGTATCTGCATCTCTTTAGAAGTTTGTAACCCTTGGGGAATATCTTACCAAAACTGAAATTCCTATTGCAGGAGGTGCCTAAAAGTTAACTTGTAGCTTAATGAAGACTTCTGTGAAAATCATTGAGCAAATCACACAAGTAGTAAATTACATTCCTACGATAGTTCTGTACACCAATGGTGTACAGAATGCCTCCAGGTTGCCAATTTTACATTACCGCAGCTGATGATTGAAATGGAACGGTAATTCTTAATAGCTTTAAACTATAACATGTTACCTTTTAAAACAACTCTGTTACAGAAATGTAACTTTAAATAAATGCCTACCTTTTCCATTTCCAATACCACCAAACACCACTCCAGTGAAGGGCAATCACTCTGAGCATACTAATCCCATGTGCTCCCTGGTGCATTCAATGTGTCCTTCTGTTTACTCTTGCACCACTGCTGTGTCCTATAGTGACATGGGGTTTGCAGGAGGAACCACTAAGTGCAATGGGAGCACAGAAGACTGACACCCCTGGAAGTGTTGGTCTTGGAAATAACTTCAGAGGGTGATTCTTGCTCATTGAAGTGGTGTTTGGTGGTGTGAGCAGCAGAGCAGGAGAGGTATTTACCCTTTTCTTTACATATACAGTACATCTCTACTTTAAATGTACATTTTTGGGGTTAATGAATGAACTGCTTATGTAATAACAACTGTCATGTTTTTACTAAGCTGAAAAGCCATGTGCTTTCAGTTCATTTAGGCATACTAATATCCAAACTGTCACTTTTCTGAAAGAATACATAAGCTGTTAAGTAGGTCAATTTCCAGGGGCATAAGTCTACCACCTGGAACTGTCCCTGGCTGTTAGCTTCCTGCTAATATCTATGGCCTGGTGAACTGTGTGGATAATGGGGATAAGCAGGTCATTTACTTTCTCAAAGATTGACATGAATATCTTCATTTATGACAAAAATGCAGGTCACCTTGACCCTTCTTGTTTTTTGACAGAAAATGACAAAAATACCTTACGTGACCTATACAGGAAAATAAATGTTTTTCAAAGGCTGCAAATTGATGCAATTGATGCAATAGTTTTGAGGAAAGAAAATCAGTAGTATATTGTCTGTATCTTATCCTTATAGGATTCCTATTGTGAAATATATTTAAAAATAGGCAGTTTACTATAACAGATTCAGTCATTTGGGCATTCAGTCAGGTTTTCAGATGGATCCAGAAGGTCTGGAATTAAAGCAGAAGTAAACATGGGTATGTCCATTTACATTTGTTCGCATCCAAGTCTGTTATGTCCGCAGAAAAAAATTGATGAAGGTTTGTATCCTTTATAGACAAATTTTTGTTTATATTTTTGTCCGCCTATGACTTTTTTCTTCAACAACTAAAAAAACAGACGTGAAAAATAGATGTATACTGATGTAAACTGAACTGGATTGAACTGAAGATGGATATATAAACTGGTGTAGACGGATTAAATTTTCTTTTTTTTTTTTAAACCATTTTCATGTTCTAACTGAAAGGACCTTAAATGTTAAATTGTATTTATGAAAATAATAATGTTGTAGTATCCCATTTCCACCTCAGAGCGCCGCTGTTCAACCAATAAGCGAAGGATGTGAGAGATGCATGCCTCTATGAGACAGGCAGTACAACTGCAAGAGTAGATATAGAGCATTTCTGCATGAGATGGGAGTGCTTCAGGTCTAACAAAGAAGAAGATATTCTGGAATTTGAATTCAATTAAGGATTATACATTCTACAAGGAATTCCTTTCATATATTCCCAACAACAGAAGAAAAAGCTGTCTTAAAAATGCATCAACCACAATCACCCCTGGAAATCAGATGGCAAGTAGTGATTTCATTATTTTTCTGGTTGTGTCATTCAGTCTCTGCTCAGATTCATTATTCCATTATAGAAGAAATGAGGAAAGGTTCAGTTGTTGGTGATTTAGTGAAAGATCTTGGAATGAATGTGAAGGATATCACAGCAAGAAAACTCCGTATTGTGTCTGATATTTCTGAAAAATATTTCTGTATCAATCTGGAGAATGGAGACCTTTTTATTGCAGAGAGGATAGACAGAGAGACACTGTGTGGGGCTGCAGCTGATTGTGTCCTGACCTTTGATGCTGTGGCTGAGAATCCTTTAAATGTGTTTAATGTTCAGATTGAAATTCAAGATATAAATGACAATCCACCAAGATTTCTCTACGAGACAATTCGATTAGAAATAAGTGAATCTGCTTCACCAGGAGCAAAGTTTGTTTTGCAGAAAGCTGAGGATTTGGATATAGGAATTAATACACTGAGGAGCTACAAGCTGAGTCCAAATGAGCACTTTGCCTTAAGAGAAAGGATCAGCTCTGATGGCAGTATATTTCCTGAGCTAGTTCTAGAAAAGCCTCTAGACCGAGAAACACAAAATTACCATGAACTAATTCTATCAGCTTTCGATGGAGGAAATCCTGTAAAAACAGGGAGCATACTGATTAAGATTGCCATCATTGATATAAATGATAATATACCTATATTTACCCAAGAAGTTCATAAAATAAGCATTAAGGAAAATATTCCTTTGAATTCCTCAGTTTTGCAAGTCAGGGCAACTGATGGGGATGAAGGAGTAAATGCACAGATTACATATTCATTCAGTACTCTGGCAAATAACATTCTCCAGATGTTTACAATTAATCAAGAGAACGGAGACATTAGAACAAAGGGACATTTAGATTATGAAATGAAAAAACACTATGAAATATCTGTACAAGCCATGGATGGAGGGGGCCTGGCTGCCCATGCCAAAGTTTTAATAGAGATATTGGATGAGAATGACAATGTTCCTGAGATAACCCTCACCTCCCTGTCTTCTCCTATTCCTGAAGACACATCCCCTGGAACTGTGGTGGCACTGATTGCAGTTCGTGATAAAGACTCGGGAGAAAATGGAGATGTTCACTGTCAAATCATTGCAGATATTCCATTTCAATTAGTGTCATCTACCAGTAACTTTTATAAAATTGTTACAAAAGATATTCTGGATAGAGAAAAAATGTCATCCTATAACATCACCATTCAAGCATCTGACAAGGGTTCTCCTTGTTTGTCTTCTGTAAAAGTTGTCTTTTTGGACTTGGCGGATGTTAATGACAATGCACCTATTTTTGAGAAGTTGACTTACACTGTATTTGTACCAGAAAATAATTTACCGGGAGCTTCCATATTCCATGTTCAAGCGAAAGATATTGACAGTGAAGAAAATGCAAAACTGACTTACTTTAAAGTAAGTAATGACAAAGATCCCATATCCTTGCATGTATCTATAAATCCAGTGACTGGAGTTGTTTATGCGCAAAAGTCATTTGATTATGAGCAACACAGAGAATTCACTATTCAGATTATTGCCAAAGACAATGGTTTTCCATCACTGAACAGCAGCACAGCTCTAAACATTCGTGTGGTAGACCAGAATGATAACCCACCAGTCATCCTATACCCTCCACTAGACAGTGATGGTCCTGTCTTTGAGATGGTGCCTTGGTCATCTGAACAAGGTTCCTTAGTATCAAAAGTGGTCGCAGTGGATGCAGATTCTGGACACAATGCCTGGTTGTCTTATTTTTTGCAAGTTTCTGAGCCATCACTTTTTACTATTGATCAGCACACTGGGGAGATCAAAATATCAAAGGGTTTTCACGATAGAGATTCTTTAAAACATAAAGCTGTGGTCATAGTAAAAGATAATGGCTACCCACCCCTGTCTGCTTCTGTGACTCTAAACCTGGTGATTGCTGATAATTTTCAGCAGATAATTCCTGAAATGAACAAACAACCAAGCAAGCTGGACTCTCAGTCAAACTTACAAATGTACCTGGTAATTGCCTTGTCATTGATTACTTTTCTGTTTGTATTGACTGTGATAGTCGCTGTGGTCTCCAAATGCAGAGAGTCCAAATCTTTGCCTTACTTTGGCCCTGTGGATACACATTTATATCATACTGTAGATCCCAGATTTATTTCTCAGTTTAACAATGGAACATTACAGCTGCCCTACACATACAATATTTGTCCAACTCTGGATTCAGTGGACAAGGAATTTGCTTACCTAAAAACTCAGCAGTGTGTTCCGGTTGTTCCTGTAGATAGGCTCATTGATGCGGATGATTCAGGAATTGGTAATGAAAACAAAAGAGATGATGACAGTCTTATTTTACAGGTATGTTGAAACTCTGATATTTAATTAGTCTGTTGTTGTCTTGACCCTACAGTGTTGGCAAATCAGAGGAGGTCTCTAATAATTTTATATTTTATTTTATTTTAATTACTTTGCAAATTGAAGAGTTACAGGATTTTTTTTCTCATGATAATACCACAGTTACTAGACCATTGTATAACCAGTACTCTTAGTGCATCCCATATCGTCTCTAGGTTTTTAGAATTGCACAGAAGACCAGACTTCCTGGTGATTTACTGTAAATGACTATAGCCTACAATTTAATCACATTCTTCAGAAAAATACATAAGCATAAGAAAAGCACTTTTCTTTATGGTGGTTTAAGTTATAGTGGCATATCACTAGTGATTGACAGTATTTATTAAATAAACTATATTATGTATACTTAACTACTGTATAGACAAATATTTTATGTTTGTGGAAAAATATTTAAAGTTGTCATTCTTAGGGCGTAACTATCAAATATATTTGGTCAGGGTTCTGCACATGAGTGTTAATAAGTTTCCATTTCAGCAACATTTACATTAAAAATTATGTTTAACCACTTAAGGACCGAGCCTCTTTTGAGATTTGTTGTTTAAAGTTAAAAACTGTTTTTTTGCTAGAAAATTACTTAGAACCCCCAAACATGATATATATATTTTTTTCTAACACCCTAGAGAATAAAATGGCAGTTGTTGCAATACTTTCTATCACACTGTATTTGCGCAGCAGTCTTACAAGCGCACTTTTTTGGGGAAAAAATACACTTTGTTTTAAAAAAAATAAGACAACAGTAAATTTAACCCAATTTTTTTTATATTGTGAAAGATAATGTTACGCCGAGTAAATTGATACCCAACATGTCACGCTTCAAAATTGCGCCCGCTCGTGGAATGGCGACAAACTTTTACCCTTAAAAATCTCTATAAGGCGACGTTTATAAAATTCTACAGGTTGCATGTTTTGAGTTAAAGATGAAGTCTAGGGCTAGAATTATTGCTCTTGCTCTACCGATTGCGGTGATACCTCACATGTGTGGTTTTCATATGCGGGCGCTACTCACGGATGCGTTCGCTTCTGCACGCGAGCTCAGCGGGACTGGGCGCATTTAAAAATGTTTTATTTTTTTCTTATTTATTTTACCTTTTATTTTTTATTTTTGCACTGTGTCACTTTTATTCCTATTACAAGGAATGTAAACATCCCTTATACTAGAAAAATAGCATGACAGGACCTCTTAAATATGAGGTCTGGGGTCAAAAAGACCTCAGATCTCATATTTACACTAAAATGCAATAAAAAAAAATGGCCCTTTAAGAGCGATGGGTGGACGTAACGTTTTGACGTCGCTTCCGCCCTGCAATGATATGGAGACGGGTGGGGGCCATCTTCCCCTCACTCGTCTCCATACCAAGCCAGGAGAAGGATCCGATCACCTCCGCCACTACCGATGGCTCCGGTAAGCGGTGGAGGGCACCAGAGTGAGGCGGGGGGCACCTCTCCCACCGCCGATAAAAGTGATCTTGTGGCGAATCCGCTGCAGAGACCACTTTTATCTGAAAGCAGACCGCCTGCTGAAGAAGAGCAGCTAGCTGCTGCCATAACAAAGATATTCCTCTTCAAAGTACCGACGTAAAACTGCAGCGGGCGGTCCGTAAGTGGTTAAAAGGAACACATATACAAAATTTTTTTTAGCATTTCTGAAAAGCAAATGTTAAAGAACAGTTGAACTTGTTACATAATAAGCTCTTAGTTTTAATTGCTAATTCTTAAGAGCAATAATCAAAACCAACTAATCACAATTCCTGAAAGTTATTACATTTAACTTCTGCCTATGGGTCCCTGTAGATAAGAATCAGCACTTAATCTGGAATTTCTGCTGTTTTATTCTAAATATAGAAAAGTCTTAATGCAGAGGGGATGGATTAGAACCCCTGCCAGGTTTTATTTTCAGTCTGCTTCTGTCTTTGGGTGGCTTTTTCTTAATTTCTGTCATAGCAAAAAAGTGATTTTATTGCTATTTGTGTCCTGTCCCAGTGACTAAAGAAATTAAAGATTTTCCCAGGACACAGACAGCAATAAAAGTCAGATACTTAAAATGATACTAAACAGAGAAGGGTTAATTGCCATAATTCATTCACATGAATCATATATATCATGCCACTGTATTTTTTTTTTTTTTTAATCCTCTAAGTACCTTATTCATGCAGCACTGTTGTGTGGTCATGTGATATTTCCCTTTTCTTTGGCATCTTCAGGTATCTTTGGGAGGGGCTTCTATTACTCTGATGATGTATGCTCTCTACGAGATGAGTCTGTGTCGGCACAGCCCTGATTGGTGCTGTGGCGGTCACATGACTAGAAAAAAACATTTGGTATTCCAGTAGAGCAATTTAAATTAAATTATAACTATCGAAAAACTGTTTTACAGCTCCCTATAAATTTGTATCTACCATCAAATGTGTATTTTTTATGCATTTATATGGTATAGGCAGATTCTTCACTTTGTTCAGACAGCATCTGCGTGCAAGGCTCTTTTTTGTACTTTACAGATATTAGACATATATATATATATATATATATATATATATATATATATATATATATATATCTCTATATATATCTCTATATAGAGATATATATATATAGAGTTATATATATGCTTTATATTAAAACTAAGCTTGTTGTGAGTTCCTTAATGAATGTAATGAATTAGCATGCTACATCTCACCTCATAGTGTTTAGGAATAAGAGGACATGGAAGAGGATGGAGGGGAGTGTGATTTATCACAGTGTATACACCTATCTGTTTGACTCTATAGTCACTTGGACTGCACAGAAAACAAAAAGGAGGAATATGTGCATATACTCACCTGTGTGCCCTTCAGTTTCAGTCATCTTTTATATTGACTTCTGGAAAGGGAGCTGAAACTGGAGCATGCTCAGTAGATGACAATGTCTGGTCTACACATTCTCAGTCTGCAATGGGGACACAGAGAAGATGGGAGGGACAATGAACAGCAGGATAAACCAGTAGGTAGGTTTCACTCTACACAAAATATATGCTTCAGCGGCTTTGTGAGTATGCACACTCTGTTATATAAATTGTAACGAGGGTTTTCATAGCCTGGGTTTATTGGCACTTTAAATCCTTCCAAATATTAAACGAAACATATTTGGTTGCAGCTATATCTTAGTCTGACCTAACTTAAAAGTTCAGTATTAAAGATAAAAAAGTTTTGCTGTTTAGCTTAAAATGGACCTTTCACTGCTGAATAATATTAGTTATAATATTGCACAGCTGTAGCGCTGTTCAAATATACACATTAAAGACATCATACTTTTATTATGTTACTGCTTATCTCACTGGGTGCATGGGGGGATCTATGTGATGTCAGAACACAGTTATTGACACATGTGAGATTAGTCACTCTCTAACAGCTCCTTCAAGTGACCATAGATAAACTTCTACCCTCTGCAACTTACCAAGCAAGCAAGCAAGAAAACTAACTGGTTAGGGAGGTGACACAACAAGTGGTAAAATGTTTTAACCTTAATGCAGGTAAAAAAACATTTTAACTTTAGAATCTCCTTAGGGTAAGCTCCTCCTTTTCATGTAGTACATACCTGGTTTAAGTCACCAAGAGCACAAAGGGAAAAATAATTGCATGTGTTGTTCAAAAATTAATTATTTTATTGCAATTAACTATTTCAGCCTAGGTTTCTAAGCTCTTCCTAAAAACAAGTTCTAATTCTTCTGTGTGTATGTGTTTGCGTGTGTCTGTCTGTCCATCTGTATAATATTTACACGATGTATAGTATTATGTAATAATACAATAATAGTAAATGATAACAGTAAAACAAACATATCAGTAACCTGTTCTGGATTTTGTTGTTTCTTTTTAGGAAGCTATGCCCTATAAACCACTCTTTTCTAACCTTGTGTTGTATCCCACTGCCCCTAAACTTGTCCTGTAACCCACTCACACCAAGCTTGTGCTATGACTGACTTAGCCCAACCCCGACCTATAACCCACTCTCCCTAACCTTGTCTGTGACCTACTTCCTCTAATCTTGTTGTGTGGCTATTTATCCCTAACCTTCCCCTTATGACCCACTTCCCCCATGTGACCTACCCACCTGGATCCTCAAATGACCCACTTCCCCTAATCTTTTCTTCTGACTTAATCACCCCTTACCTTCCCTTTTGAGTCACACTATCTAACCTTGTCTAATTTTTCATAGAAGTTTGGAAAAACTTAATAAGCTCTATATTTATTGAACCAATTATTTCTACGGAGGGACAGCGAAATAAGAAAATATTGAATAGTTGTAGTTGTGCTTTCTAGCTTTATTCAACATTTCCACAGTAATTCATGTCCACAATAATTCCACTAAACATATAGCATACACTGTGCATACAATATACAGTGTATATTGTTATGGTTTACCAGAAAATAATTGCATATTTATCATAAGCAAATCTAGTACATACCACGTCACACAATCCAGTTGACATAAAAAGAACAGAGCTTATGGAAAATGTTTTCTCTTAAACTTTAATTAATTTGCATAAACTAAGAACCAAACATCATCCTCATCTTAGGCTAAAAAGCATTTATAACAATATAAGAAAGAGTGTTCCATGAGGTGCAAAGTTGCTTGTTTTGTGCTAGTTGTTAGCAGAAAATCAGAAAAAATTCTAGAAAATCATACTAATGAACATTAAAGGACTGTGTTGCATTTTTAATCAGTTTTCATGACAGAACTGATAAACCTTATTTAAAAAATGCCTAAATCTTAAATTGTATATATGAAAATAACTCTAAAATGTTGTAGTACCTGATTTCCACCTCAGAGCGCCGCTGTTGAACCAATAAGGGAAGGATGTGAGAGATGCATGCCTCTATGAGACAGGCAGTACAACTGCAAGAGTAGATATAGAGCATTTCTGCATGAGATGGGAGTGCTTCAGGTCTAATAAAGAAGAAGATATTCTGCCATTTGAATTCAATTAAGGATTATATATTCTACAAGGAGTTCCTCTTATATATTCCCAACAGCAAAAGGAAGGGCTGTCTTGAAAATGCATCAACCACAATCACCCCTGGAAATCAGATGGCAAGTAGTAATTTCATTATTTTTCTGGTTGTGTCATTCAGTCTCTGCTCAGATTCATTATTCAATTGTAGAAGAAATGAGGAAAGGTTCAGTTGTTGGTGTTTTAGTGAAAGATCTTGGAATGAATGTGAAGGATATCACAGCTAGAAAACTCAGAATTGTGTCTGATATTTCTGAAAAATATTTCAGTATCAATCTGGAGAATGGAGACCTTTTCATTGCAGAGAGGATAGACAGAGAGACACTGTGTGGGGCTGCAGCTGATTGTGTCCTGACCTTTGATGCTGTGGCTGAGAATCCTTTAAATGTGTTTAATGTTAGGATTGAAATTCAAGATATAAATGACAACCCACCAACATTTCTCGATGAAACAATTAGATTGGAAATAAGTGAATCTGCTTCACCAGGAGCAAAGTTTGTTTTGCAGAAAGCTGAGGATTTGGATATAGGAATTAATACACTGAGGAGCTACAAGCTGAGTCCAAATGAGCACTTTGCCTTAAGAGAAAGGATCAGCTCTGATGGCAGTATATTTCCTGAGCTAGTTCTAGAAAAGGCTTTAGACCGAGAGACACAAAATTACCATGAACTAATTCTATCAGCTTTTGATGGAGGAAATCCTGTACAAACAGGCACAGCAATGATTAAGATTACCATCATTGATATAAATGATAATATACCTATATTTACTCAAGAAGTATATAAAATAAGCATTAAGGAAAATATACCTTTGAATTCTACAGTTCTACAAATCAGAGCAACTGATGAAGATGAAGGTGTAAATGCACAGATTACATATTCATTTAGTACCCGGGCAAATAATATTCTCCAAATGTTTACAATTAATCACAAGAACGGAGACATTAGAACAAAGGGACATTTAGATTATGAAATGAAAAAACACTATGAAATATCTGTACAAGCCATGGATGGAGGGGGCCTGGCTGCCCATGCCAAAGTTTTAATAGAGATATTGGATGAGAATGACAATGTTCCAGAGATAGCCCTCACCTCCCTGTCTTCTCCTATTCCTGAAGACACATCCCCTGGAACTGTGGTGGCACTGATTTCAGTTCGTGATAAAGACTCAGGAGAAAATGGAGAAGTTCAGTGTCAAATCATTGGGAATATTCCATTTCAATTAGTGTCATCAGGAAGCAACTTCTATAAAATTGTTACAGAAGACACTCTGGACAGAGAAAAAATGTCATCCTATAATATCACCATTCAAGCATCTGACAAGGGTTCTCCTTTTTTGTCTTCTGTAAAAGTTGTCTATTTGGACTTGGCGGATGTTAATGACAATGTACCTATTTTTGAGAAGTTGGCTTTCACTGCATTTGTACCAGAAAATAATTTACCGGGAGCTTCCATATTCCATATTCAGGCGAAAGATATTGACAGTGAAGAAAATGCAAAACTGACTTACTTTATAGTAAGTAACAGTAATGACAAAGATCCCATATCCTTCCTTGTATCCATAAATCCAGTGACCGGAGTAATTTACGCACAAAAATCGTTTGATTATGAGCAACACAGAGAATTCAACATTCAGGTTATTGCTAAAGACAATGGTTTTCCATCACTGAACAGCAGCACAGCTCTAAAAATTCATGTGGTAGACCAGAATGATAACCCACCAGTCATCCTATACCCTCCAAGAGACAGTGATGGTCCTGTCTTTGAGATGGTGCCTTGGTCATCTGAACAAGGCTCTTTAGTATCTAAAGTGGTCGCAATGGATGCAGATTCCGGACACAATGCCTGGTTGTCTTATTTTTTGCAAGCTTCTGAGCCATCACTTTTTACTATTGATCAGTATACTGGGGAGATCAAAATATCAAGCATTTTTCATGATAGAGATTCTCTAAAACATAAAGTTGTGGTCATAGTAAAAGACAATGGCTACCCACCCCTGTCTGCTTCTGTGACTCTAAACCTGGTGATTGCTGATAATTTTCAGCAGATAATTCCTGAAATGAACAAACAACCAAGCAAACTGGACTCTCAGTCAAACTTACAAATGTACCTGGTAATTGCTTTGTCATTAATTACTTTTCTGTTCGTATTGACTGTGATAGTCGCTGTGGTCTCCAAATGCAGAGAGTCCAAATCTTTGCCTTCCTTTGGCCCTGTGAATACACACTTATATCATACTGTAGATCCCAGATTTATTTCCCAGTTTAACAATGGAACTTTGCAGCTACCCTACACATACAATGTTTGTCCAACTCTGGATTCAGTGGACAAGGAATTCACTTTCCTAAAAACTCAGCAGTGTGTTCCGGTTGTTCCTGTAGAAAGTCTAATTGATGCGGATGATTCAGGAGTTGGTAATGAAAACATAAGAGACCCTTTAGCTGATGACAGTCTTATTTTGCAGGTATGTTGAAACTATTATATTTAAATAGTCTGCATTCTTTAAAACAATCTTGGAGATATGTTTATTATAAAGGCTGTGTTGACCCATATCATTTTGGCAAATCAGAGGAGATCTACAATGATTTTCAATTTTATTTTATTTTATTTTAATGATTTTGTAAAATACTAGTTATAAGGCATCCATAGTTACTAGACCATCAGAAGACCAGCACTCATCTCTTTTTGTGTTCTGACATTGCACAAGAGACCAAACTTCCTAGTGCTATAAATGGCCATAGCCTTTACGTTATAGTGTCACAACACTAGTGATTGACTGTATTTAAAAAAAAAAATTATATTATGTATACTTAACAATAGACAAGTATTTTTTATGTTTATGGAAAAATAATTTAAAGTGGAAATAAACCTTCCTATCCTTTATAGCTAAGGAAGCTGTCATATTAGTCTCTGCATGATCTGTAGTTGCCTGCACATGTGATCAGTTATGACACTATTTGATGGCCTGATAGTTGGGTTGAGAGCGAACATAAGCACAGTAGAAACTGTAGCAGTTAAAATTTATAGCATGCCAAAAAGTTAGAGGGGCTTTTAAACAGGGTGTTGGGGGGGAGGGTCCAGATGTAGAGCTAGCCACCATTGAGCAAGTTTTAGCAGGTAATATTGGGGGGCATTAGTGGTAGGATGACTAGAATCCCAAAATCCAAGGTAAGTATGCTGGCAAATCTAAATTGCAGCCTCATAACAACTAACAAGGAAATAGTATGCAACAGGACAAATCTACGAGGCTTGTATACCAATGCTAGAGGTCTAGCTAATAAAATGGGAGAGCTGGAGTTGCTAATGTAAGAGGAGGATTTTGATTTTGTGAGAGTTTCAGAAACTTGGTTTGACAGCTCACATGATTGTCTGGCCACCATTCAGAGGTATTCTCTATATCGTAGGGATAGGGAGGGTAGGAAAGGGGGATGGGTATGCCTGTATATCAAGAATGATGTGCAAGGGAACATGAGGGACAATATCAGCAATGGAGCAAGGGAGGAGGTGGAATCCTTGTGGGTGGAGCACCAAAGGGTGGAAAATAATGGGAATGTAATAGTGGGCATATGCTACAGGCCCCCTTACCTGAGGGAGGAGGAGGAAGCGGACCTCCTATCACAGCTTGGAAGGGCTGAAAGGCTAGAAAATGTTATTATAATGGGGGATTGTATTTATCCAGATATAGACTGGGCAGATAGAACCGTTAATTCGTCTAAGGCTCGACATTTCCTAAATGTCTTGCAGGATAATTTCATGGGTAAGCTGGTGAATGCATCAACAAGAGATAATGCATTACTAGACCTACTGATTACAAACAATACAGACCTGATCACGGACGTGGAAATACAGGGCAACTTAGGAAGCAGCGACCACAGGTCAATTAGATTCAGTAAAGATTCAGTATATCAGGTATAGACGCCATTTTTTTTATAAAACACAGAGACTGGGGCACATAGCACAGCGAAACAGACAGGATTTTATGAAACACTAAAAGTTATTTCAGCAGCAATAGGGGATGGGTGGGCACTGACAGAGGAGGACAGGAGAGCTGCAGATTTTGGAGGCACGTAAACTGACCACGGTGTCAGGGCTCAGCAGCCATGATAAACCATGGCCAGTTTATAGGGGGGAGGGCAGAACCAGGCAGGATCAGCCAGGTATTTCAGGTTGTACAGGGGGCTAAATTACACAGCACAAGCACTGTGCTGTATAACATGCTTTAAAGGAACAGGATCCATTTGTTTTATTTTTTAGGGTAACAAACGCTTTAGAGAACTCAGTCAGGTGATAGCTACACCATTGTTCCTCATTTTTTTGAACAGTTTACTGACTGGGATGGTACCAGCCGATTGGAGAAAAGCCAACGTGGTGCCAATATTTAAAAAAAAGGCCGAGATATATATTCCTGGGAACTACAGGCCAATTAGCTTAACATCAATAGTCTGCAAGCTATTGGAGGCATAACAAGGGACTATATCCAAGATTTTAGTAATGAAAATGGTATCATTAGTGGTAATCAGCACAGATTCATGAAGAATCGTTCTTATCAGACCAATCTATTAACATTCTATAAGGAAGCGAGCTGCCATCTAGATAAAGGAAGGCCTGTGGATGTGGCATATCTGAATTTTGCAATGGCATTTGATACAGTTCCCCGCAAGCGTTTCCTGTACAAACTGAGGTCTGTCGGCATGGGCCATAGGGTATGTACCTGGATTGAAAACTGGCTACAGGGGTGGGTCCAAAGGGCGGTGATAAATAGTGAGTACTCTGAATGGTCCGGTGTGGTAAGTGGGGCCCCCCAAGGATCTGTCCTGGGACCAATTCTTTTTATATTATTCATAAACAATATAGAGGATGGGATAAACAGCTCAATCTCAGTATTTGCGGATGATACAAAGTTAAGCAGGACAATAACTTCTCCGCAGGATGTGGAAACCTTACAAGAAGACCTAAATATAACAATGGGGTGGGCAACTACATGGCAAATGAGATTTAATGTTGAAAAATGTAAAGTAATGCATTTGGGTGCTAAAAATACAAACACAAGTTACTCGCTAGGGGGGAGAACCTCTGGGGGAATCTAGGATGGAAAAGGACCTGGGGTCCTAGCAGATGACAGGCTCAGCCAATAATATGCAATGCCAAGCTGCTGCAAGCACATCCAACAGAATATTTTCCCACTCTACAAGACTCCGGTCCGGTTGCATCTTGAGTATGCTGTCCAGTTCTGGGCACCAGTCCTCAAGAAGGATGTGCTGGAACTGGAGAGTAGACATCTGTGTCTATCGAACCTGTGGTCGAATGTGCCTAACCTTAACTCTATTAGTCCAAGATTATTCTACATAGAGAGAAAAGATTTGACATAGAGAGAAAAGATTCAACATAGAGAGAAAAGATTCGACATAGAGAGAAAAGATTGCTGCTGGAATTGGGCGGGGGAAGTAAAATAAAAATAATGATGATAATGAATGTTATTGGCCGATTGTAACCAAAGAGGAGGGGCAGTAAAATAGCTAGAACTAAGTACACACGTACAGCCAACTTACTTTCACTTACAATTTGCTAGCACAGAGAGACACACACACTGAATCATTTCAGAAGACAGTCAATCTTAGCTGGTCCGTTTGTCAGAGAACCTGAATTATTTAGCAATTAAGCATAAGCACAGCAGAACAATAGTGAAGCAAGCTACAGTTCAACTTAATTCTTTCATAATAATCTGCTGCTATTGTGTTAGTGTTGTGAACTTGATAGTGATACTAGTGTTGCTAGTGTTGTAATAGCCTCAGTGGCTGCCGTGTTGTGGGGGGGGGATTTATTATTATAGATTCTATATTATAATGCCATATCAATATCTGACACAACGTCGGATGCCGCGCCCACCATTGCACTTGGAGATTGAGAAACGAATGTGAAATTTGGGTGACTGTTGGAGTAGAGTAGACCATTCAATATGAACAACGAAGATTCGACAAAGCAACGAAAAACATACAAACGTCGAATCTTTGGCTTATAGTGTCTGTCGAAAGTTCTAAGAAGATTCGACGGAGCAGCCAAACTGTACGACGCTGCAATCGTACATTTCCGGTCAAATGCATCCGCCCATAGGCTATAGAAAAATTCTAATGTTGGTTGACTAGTAAAATAATTAATAAATATAATTATTACTAGTCATACAACATTAGGATTCTACTACAGCTAGCTTGTAGGCTGAAAATTCGACCGGAAATGTACACGTACAGTTTAGCTGCTCCGTCGAATCTTCTTTGAACATTCAACAGACACCATAAGCCTTCAATGACAGATTCGACCTTAATTAATTTAGATTTTCGGACTAATGCAATTTTTAACGAAAAACAAAATGAATAAAAACGAATTTCGGGAGTAACTAAATAAATGTATTTTTCGGACGAAAACAAAATTCCGAAACGAAATATTTCAGTATGCACATGTCTACTGGAGAGTGTCCAGAGAAGGGCAAAAAAGCTAATAAGGGGGGCTAGAGGATCTCAGCTATGGGGAAAGACTACAAGCATTAAAGGTATTCTCTCTGGAGAAGAGACGTTTGAGAGGGGATATGATAGCGATGTATAAATACCGTACTGGTGACCCCACAATAGGGAGAAAACTTTTCAGTGAAAGGGAATTTAAAAAGACTTGCAGTCATTCACTGAAATTGGAAAAGAAGTGGTTTAACCTTAAACTGCGTAGAGGGTTCTTTACTGCTAGAGCAGTAAGGATGTGGAATTCTTCTCCACAAGCTGTGATATAATCGATAGTTTAAAAAAACGATTAGCTGGGAGCACTAACGATCACAACATTCAGGGATAAACAATGCACTATTGACATAAACACAAACACACTCACACACCACAGGTTGATCTGGATGGACTGATTCAGCCTTACCAACTATGTAACTATGAACTGACTTAAAAAGAGGTATATTGGTGGGATTCATTCTGCTTTAAAATTGTTATTCTAACTTCGTAACCATTAAAGTGTTACTAAACCCAGAACAGTAAAATTAGTCTGTATATGCAGTAAAGCATGCTTGTTATATTCACTATGGAATCTAAGGGGTTAATTCTCTGCATTGTGTAAAAAGGCTGTTTGATCCTGTCCTCTCTGATCCTCCCCTTCTTCCACTGTCCCCAATCCATCTCCTGATAGAACAGAACATTGGGAGCACTTTGCACATACTCAGTTTGGTGTGTATTGCTGGAGAGTTTTTTCTTTTCTTCAGAGGGTGCCTGGGATTGGCACAGGACCAGTCAGCACTGTCCAGACAGAGGGTCAGGGGTTCTGCAGCCTCATAGGACAGTCAGAGGAGAATGAAAGCTCCTCCTACAAGCTTTAACCAGTGTTTGGCCGGACACTAGACTGTTATATACTGCTGATGAGAAAAGATATTTAGCAGTTTATACTGTATGTACTAAAAATATTGCATTTCCATGTTATGTGTGGGAGACCAGATATTGTGAATGCAAGGTCCTTGTTTTACTAACACTTTGAATCTATGTTGCCAGGGTTCTTCACATGAGTGTTGATGGGAAAGCTTGTTTTCCAACTAAATTTGCAATAAATGATTTGTTTAGATGGGACACTTTTTTTTTTAATCATTTTTTTTCATTTCTGAAAATATAGCATTAAAGAATGATTGGTCTTGTTTAGTAAAGAGTTCTTATTTTTAGTTGCTAATTCCTAAAGTGGTATTAAACCCAAAAGCAAGCATTTATTATATATTGCAGCTTACCAATTCTTAGATGTGATGGCTGTTAGTTTTCTTTTTTTTACCTTTTTTTCCTTCATTTTCATCTGGTGGTCCAGCCAGTACGTCTGTTGTTTTTCCAAAGAACAAGCTCTCTAGCAGAATGTATCAGTTACGTAGATGGGACTTACCATTTAACACTGACAGGGGTGCTTACAATGATCAGATATTATTTATTTATTTAAAACCTTTATCCCAAAACTGCTTATAATGTATTAGTTGGAGTTGGGCTTAAATTTGTTAGTGTATTTAAATCAGTTAGCATATCTAACACACCCCTTTCCAGACTGACAATGCTGCTGTCCAAAGGTGCCCCTGTGTTCTTTCATCCAGAGTGGGGGCACTCTAATACATGAGGTGTGCTACTGGCTAGGTCACCAGGTGAAAACAGAGGGGGAAAAAGCCTAAAAAAAAAAACTAATGCAGCCACCACCTCTAATAAGTGGTAACTTGCAATATAGCATTTTTGGTTTGGGTTTTAATACTGCTTTAAGAGCAGCTAATCACAACCTAGTTAACCTACTGTACATAGGAATTGGCACTTAAACTGGAAGTTCTGCCATTTTATTTTCAGTAGAGAAGAGCATTAATGCAAAGGGGGTGGATTAGAACCCCTGCCAGGTTTTATGAGTCTCTGTCTGCCTTTGCTGACGTTTTCTCACTTTTTATCATGATGAAAAGGTGATTTTATTGCTATCTGTGTACTGTCCCAATGACCACAGAAAAGTAAAATTTTCTCAGGACACAGACAGCAATAAAAATCCTACAGAGACTTAAATCCTTCCCAATATTAAAAAAAAAAGACATTTGACTGCAGCTAGAATATACATATGACCTGGATGTAAAAGTTTAATAGCATAACTAAGGAACCTTTGTTGTTTGACTTAAAATGGACTTTTCAATGAATAATAGTAGCCATAATATTGTACAGCTGTAGCACTTTTCAAGTATACACAATAAACACACTGAACTTTCATTATATTAGTGCTTATCTCACTAGGTGCACAAGGGGGATTCTCTAAAATGTCAGGGCATGGTTATTGACACGTGTGACATTAGTCACTCTCTAATAGAGCCTGCATGTAACCATAGAAAGACCTCCACCCTCTGCAACTTAGCAAGCAACAAATAGAACATAATGAGGCATTACGAAGGTGGTTTATTTAAAAAAACATAAATGATTTATGTTTATGAAGTCTAGTTATTTTACTTGTATATTTAAATATAATGTTGTATAGTTGCTGTTTATTCCACTTTCTACAGTTTTCAAATTGTCCATGCCCCACCCCATCTCTTGCAAATTCTCCTGGAAGAATTCCAGGTATGAATATCTTATACATAGTTACACAGGTCCAGCTTGGGCCAAGGCAACTATGTAAATGCCATACCTGGACTATCCCCCTGGAAGCTGAAAATCACTGAAGTAGGCACTGCTAATCTCCACTTGCTTCCAGGTTTTGTGCTGAGCAGTCAACCTGCTGCTTACTGAACACAGGAGGTCAGTTGTTTAACAAGGGCACCATTCAGAGAATTCCTTGCATTTTCTGAATTCATTCAAAGTGTTATCTTAATGGATGAGGTAGAGGGGTGGGGCAATGATGTCACACTCTCCACCTCATCTAATCAGAGAATGCTATGCATTTATTAGGAAAATGCAAAGCATTCTCTGAATGGCACCCATGCTGAGCAGCCGACCTCCTGTGTTCACAATGCAGTAGACCATCTGCTCAGCATGGGACCTAGAAGCAAGCAGAGACCACTATAGTAGCAACATCTACTTCAGTGATTTCCAGCTTCCAGGAACTTCAGCCAGGACTGTGTATACATAGCTACATTGGTCCAAGCTGGGTAATTGTAACAATGTATAAAATATTTATACCTGGAATATATTTTTAACTAATGTTTGACACATATCAGCAGTCTCTTATCTTGTAACAACGTTATAATGGTGCTGTCTGATTGCTAGGAAGAATGAGGAAATACTTCCTCCTACCTGCAGCTGATGGCATACATTTAGGAAAGCAAAGTAATTTCACAGGAGCTCCAGGATGGCCTATTATTGATACAAGCTAGGGCTTTTTTCCCAAAGTTAATAATGTTTCTGTATATTGAGGGAGGCCTTTGGTAGGCATCAGTAACTTAATGTAAGCTCCTCCTTTTCATGTAGCACATGCCAGGTTCTAGGCAACAAGGGCACGAAAGGGGAAAAAGATTGCATATTTTGTTTACAAAGTCATTATTTTATTGCAGTTAACTGTTTCAGCCTAGGTTTATAAACTCTTCTGAAAATGTGCTAATATTTTTGTGTGCATGTGTTTGTTTAATAATTACATGAAGTATAGTATTATATAATAGTATAATAATAGATAATAACAGTAAAATAAACATATCAGCAGTCTGTTCATATATTTTGAATCCATTATTTATAAACATCAAAAGCAAAATATAGAAAATATAGTTGTGCTATAGTTGTAGTTGTGCTCTCTTGCTTAATTCATTTGACGTTTATGTCCACAGTAATTCCACTAAATGTATAGTCTGCACTGTATACACAATACATTTGATATCTCTTTGGTTCAAGAAGGATGAGGGCATATTTATCATTAAAAAAATGTATCATATACCACATCACAAAGTTCACATAAAAAATATGACCTTTATGGCAATTGTTTTCACGTTAAATTGAATTTATTTGTTGTTTGAACTATGAACCAACCATGATCTTAATCTTAGGCCAAAAAACTTTTAGATCAATATAAGAGTGTTCCATGCGGTCCAAAGATACTTGTTATGTGTTTTTTCAAGAGTGTCAGAAAAGTATATTAATGAACATTAAAAGACTGTGTGGGATTTTTTTTAAAGGTTCCTAAAGGTGTGAAAGGTCCCTAAATCTTAATCTGTATTTATGAAAATAACTCTAAAATGTTGTAGTACCCCAGCTGCACCTCAGAGCGCCGCTGTTGAACCAATAAGGGAAGGATGTGAGAGATGCATGCCTCTATGAGACAGGCAGTACAACTGCAAGAGTAGATATAGAGCATTTCTGCATGAGATGGGAGTGCTTCAGGTCTAACAAAGAAGAAGATATTCTGGAATTTGAATTCAATTAAGGCTTATACATTCTACAAGGAATTTCCTCTTATATATTCCCAGCAATAGAAGGAACGGCTGTTTTAAAAATGCATCAACAACAATCACGCCTGGAAATCAGATGGCAAGTAGTGATTTCATTATTTTTCTGGTTGTGTCATTCAGTCTCTGCTCAGATTCATTATTCAATTGTAGAAGAAATGAGGAAAGGTTCAGTTGTTGGTGATTTAGTGAAAGATCTTGGAATGAA
Source organism: Aquarana catesbeiana (assembly GCF_042186555.1). Taxonomy (NCBI): domain Eukaryota; kingdom Metazoa; phylum Chordata; class Amphibia; order Anura; family Ranidae; genus Aquarana; species Aquarana catesbeiana. The sequence continues at coordinate 471,901,458 of NC_133326.1, forward strand.
TGTGAAGGATATCACAGCAAGAAAACTCAGAATTGTGTCTGATGTTTCTGAAAAATATTTCAGTATCAATCTGGAGAATGGAGACCTTTTTATTGCAGAGAGGATAGACAGAGAGACACTGTGTGGGGCTGCAGCTGATTGTGTCCTGACCTTTGATGCTGTGGCTGAGAATCCTTTAAATGTGTTTAATGTTCAGATTGAAATTCAGGATATAAATGACAATCCGCCAAGATTTCTCTATGAAACAATTAAAATAGAAATAAGTGAATCCGCTTCACCTGGAGAAAAGTTTGTTTTGCAGAAAGCTGAGGATTTGGATATAGGAATTAATACACTGAGGAGCTACAAGCTGAATCCAAATAAGCACTTTGCCTTAGGAGAAAGTGTCAGCTCTGATGGCAGTATATTTCCTCAGCTGGTTCTAGAAAAGCCTCTAGACCGAGAGACACAAAATTACCATGAACTAATTCTATCAGCTTTCGATGGAGGAAATCCTGTACAGACGGGCACTGTGCTGATTAGGATTACCATCACTGATTATAATGATAATACACCTATATTTACCCAAGAAGTATATAAAGTAAGCATTAAGGAAAATATGCCTTTAAATTCTACAGTTCTGCAGGTCAGAGGAACTGATGAAGATGAAGGAATAAATGCACAGATTACATATTCATTCAGTACCCTGGCAAATAACATTCTCCAGATGTTTACAATTAATCACAATAACGGAGACATTAGAACAAAGGGACATTTAGATTATGAAATGAAAAAACACTATGAAATATCTGTACAAGCCATGGATGGAGGGGGCCTGGCTGCCCATGCCAAAGTTTTAATAGAGATATTGGATGAGAATGACAATGTTCCAGAGATAACCCTCACCTCCCTGTCTTCTCCTATTCCTGAAGACACATCACCTGGAACTGTGGTGGCACTGATTGCAGTTCGTGATAAAGACTCAGGAGAAAATGGAGACGTTCAGTGTCAAATTATTGGGGATATTCCATTTCAATTAGTGTCATCAGCAAGTAACTTCTATAAAATTGTTACAAAAGATTCCCTGGACAGGGAAAAAATGTCATCCTATAACATCACAATTAAAGCATCTGACAAGGGTTCTCCTTGTTTGTCTTCTGTGAAAGTCATCTATTTGGACTTGGCGGATGTTAATGACAATGCACCCATGTTTGAGAAGTTGATTTATACTGCATTTGTACCAGAAAATAATTTACCAGGAGCTTCCATATTTTATATTCAAGCAAAAGATATTGACAGTGAAGAAAATGCAAAACTGACTTACTTTATAGTGAGTAACAAAGATTCCATATCCTTGCATGTGTCCATAAATCCAGTGACCGGAGTCATTTATGCACAAAAATCATTTGATTACGAACAACACAGAGAATTCAACATTCAGGTCATTGCTAAAGACAATGGTTTTCCATCACTGAACAGCAGCACAACTCTAAAAATTAATGTGGTAGACCAGAATGATAACCCACCAGTCATCCTATACCCACCAAGAGACAGTGATGGCCCTGTCTTTGAGATGGTGCCTTGGTCATCTGAACAAGGTTCCATAGTATCTAAAGTGGTCGCAGTGGATGCAGATTCTGGACACAATGCCTGGTTGTCTTATTTTTTGCAAGTTTCTGAGCCATCACTTTTTACTATTGATCAATACACTGGAGAGATCAAAACATCAAATGTTCTTCATGATAGAGAATCTTTAAAACATAAAGTTGTGGTCATAGTAAAAGACAATGGCTACTCACCCCTGTCTGCTTCTGTGACTCTAAACCTGGTGATTGCTGATAATTTTCAGCAGATAATTCCTGAAATAAACAAACAACCAAGCAAACTGGACTCTCAGTCGAACTTACAAATGTACCTGGTAATTGCCTTGTCATTGATTACTTTTCTGTTTGTACTGACTGTGATAGTCGCTGTGGTCTCCAAATGCAGAAATTCAAAATCTTTGCCTTATTTTGGCCCTGTGAATACACATTTATATCATACTGTAGATCCCAGATTTATTTCCCAGTTTAACAATGGAACATTGCAACTGCCCTACACATACAATGTTTGTCCAACTCTGGATTCAATGGACAAGGAATTTGCTTACCTAAAAACTCAGCAGTGTGTTCCGGGTGTCCCTGTAGACAAACTCATTGATGCGGATGATTCAGGAATTGGTAATGAAAACATAAGAGACCCTATAGCTGATGACAGTCTTATTTTGCAGGTATGTTGAAACTATGATGTTTAATTAGTGTGCATTTGTTAAAACAATGTTGCAGATATGTTTGTTATAAAGGCTATGTGACCCATACAGTGTTGACAAATCAGATTGGGTTTGTAATGATTTTACATTTTCTGTTATTTTGTTTTATTTGAATGATTTTGTAAAATAATAGTTACAAAAAATTCTCTTGATAATAGCAAGCTGTTTCATACAATAGAGATCGTAGACTCTTGCACGTTTATATGCAGCGTTGGCATTTTTTTATTAGCCAATAGAGAAAACTATCATCTGTTGCATCATTTGTTGGTAGGTATTTCAGCTTGTTTAGCTTTTCCATTGGCTTTCTATTTCTTTTTTTATCATTGGTTTTCATTTATTATAATTTTTTCCGGGTAAGGGGTTAGAGTTAAGGTTAGGTTAGGGTTAGGATTAGGAGTTGGGGGTTAGGGTTAAGACTAGGGGTTATGGTGTCATGTACCTTGGTTGGAGGCCAAGTTGACAAGAGGGGTTCTCTTGTGGCTCTGGTCCGAGCATCCCTGAATGTGGTGACAGAGGTACAAGGCTCAAAAAAAGAAAAGCACGGGTGCCAGTAGCTTAATAGCAGGTGACTGCCACAGTCAGGAGCGTAATTAAGTTGAGCCTGGGTCATCCACAGTAAGACAGCAGGGTGGTTAAGAGGCAGCTACGTGTCAGTGCACACTGGATATTAGCCTGAGCTCGTCTGTATGCTGGCACACATGCATGAGCATTAGCTGCATGGGAATGAGCATTAGCTGCAGAAGAATTAGCATTAGCTGCAGAAGAATTTGCATTAGCTCTATGTGAATTAGTATGAGCTGAACTAGATTTCTGACATAGGGTTATTTATTTATTTTTTTGTTAGGGTTAGGGTGTTAATACTACTACTACTACTACTACTAATAATAATAATAATAATAATACAAATAATAATAATAATAAATTAATAAATAGATGTTAAATAAATACACAAATAAATAAATATAATCTTAAATAAATAACAAATAAATTCAATAAATTAATACTAAGAAGTAGTAAATAAATAATTAACCCCTAACCCTTAAAAAATAAAGTAAAATAATAATAATAATAAATAACTAAACACCCTAACCCTAACACAAAATAAATAAATTATTATTAATATTATTATTAATAATAATTTATTTGTTTTGTTTGGGTGTTTATTTATTATTATTCATGCATTATTACATATTATTAATTTATTTTATTTATTTATTTATGATGACTTTTATCTATTTGTGTATTTAGTTTACATTTATTTATTCATATATTATTACTATTTTATTGCGAATGGCGCATTTCTATTCATTTCTATGGGGATAAAAACGTGCCCAAAAATGCTGAAATCTGCCTGATTCAAGCTACAAAAAAAGCTCCAGAACTTTTTTGAGCTTCAGGCGTTTGGCTTCAGGCAACTTGGAGTGGAGATGTGAACCTTCTCCATAGAAAATAATTTATTTTTTTCTCCTCCAGCATTTTGAAGCTTCAAGCTCCAAGCTACAAATGCAGAGGTGTGAATGGGGCCTAGTGCATCCCATATCTCTTCTAGTTTTCTAGCATTGCACAGGAGACCAAACTCCCTAGGAAAATAAATAGCCATAACCTACGATGTAGTCGCATTGTTCAGAAAAACATATCAAAATAAAGAACAATACTTATGGCTGTTTTAACTACTTCAATACCAGGCACTTACACCCCCTTCCTACCCAAGCCAATTTTCAGCTTTCAGCGCTGTAGCTGTTTAAACGACAATTGCGCAGTCATGCTACACTGTACCCAAACAGAATTTTTATCATTTTGTTCCCACAAATAGAGCTTTCTTTTGGTGGTATTTGATCACCTCTGTGTTTTTTATTTTATGCTAAACAAATAAAAATAAACCTAAAATTTTGAAAAAAAAAAAGTTTTTCTTTTGTTTCTGTTATAAAATTTTGTAAATAAGTACGCTTTCTCCTTCACTGATGGGCACTGATAAGGCGGCACTGACGGGCACTGATAAGGCAGCACCGATGAGGTGGCACCAATGAGGTGGCACTGATGGGCACTGATAGGCAGCACTGATGGGCACTGGTAGGTGGCACTAATGGGTGGCACTGATATGCAGCACTGATGGGCATTGATGGGCACTCATGGGTGGCACTGGTGGGCACTGATGGGCACTGATAGGCGACACTGCTGGGCACTGAAAGGCTGCACTGATGGGTACTAATGGGTGGCTCTGATAGGCGGCACTGCTGGGCACTGATGGGCACTGATAGTCGGGATTGCTGGGCACTGATACATGACACTTATGGGCACTGATATGCGGCACTGATAGATAGCATTGATAGGCATCACTAATGGCACTGGCAGGCATTGGGGACGGGCACTGATTGGCAGCTGCCTGGGCACTGATTGGCAGCTGCCTGGGCACTGATTGGCATTTCCCTGGTGGTCTAGAGTGGCTTACCTGGTGGTCCAGTGTGGTGGCAATCCCTGGTGGTCCTGGCGGCATCCTGATGGTCCTGGGTGGGCATCTGAGGGGGGGCTGCACTGATAAACAATCAGCACAGACCTCCCCTGTCAGGAGAGCAGCCGATCGGCTCTCCTCTACTCGCGTCTGTCAGACGCGAGTGGAGAAAAGCTGATCAATGGCTCTTCCTGTTTACATCATGATCAGCTGTGATTGGACACAGCTGATCACATGGTAAAGAGCCTCCGTCAGAGGCTCTTTACCGAGATCGTTGTAGAGGTGTGTCAGACTGACACACCTTCTTATTCGTTATAGCTAAGGAAGCTGTCATATTAGCCTCTGCTTGATCTGCAGTTGCCTGCACATGTGATCAGCTATAAAACCAAACAGCTATGACACCAACCATTTGATGGCTTGGTAGTTGGGATGAGAGTGAACGCTGGAAACTGTAGCAGTTATAATTTACGGCATACCTTGAATGTAACTGACCTAGAAAACTGGTGAATCGATGGGATTAATTCTGCTTTGAAACTGTTATTCTAAAAGCATAACCATTAAATCTATGTGGCCAGGATTCTGCACATGAGTGTTGACAGGAAAGTTTGTTGTTGTTTTTTAAAATGACGTTTTTCACAAACTTTTTTTTGATACATGTCCCCCCAGGGTAGGACCCAGACCCCTTAACCATTGTATGCCTAATTACTTGCATATAAGCCTTCAAAATGGGCACTTTTGATTTTTGACGTTCGGGTCCCATTGACTTTAATGGGGTTCGTTATTCGCGTCCGAACTTTTGCGGTGTTCGAACGTTCTAGTGCGAACCGAACAGGGGTCTGTTCAGCCCATCCCTATTTACCACTAACCTGCCGTTACGACCCAATTCCCCCATGTGACCCACCCACCTGGATCCTCTTGTGACTCACTCCTCCTAACCTTTTCCTGTAATACACTTTTCCTAACCTTGTCTTGTGACCTATTTTCCCCTTATCTTCTCCTTTGAGTCACTCTCCCTAGCCGTATCCCATTTTTTGAAGAAGAAATCTGAAAACACCTAATGGGCTTCATATTTATTGATCCTATTAATTATAAAAATGAAAATAATACTGAGTAGTTGTAGTTGTGCTCTCTTGCCTAATGTGACAGTTATTTCCACTGTATTTCTGCTAAACAAATAACATACACTGTATACACAATACAGTTTAAATGTCTTTGATTTACCAAAAGATCAGGATATATTTATCAAAAAATAAATAAAAAATCTAGCACATACCAAAGTTCAGTTCACATAAAAAATATGACCTCTATAGCAATTGTTTTCATGTTAAACTGACTTAATTTGCTTAAACTGTGAACCAACCATTATCTCAATCTTAGGCCAAAAAGCTTTCAGAATAATATAAGTGTGTTTCATGAGGTACACTTGTTTTTTTATGTTTTTTTTTCAAGAGTAATAGAAAATCATATTAATGAACACTAAAGGAGTTTATTAAAAATCGGTTTTAGTGACGGAACTGATGACGCTCATGTGAAAGATTCTAAAATCTACATCTGTATTTATGAAAGTAACTCTAAAATGTTGTAGTACCACAATTACACCTCAGAGCGCCGCTGTTGAACCAATAAGGGAAGGATGTGAGAGATGCATGCCTCTATGAGACAGGCAGTACAACTGCAAGAGTAGATATAGAGCATTTCTGCATGAGATGGGAGTGCTTCAGGTCTAACAAAGAAGAAGATATTCTGGAATTTGAATTCAATTAAGGCTTATACATTCTACAAGGAATTTCCTCTTATATATTCCAGCAATAGAAGGAATGGCTGTCTTGAAAATGCATCAACAACAATCACCCCTGGAAATCAGATGGCAAGTAGTGATTTCATTATTTTCCTGGTTGTGTCATTCAGTCTCTGCTCAGATTCATTATTCCATTGTAGAAGAAATGAGGAAAGGTTCAGTTGTTGGTGATTTAGTGAAAGATCTTGGAATGAATGTGAAGGATATCACAGCAAGAAAACTCCGTATTGTGTCTGATGTTTCTGAAAAATATTTCAGTATCAATCTGGAGAATGGAGACCTTTTTATTGCAGAGAGGATAGACAGAGAGACACTGTGTGGGGCTGCAGCTGATTGTGTCCTGACCTTTGATGCTGTGGCTGAGAATCCTTTAAATGTGTTTAATGTTAGGATTGAAATTCAAGATATAAATGACAATCCACCAACATTTCTTGATGAAACAATTAGATTGGAAATAAGTGAATCTGCTTCACCAGGAGCAAAGTTTGCTTTGCAGAAAGCTGAGGATTTGGATATAGGAATTAATACACTGAGAAGCTACAAGCTGAGTCCAAATGAGCACTTTGCCTTAGGAGAAAGGATCAGCTCTGATGGCAGTATATTTCCTGAGCTAGTTCTAGAAAAGCCTCTAGACCGAGAGACGCAAAATTACCATGAACTAATTCTGTCAGCTTTTGATGGAGGAAATCCTGTACAAACAGGCACAGCAAAGATTAGGATTACCATCACTGATTTTAATGATAATACACCTATATTTACCCAAGAAGTATATAAAATAAGCATTAAGGAAAATATACCTTTAAATTCTACAGTTCTGAAGGTCACAGCAACTGATGAAGATGAAGGAGTAAATGCACAGATTACATATTCTTTTAATACCCGGGCAAATAACATTCTCCAGATGTTTACAATTAATCACAAGAATGGAGACATTAGAACAAAGGGACATTTAGATTATGAAATGAAAAAACACTATGAAATATCTGTAAAAGCCATGGATGGAGGGGGCCTGGCTGCCCATGCCAAAGTTTTAATAGAGATATTGGATGAGAATGACAATGTTCCTGAGATAACCCTCACCTCCCTGTCTTCTCCTATTCCTGAAGACACATTACCTGGAACTGTGGTGGCACTGATTTCAGTTCGTGATAAAGACTCGGGAGAAAATGGAGAAGTTCAGTGTCAAATCATTGGGGATATTCCATTTCAATTAGTGTCATCAGCAAGTAACTTTTACAAAATTGTAACCAAAGATTCTCTGGACAGAGAAAAATTATCATCCTATAACATCACCATTCAAGCATCTGACAAGGGTTCTCCTCTTTTATCTTCTGTGAAAGTCATTTATTTGGATTTGGCGGATGTTAACGACAATGCACCTATTTTTGAGAAGTTGATTTATACTGCATTTGTACCAGAAAATAATTTACCAGGAGCTTCCATATTTCATATTCTAGCTAACGATATTGACAGTGAAGAAGATGCAAAACTAACTTACTTTATAGTAAGTAATGACAAAGATCCCATATCCTTGCATGTGTCTATAAATCCAGTGACCGGAGTCATTTATGCACAAAAATCATTTGATTATGAGCAACACAAAGAATTCAACATTCAGGTCATTGCTAAAGACAATGGTTTTCCATCACTGAACAGCACCACAACTCTAAAAATTAATGTGGTAGACCAGAATGATAACCCACCAGTCATCCTATACCCACCAAGAGACAGTGATGGCCCTGTCTTTGAGATTGTGCCTTGGTCTTCTGAACAAGGTTCTTTAGTATCTAAAGTGGTTGCGGTGGATGCAGATTCTGGACACAATGCCTGGTTGTCTTATTTTTTGCAAGTTTCTGAGCCATCACTTTTTACTATTGATCAGTACACTGGGGAGATCAAAACATCAAAGGTTTTTCATGATAGAGATTCTTTAAAACATAAAGTTGTGGTCATAGTAAAAGATAATGGTTACCCACCCCTGTCTGCTTCTGTGACTCTAAACCTGGTGATTGCTGATAATTTTCAGCAGATAATTCCTGAAATGAACAAACAGCCAAGCAAACTGGACTCTCAGTCGAACTTACAAATGTACCTGGTAATTGCCTTGTCATTAATTACTTTTCTGTTTGTACTGACTGTGATCATTGCTGTGGTCTCCAAATGCAGAGAGCCTAAATCTTTGCCTTACTTTGGCCCTGTGAATACACATTTATATCATACTGTAGATCCCAGATTTATTTCCCAGTTTAACAATGGAACATTACAGCTGCCCTACACATACAATGTTTGTCCAACTCTGGACTCAATGGACAAGGAATTTGCTTACCTAAAATCTCAGCAGTGTGTTCCGGTTGTTCCTGTAGATAGACTAATTGATGCGGATGATTCAGGAATTGGTAATGAAAACATAAGAGACCCTATAGCTGATAATAATCTTATTTTACAGGTATGTAAAAACTATAATATTTAATTAGTGTGCATTCTTTAAAACAATGTTGCAGATATGTTTGCTATAAAGGATGTTGACCCAAAAGGATGTTGACCCATATAGTGTTTACAAATCAGAGGAAGTCTGTAATGATTTACAATTTTCTGTTATTTTATTTTAATGATTTTGTAAAATAATAATTACCAACAATTATCTTGATAATAGCAAGCTGTTTCATACAATAGAGATTGTTAACTCTTAAGGCATCCATAGTTACTAAGCCATCGGAAGACCAGCACTCATAGTGCATCCTAGATCTCTTTTAGTTTTCTAGCATTGCACAGGAGACCAACCCCCCCCCCCCAGGAATATAAATGGGCAAAATGGGCATAGTCTACGATATGGTCGCTATGCTCAGAAAAACATATCTACATAAAGAAAAATGCTTTTCTTTATGGCTGTTTTAAGTTATAGTGTCACAACACTAGTGATTGACTGTATTTAAATACATTATATTATGTATACGTAACAATAGACAAATATTTTATGTTTATGGAAAAAATTATTTAAAGTGGAAATAAACTTTCCTATTCTTTTTTAGCTAAGGAAACTGTCATATTAGACCCCTTTCACACTGGGGCGTTTTTCAGGCGTTTTTTCAGGCACTTTAGCGGTAAAAAAAAGAGCCTGTAAAGCGCCTGAAAGAAGCCTCATCTGCAATACCAATGTGAAAGCCTGAGTGCTTTCACACTGAGACCCCTTTCACACTGGAGCGTTTTTCAGGCGCTTTAGCATTAAAAAAAAGCGCCAGTACAGCGCCTGAAAGAATCCTCATCTGCAATCCCAATGTGAAAGCCTGAGTGCTTTCACACTGGGGCGCTGCACTGGCAGGGCGTCAAAAAAAGTCCTGCAAGCAGCTTCTTCGCAGCGCTTTCGTGTTTTTGCCACCGGGCTGGGTGCGCCAATGGCCCAAGCCCTTTCACACTGCCAGCGCCCAAAAAACGCCCCAGTGTGAAAGGGGTCTTAAGTGGGTGGTTTTTCGGGTGCTGGCAGTGTGAAAGGGCTCAGGCTTTCACATTGGGATTGCAGATGAGGCTTCTTTCAGGCGCTTTACGGGTGCTTTTTTTAACGCTAAAGCGCCTGAAAAATGCCTGAAAAACACCCCAGTGTGAAAGGGGTCTTAGCCTCTGCTTGATCTGCAGTTGCCTGCACATGTGATCAGCTATGACACCAGCCATTCGCTGGCTTGACAGTTGGGTTGAGAGTAAACATAAGCACACTGGAAACTGTAGCAGTAATAATTCACGGCATGCCTTGAATGTAACTGACTTAGAAAACAGGTGAATCGGTTGGATCAATTCTGCTTAAAAAATTCTATGTGGCCAGGGTTCTGCACATGAGGGTTGATAGGAAAGTTTGCTGTTCAACTAAATATACAACAAATTAGATGTTTAAAAGGAACATATATACAAAATGTTTTTTTTTATAATTTCTGAAAATATAGCGTTAAAGAATGATTGGTCTATTCATAAAGGGTTCTTATTTTTAGTTGCTAATTCCTAAACTGGTATTAAACCCAAAAGCAAACATTTATTATATTGCAGTTTACCAATTCTTAGATGTAATGGCTGTATTAGTTTTCTTTTTTAGACTTGTTTTCCTTTATTTTCATCTGTTGTTTTTCAAAAAGCTCTCCAGCAGAATGTAGCAGAATGTATTAGTTACAGAGATAGCAATTTAAAACTGGCAGTGGTGCTTACAATGATCAGATTATATTTATGTAAAATCTTAATCTGAAAACTGCTTATAAAGTATTAGCATCGGTCCAATGCTGCATCTGTCCCCTGCCGGCTCGAACACTGAGTACCAAGCGATCTGACACCGTCGAACGTTCGGTTCCCACAGTTCCCTGAGCAGAAAACTGGTGACTGTCAGTTACTGCTCTCTGCTCTGCTCCTCCTCGTTCACTGGAGTGCTGGGCTGTGGAGTAGCTCGCTGAGAGCCTGAGCCAGGTGCTGATCCAGGCATGTGGGCGGATCCCGACATCATTGTCGCAATCTTGCCTGAGCCTGGACGAGCTCTGTGACATCAGCCGACAGCTGGCTTCAGCTCGCTGTCTGCTGAAAATGGGTCACAGGACTGCAGTTTGTTCTTTGAGCTTTGGCTGTACTTCTCCTTTAAATCTGTTAGCAAATCTAGCACCCCCCTCCTCCAAGAGACAAAAAGGTCCTATGCGCCACACATCACTGCAAGCTCCTGTGGATATGTGAAATGACAGCCTCAGCCTGGGCTCTAGCCAAGCCACATCCCCACTCCCCCAGACTGACAATACTGCTGTCCAAAGTTACCGCCTGTGCTCATTCACCCAGAGTGGGGGCACTCTAATGCAGGAGGTGTGTTCCTTGCCAGATCACCAGGTGAAAACAGAGGGGGAAAAGCAGAAAAAAGTATACTAATGCAGCCACTACATCCAATGATTGGTAAGCTGCAATATACATTTTTGGTTTGGGGTTTATTACCACTTTAAGATCAACCAATCACAATTCCTGAAAGTCAGTGCATTTTTATTGCTTGCTATGAGTCAATCTACATAAGAGTTGGCATTTAAACTGGAAGTTCTGCCATTTTATTTTCAATAGTGAAAAATATTAAAGTGGTGTTCCGGCCGAAATTATACTTTTTAAATAAAAATATCCCTATAATACACAAGCTTAATGTATTCTAGTAAAGTTAGTCTGTAAACTAAGGTCTATTTTGTTAGTTTATAGCAGTAGTTTGTTATTTTATAAACTTACAGCAGGCCGTGGCCATCTTAAGTCTGGGCATCTGAAGCCAGACTGTATTTCTTCCTGGATCTCATCCTTGCAGATCTCGCACATGCTCAGTGCAGCACAAGCAGTGTAATAGGTTTCAGGTCAGGTTTCCATAGCAACGGCAGTGTCAGAGGAAGTTGCCGCCCCTTCCCAGAAGGCATTGCAAACAGGAAATTATGCGATGGGCCGTGGCCAGGGAGGAGGAAGTGAAAAATTAATACAGCAGATATACAGTAAGTGCTGAGAAATTTTTTTTTAAAATATCCAATTCGTTTGCAGTGCACAGTTTAGTGAGGAATGCTGAAGAGTTGTAAAAGTGGGTGGAACTCCACTTTAATGTAGAGGGGATGGGTTAGAACCCCTGCCAGGTTTTATTTGTAGCCTGTGTCTACCTTTGCTGACTATTTCTCATTTTTGTCATGGTAAAAAAGTGATCTTATTGCTATCTGTGTCCTGTCCCAATGACCACAGAAAAGAGAGATTTCCTCAGGACACAGAGAGCAAAAAAAAATCTGTCAGAGACCTGGATGTAAAGGTTGATATGTATAACATTGACATTTCAATGAACAATAGTAGTCATAATATTGTAGAGGTGTAATGCTGTTTAAATATATACATTAAACACACCAAACTTTTATTATATTGCTGCTTATCTCACTGGGTGCACAAGGGGGGATTCTCTAAAATGTCAGGACACTGTTATTGACATGTGAGATTAGTTACTCTCTAATAGAGCCTGCATGTAACCATGGATAAACTTCCACCCTCTGAAACTTAGCAAGCAACAAAGAGAACATAATTAGACACTGTGAAGGTGATTCATGTAGTAAACATAAATGTGAGCTATTTGAAGTCTAGTGATTTTACTTGTATATTTGAATATCATTTTGCATGGTTGCTGGTTATGCCACTTTCTGCAATTTTCTAATTGTTAATGCTCCACCCCATCTCCTGCAGATTGTCCTACTAGGCAAGGGATTGCTCATAGGACAGGTTACTGTAACAGGATGGCACCATCTTTGTTAAGGTGTCCTCCTTGGTGAGCCTCTAGATCCTGGATTGTAATACTGGCTCAGGGATGACACAGTCATGTAGATGCATAGTTACATAGGTCCAGCTTGGACTAATGTAACTATGTATATACCATACAGAGCCAATGCCCTTGGAAGCTGGAAATTACTACCTGCTGCTCGCTGAACACAGGAGGTCAGTTGTTCAACTAGGGCACCTTTCAGAGGATTGTTTGCATTTTCTGAATGAATTCAAAGTGTTATCTGATTGAGCAGATAGTCAGGGCGGTGACATCACACTCGTAACCTTCTGTAATCAGAGAATGCTATGCATTCATTAAGAAAACGCAAAGCATTCTCTGAATGACACCTATGCTGAGTAGTCGACCTACTGTGTTCACAACGCAGTAAGCCACCTGTTCGGCACAGGACCCAGAAGCAAGTGGAGATCACTATAGTAGAGGTGTCTGCTTCAGTGATTTCCAGCTTCCAGTGACATCGGCCAGGTGTTGTATATACATAGTTACATTGGTCCAAGTTGGGCCAGTGTAACTATGAATGAAATATCCAAACCTGGAAGTTATCTTTAAACTAATGTTTGACTCACATCAGCCCTTTCTGCAGTCTCTTACCTTATAATGATGCTGTCTCATCACTAAGAAGAATGAGGAAATACTTCCTCCTACCTGCAGCTGATGATATAATCGTATGTAGGCAAAGTCATTTGACAGGAGCTCCAGGACAGCCTTTTACTGATACAAGTTAGGACTTTCTTTCAAAGTTAATATTGTTGCTGTATATTGAGACATGCCACCAATATATTTATGTAGACTTGTATAGTCGCTGAAAGGTTAGGAAACTCAGCTCATTAAACCCTTTTGAGCCTGGTGTACCTAGAAAGGCATCAGCAATTTAATGCAAGCTCCTTATTTTCATATAGCACATACCAAGTCCTAGCTTGAGTTAATAAGAGCACAAATGGAAAAAAGATCGCATATTTTTTTCAAAAAGTCATTATTTTATTGCTGTTAACTCTTTTAGCCTAGGTTTTTAAGCTCTTTCTAAAAAATGTACTCATATATTTGAGTGTTTCTGTTTGTATAATAATTACATATAATAATACAATAATACAATCCGTGATGAAATCTCCACTCTACAGGTATCTCCCTCAGTTAAGAACCCATATCAACAGGTTCAATTGACACTCTCCTTATTCAAATCGGCTACTACAGACAAAGTTGCTAAACTCCTTTCTAACGCCCACCTAACCACCTGCCCCCTGGACCCTATTCCCTCTCAAACACTACAGTTGCCCTCTGACTCTATCCTACACTCTCTAACCCACATCTTCAATCTCTCCCTCACTTCTGGCATTTTCCCCAATGCTCTAAAACATGCACTAGTCACCCCCATACTTAAAAAACCGTCCTTGGACCCTACCAATCTTAACAACCTATGCCCTATCTCCTTGCTCCCCTTTTCCTCTAAACTCCTTGAACGCCTGGTTTACAACCAACTGAATGACCACCTCATTAAGAATAGCCTTCTTGATCCCCTTCAATCTGGATTTCGCCCTCAACACTCAACAGAAACTGCTCTTTTAAAACTGACAAATGACCTACTAACTGCAAAAACCAACGGACACTATTCTGTACTCCTACTTCTGGACCTTTCAGCTGCCTTTGACACGGTTGACCACCCCCTCCTCCTCAAAAAACTTTACTCCCTTGGTCTCCGTGACTGTGCTCTTCAGTGTCTCTCATCCTACCTATCCCAACGCACCTTCAGTGTCACTTACAATTCTACTTCCTCCACTCCTCTTCCCTTCTCCATCGGGGTCCCCCAAGGTTCTGTTCTTGGACCTCTTTTATTTTCAATCTACACCTCTTCCCTGAGTCAGCTGATAGTCTCTCACGGCTTTCAATATAATTTCTACGCTGACGACACACCACCCCTCAACTCACTCCATCAGTCTCCTCACGCATCATTACCTTACTAACAGACATATCTGTATGGATGTCACACCACTTCCTCAAACTCAACTTGTCCAAAACCAAGCTTATAATATTTCCTCCCCCACGTGCTTCTTCCCCTGACTCATCTGTCAAGAGCAATGGCACAACCATCCACCCATCCCCACATGTCAGCGTGCTAGGTGTTATCCCTCTGAACTCTCCTTTCGGCCCCACATCCAATCACTTTCCAAAGCTTGCCGCCTCAACCTCTGCAACATCTCTAAACTATGTCCCTTTCTAACCAATGAAACCACAAAGCTCCTGATTCACTCCCTGGTTATCTCTCGCCCTGACTACTGCAACTCCCTCCTCATTGGCTTACCTTTAAATAGGCTATCCCCCCTTCAGTCCATCATGAATGCTGCTGCCAGACTCATCCACCTTACAAACTGCACAGTGTCTGCCACTTGCCAAACAAATTCAATTTAAAATACTAACAAAAAGTTACAAAGCCATCCACAACTCTGCCCCCAGCTACATCACTAGCCTAGTCTCAAAATACCAACCTAATCGCCCTCTTCGTTCCTCCCAAGACCTCCTGCTCTCTAGCTCCCTCATCACCTCCTCCCATATCCGCCTCCAGGACTTCTCCTGAGCCTCGCCCATCCTCTGGAATTTGCTACCCCTATCTGTCAGACTTTCTCCAAATGTATCCACTTTTAGGCGATCCCTGAAAACTTTCCTCTTTAGAGAAGCCTATCCTGCCTCCATCTAACAACTGCACTATTTTCTCCATTAGCCCATCCCCCACAGCTATTACCCATTTGTTTAACTTGACCCTCCCTCCTAGATTGTAAGCTCTACTAACAAGCAGGGCTCTCTGATTCCCCCTGTATTGAATTGTATTGTAATTGTACTGTCTGCCCTAATGTTGTAAAGCGCTGCGTAAACTGTCAGCGCTATATAAATCCTGTATAATAATAATAGAATATAACAGTAAAATAAACATATCAGCATTTTTTGGTTTCGTTTTAAGAAACTATGCTCTATAAACGACTTTTTTCCTAACCTTGTCTTGTATCCCACGGGCTCTAACCCTGTCCTGTGACCCACTAACACCAATCTTATGCTGTGACCGACTCAGCCCAACCCTGGCTTGTAACCCAATCTCCTTAACCTTGTCTGTGATCTACTCCCGCTACTCTTCACCTTCCGTTACGACCCACTTCCCCCATGTGACCCACCCACCTGGATTCTCTTGTGACTCACTCCTCCTAACCTTCTCCTGTGACCCACTTTCCCTAACCTTGTCCTGTGACCTATTCACCTTATCTTCTCCTTTGAGCCACTCTCCCTAACCTAACCACATTTGTTGAAGAAGAGATCTGGTAAAACCTATCGGGCTTTATATTTATTAAACCTATTATTTATAAACATGAACAGCAAAATATAGAAAATACTGAGTAGTTGTGCTCTCTTGCCTAATGTGACGGTTATGTCCACAGTATTTCCACTAAACATATAGCACTCTATATACAATACCTTTTAAATGTCTTTGATTTACCAGAAGATCAGGGTGCATTTATCACAAAAGGAAATCTAGCACATACCTTGTCACAAAGTTCAGTTCACATAAAAAAATATGGCCTCTATGGCATTTGGTTTAATTTTAAACTGACTTGATTTGCTTGAACTATAAACAAGTCATTATCTTAATCTTAGGCCAAAAACCTTTTAGAATAATATAATTGTGTTTCATGAGGTACAAAGTCACTTGTTTCACTTTGTGTTTTTTCAAGAGTATTAGAAAATCATATTACTGAACATAAAGCACCAGAGTTTCTTTTTTAAATGTTTTAGTGACAGAATTGATGACACTCGTGTGAAAGGTCCCTAATTCTTAGTTTGTATTTATGAAAGTAATTCTAAAATGTTGTAGTACCCCAGCTGCACCTCAGAGCGCCGCTGTTCAACCAATAAGGGAAGGATGTGAGAGATGCATGCCTCTATGAGACAGGCAGTACAACTGCAAGAGTAGATATAGAGCATTTCTGCATGAGATGGGAGTGCTTCAGGTCTAATAAGAAGATATTCTGGCATTTTAATTCAATTAAGGATTATACATTCTACAAAGAGTTCCTTTTATAAATTCCAAACAACAAAAAGAAAGGCTGTCTTGAAAATGCATCAACCACAATCACCCCCGGAAATCAGATGGCAAGTAGTGATTTCATTATTTTTCTGGTTGTGTCATTCAGTCTCTGCTCAGATTTATTATTCCATTGTAGAAGAAATGAGGAAAGGTTCAGTTGTTGGTGATTTTGTGAAAGATCTTGGAATGAATGTGAAGGATATCA
Organism: Aquarana catesbeiana; assembly: GCF_042186555.1. Classification (NCBI taxonomy): domain Eukaryota; kingdom Metazoa; phylum Chordata; class Amphibia; order Anura; family Ranidae; genus Aquarana; species Aquarana catesbeiana. Next base: position 471,918,555 of record NC_133326.1, read on the forward strand.
CAGCAAGAAAACTCAGAATTGTGTCTGGTGTTTCTGAAAAATATTTCATTATTAGTCTGGATAATGGAAATTTATATATTGCAGAGAGGATAGACAGAGAGACACTGTGTGGGGCTGCAGCTGATTGTGTCCTGACCTTTGATGCTGTGGCTGAGAATCCTTTAAATGTGTTTAATGTTAGGATTGAAATTCAAGATATAAATGACAATCCACCAAGATTTCATTATGAAGCAATGCGATTAGAAATAAGTGAATCTGCTTCACCAGGAGCAAAGTTTGTTTTGCAGAAAGCTGAGGATTTGGATATAGGAATTAATACAATGAGGAGCTACAAGCTGAGTAGCTACAATGAGGAGCTACAAAATGAGCACTTTGCCTTAGGAGAAAGGATCAGCTCTGATGGCAGTATATTTCCTGAACTGGTTCTAGAAAAGCCTCTAGACAGAGAGACACAAAATTACCATGAGCTAATTCTATCAGCTTTCGATGGAGGAAATCCTGTACAGACAGGCACTGTGCTGATTAAGATTGCCATCACTGATTTTAATGATAATACACCTATATTTACCCAAGAAGTATATAAAGTAAGCATTAAGGAAAATATACCTTTAAATTCTACAGTTCTGCAGGTCCAGGCAACTGATGAGGATGAAGGAGTAAATGCACAGATTACATATTCATTCAATACACTGGCAAATAACATTCTCCAGATGTTTACAATTAATCACAAGAATGGAGACATTAAAACAAAGGGATATTTAGATTATGAAATTAAAAAACACTATGAAATAATTGTACAAGCCATAGATGGAGGGGGCCTGGCTGCCTATGCCAAAGTTTTAATAGAGATATTGGATGAGAATGACAATGTTCCTGAGATAACCCTCACCTCCCTGTCTTCTCCTATTCCTGAAGACACATCACCTGGAACTGTGGTGGCACTGATTGCAGTTTGTGATAAAGACTCTGGAGAAAATGGAGAAGTTCAGTGTCAAGTCATTGGGGATATTCCATTTCAATTAGTGTCATCATCAAGTAACTTCTATAAAATTGTCACAAAAGATTCTCTGGACCGAGAAAAAATGTCATCCTATAATATCACCATTCAAGCATCTGACAAGGGTTCTCGTTGTTTGTCTTCTGTGAAAGTCATCTATTTGGATTTGGCGGATGTTAATGACAATGCACCTATGTTTGAGAAGTTGACTTACACTGCATTTTTACCAGAAAATAATTTACCAGGAGCTTCTATATTTCATATTCAAGCTAAAGATATTGACAGCGAAGAAAATGCAAAACTGACTTACTTTCTAGTAAGTAACAGTAATGACAAAGATCCCATATCCTTGCATGTGTCTATAAATCCAGTGACCGGAGTCATTTATGCACAAAAATCATTTGATTATGAGCAACACAGAGAATTCAACATTCAGGTCATTGCTAAAGACAATGGTTTTCCATCACTGAACAGCAGCACAACTCTAAAAATTCATGTGGTAGACCAGAATGATAACCCACCAGTCATCCTATACCCACCAAGAGACAGTGATGGTCCTGTCTTTGAGATGGTGCCTTGGTCATCTGAACAAGGTTCCTTAGTATCTAAAGTGGTCGCAGTGGATGCAGATTCTGGACACAATGCCTGGTTGTCGTATTTTTTGCAAGTTTCTGAGCCATCACTTTTTACTATTGATCAGTACACTGGGGAGATCAAAACATCAAAGGTTTTTCATGATAGAGATTCTTTGAAACATAAAGTTGTGGTCATAGTAAAAGATAATGGCTACCCACCTCTGTCTGCTTCTGTGACTCTAAACCTGGTGATTGCTGATAATTTTCAACAGATAATTCCTGAAATGAACAAACAACCAAGCAAACTGGACTCTCAGTCAAACTTACAAATGTACCTGGTGATCGCTTTGTCATTGATTACTTTTTTGTTCGTATTGACTGTGATAGTCGCTGTGGTCTCCAAATGCAGAGAGTCCAAATTTTTGCCTTCCTTTGGCCCTGTGAATACACATTTATATCATACTGTAGATCCCAGATTTATTTCCCAGTTTAACAATGGAACATTACAGCTGCCCTACACATACAATGTTTGTCCAACTCTGGATTCAATGGACAAGGAATTTGCTTTCCTAAAATCTCAGCAGTGTGTTCCGGTTGTTCCTGTAGATAAACTAATTGATGCGGATGATTCAGGAATTGGTAATGAAAACATAAAACATATAGTTGATGACAGTCTTATTTTGCAGGTATGTTCAAACTATGATATTTGATTAGTCTGCTTACTTGAAAACAATGTTACAGATATGCTTATTTTAAAGGCTATGTTGACCCATATGGTGTTGACAAATCAGAGGAGGTCTATAATGATTTTCAATTTTCTGTTATTTTATTTTAATGATTTGGTAAAAGAATAGTTGCAAAAAAATTCTCTTGATAATAGCAAGCAGTTTTTATACAATAGAGGCTGTAAACTTTGACCATGAGGCATCCATAGTTTCCGGACAATCATAAGACCAGCACCTTTAGTGCATCCCATATCTCTCTTAGTTTTCTAGCATTGCACAGGAGGCCAAACCCTCCCTAAGAATATAAATGACCATAACCTACGATGTAGTCCCATTTCTCAGGAAAACATATCAACATGCTTTTCTGTTATAAGCTATAGTGTCACAACACTAGTGATTGACTGTATTTATTAAACGAATTATATTATGTATACTTAACAATAGACAAGTATTTTATGTTTATGGAAAAAACTATTGAAAGTAAAAATAAACCTGTCATATTAGCCTTTGCTTGATCTGCAATTGCCTGAACATGTGATCAGTTATAACACCAGCCATTTGATGGCCTGGCAGTTGGGTTTAGAGCTAACATAAGCACACTAGAAACTGTAGCAGTTTTAATTTATCGCATGTCATGATTGTAACTGACTTAGAAAACAGGTATATATGTCTTTATATCACCATGATTGTATACATTTGTTGGAGGCGCTATCTGTCGCCTCTAGCTAGGATATTTGTCTTGTCGGCTGATAACCAATTTAAAGTTAGCTCGATTTCTAAGACCTGTTGGCTGCTAACTGATTTGATGTTTGTTTTACTCTTGTACTTTTGTATGCATATTATTGCTAAGCAGACCCTAATGTCTACCCATCAAACTGAATTCTGGTTATCTTTGTACCACTTTATGTTTATTGCTGCCTAGGTTGTACTGTGCAATTTTGGGTACACAAATAAAGAAATTACAAAAAAAAAAGAAAACAGGTATATTGGTGGGATTAAAGTGATTATAAAGGCTTAATGTTTTTTGCAGCAGCTCCTCCAGCAGCCCCACTCCCCCAACACTTACCTGAGCCTGATCTTCCTCCAGTAATGTGCACAAGAGCCTCGGCTCTCCGGGGACTCTCCCTCCTCAGTGGCTGAGACAGCAGCGGGAGCCATTGGCTCCCACTGCTGTCAATCACAGCTAGTGAATCAATGAGGAGATAGAGGGGGTGGGGTCAGTGTGTGTAAATAGACAAGCAGAGTCGCAGCTCGTGAACAAGCCTGCTTGGGTGCTCCCATTACAAGCTGCTTGATCTGGGGGCACTCAAAAGGAGGGAGGGGCCAAGAGTGCTGGTGAGGGACCCGAGAAGAGGAAGATCGAGGCTGCCCTGTACAAAACCACTGCACAGAGCAGGTAAGTATAACATGTTTGTTATTTTTTTTTTTTAAAAGCCTTTAATTTCACTTTAATTCTATTTTAAAATTGTTATTCGTAACCATTAAATCTATGTGTCCAGGGTTCTGCACATAAGTGTTGACAGGAAAGTTTGCTTTTCAACAAAATTTACAATAAATAAGCTGTTTAAAGGGAACACATATACAAAATGTCTTTTATAATTTCTGAAAATATAGCGTTAAAGATGGATTAGTCTTGTTTCATAAAGGGTTCTTATTTTTCGTTGCTAATTCCTAAAGTGGTATTAAACCCAAAAGCAAACATTTATTATATTGCAGCTTACCAATTCTTCGATGTAATGGCTATATTAGTTTTCTCTTTTAGACTTGTTTTCCTTTATTTTCTCTGGTGATCCAGCCAGTTAATCTGTTGTTTTCCAAAAGAATAAGCTCTCCAGCAGAATGCATCACTTACAGAGATGGGGCCAGCCATTTAACACTGGCATGGGTGTTTACAATGATCAGAGTACATATGTAACGGCCTTTATCTCAAAACTGCTTATAAAGTATTGCCTGGCTTAAATGTGTTTAAGTGCATTTAAATCTGTTAGCGTATTCAACACTCCCCCAACAGACAAAAATGTCCTATGGACTGCACATCACCACAAGATCCTGTGGATATGTGAAATGACAGTCTCAGCCCAGGCTCCAACCAAGCCACGTCCCCACTCCCCTCCCCCAGACTGAGAACACTGCTGTCCAAAGGTACTGCCTGTGCTCATTCATGATGGCACTCTAGTGCAGGAGGTGTATTACTGGCCAGATCACCAGGTGAATACAGAGGAGGAAAAGCTGAAAAAAGGAAAACGAATGCAGCCGCGACATCTAATAATTGGTAAACCAATAATGATCTCGCGCAGTAGAAAAAATGCACTCAATAAAGAATATATCCTAAAATCGAATATAAGTAATTAAATAATAATAGATCAATAATAAATTAAGAAAGCGATCTGAGACATCCAAAATGAATTGTAATAATAAAGAAGTCCATATAATGATGTATTAATCGTCTTCTAATCAGGCATCTTTCTCGATGGTAATTATCTCAAAATAATGTTCTCATAAATACACTTGGTTGCCCGCAAATCTTTGTGAATAAGAGAAGAGATATATACAATCCAAAAACGAGCTCACAGAACTCTCACCTCCAATCCTTAGATCGTCAGCATAAAACTCATTGGATGTTTTTTTTCTCCTATTCCGATAACAGCCACCAAAGTGTCCTCTGTTCCAATATAGGTAGTGCCTATACGGATGTTCCGTATCCAGGTGTATACACCTCCGTGATAATAAATTTTCTAGTGCTCTCTCTCGCTGTCCTATCCTTACTCTCTCTTGTGCCTCTGTTCCAGGACCTTTTCATGCGTTCTTGAAGGTCGTCCCGACTGAACCCGAGCCCAGGCACAAGGTCACCCCCCCAGACTGTGGAGCTCCCTCAAAGGCTCTGACAGCCTCCACACTCTCTCACTCCAGCTCTTCCACTCGACAACGCCTCCCCAGCTGGGCTGACCCTGGGTATTTAAGGAGGCCTGCCCTCTGCCAATCCAAGTTGAGGATTGGTCAAGGCTCCTTAGAATACCCCAAACAGCTCCACCTCTCCTCTCCTCTCTTTACAGAATCTTCTGGAAAGAAGAGAGAGGTCTCGGTGATGCTGCCTGTGAATCAACAGCTGATACCCTGAGCCACTCCCAGCCCAGAATGAAAACAAAACAAACAGGCCTGACTGTCAGCCAGGCCTGCCTAGATTTACCTGACACAAAAATCCTACCTCTAGCACCTACCCACCTAGAGGGTGCTACACATGTATATCTGCTGTCTTCCCCTTTCTACACTCTTTGAAAAGTGCAGATTGTGTTAGAAATCTTTCTTCCTCTTTCAGCAGTGGGTAGGGAGTCTGCACTGTGTGAGAGCTGATTGGAGGAAATGCACACACCTCCCCCCACCCCCTCCACATAGGCAGAGGAGCGAAGGAACATGCAGAGCTGCAGTCTGAATAGACAAGCTCCCTGCTAATCTCCCTCTAAGCACCCTCCCCGACTCAAATTTTCAGCTACTGTTTTCTCAGAGAACAGAAGTGACTCATGCTGATAACAGAGTAACAGAAATGGCACTGAGTGATTTGGAGAGAGATAAGTAAACACTATAGATGTATGTGCTTAGGTCAAATTTCATGAATAGGGTTTACAACAACGTTAATGTAGAGGGGTGTGGGTTAGAACATCTGCCGGGTTTTTATTTTTAGTCTGTGTCTGCCTTTACTGACTTTTTTTTCACTTTTTGTCATGGTGAAAAAGTGATTTTATTGCTATCTGTGTCCTGTCCTATTGACCACAGAAAAGAGAGATTTTCTCAGAACACAGAGGGAAAAAAAACCCATCAGACATGGATGTTAACGTTTGGAAGTATAACTAAGGAACCTTTGTTGCTTGGATTAAAATGGACCTTTCAATGAATAATAGTAGTCATAATATTGTACAGCTGTAGCACTTTTCAAATATATACATGAAACACACTGAACTTTTGTTGTATTACTGCTTACATCACTCAAGGGGGGTCTTTGAGACCTGCTGCTCACTGAACACAAGAGGTCAGTTGTTCAATTAGAGCACCATTCAGATAATGATTTGCATTTTCTGAATGAATTCAAAGTGTTATCTGATTGGACAATGCAGAGAGGTGGGGCAGTGACATCACACTCTTAACCTTCTCTAATCAGAGACTGCTATGCAGTCATTAAGAAAATGCAAAGCATTCTTTGAATGACACCCATGCTGAGAAATCGACTTGCTGTGTTCACAATGCAGTAGGCCACCTGTTCAGCACGGGACCTGGAAGTGGAGATCACTATACTAGAGGTGTCTGCTTAAGCGATTTTTAGATTCCAGGGACATCGGCCAAGTATGGTATATACATAGTTACATTGGTCCAAGTTGGGCCAGTGTAACTACCGGTATGTATAAAATATCCATACCTGGAATTAATCTTTAACTACTGTTTGACATAGCTCAGCCCTTTCTGCAGTGTCTTATCTTGTAATAATGCTGTTTGATCACAAGGAAGAATGAGAAAATACTTCCTGCAGCTAATGACATAATTGTAGGTAGGCAAAGTCATTTGATAGGAGCTCCAGGACAGCCTTTTACTGATACAAGTTAGGGCTTTATTTTTTCAAAGTTAATAATGTTGCCGTATATTGAGACATACCACCAATGTATTCATGTAGACTTGTATAGTCACTAAAAGGTTAGGAAACTGAGCTCATTAAACCATTTTGGGCCTGATATACCTAGAGAGGCATCGGCAATTTAATGCAAGCTCCTTTTTTTCATATACCACATACCAAGTCCTAGCTTGAATCAATAGAAGCACAAATGGAAAAAATATTGCATATTTTGTTGAAAAAGTCATTATTTTATTGCTGTTAACTATTTCAGCCAAGATTTTTAGGCTCTTTCTAAAGAATGTACTAATATTTTTGTGTGTATATGTTTGTATAATAATTACATGAAGTATAGTGTTATAACACAATAATAGATAATAACAGTAAAATAAACATATCAGCAGTCTGTCCTGGATTTTTTGGTTACTTTTTAGGAAACTATGCCATGTAAACTACTTTTTTCTAACCTTGTCTTGCATCCCACTGCCCCTAACCTTGTCCTGTGATTCACTAACACCAAGCTTATGCTGTGACTGACTCAGCCTAACCTTGGCCTGTAACACACTCTTCCTAACCCCCTATGTGACCTATTCCCACTAACCTTGTTGTGTGACTATTCACTCCTAACCACTTATTCCATGTGACGCATCCACCTGGATCCTCCTATGACTAACTCCTCTGAACCTTCTATGACCCACTTTCCCTAACCTTGTCTTGTGACCTATTCACCCCTTATCTTCCCTTTGAGTCATTCTCCCTAATCTTACCCATTTTTTGAAGAAGAGATCTGGAAAAACCTAATGGGCTTCATATGTATTGAACCTATTATTTATAATTTATGGACAGCAAAATATAGAAAATATCAAGTCCAAATATTTTCACTAAACATATAGTCTACGCTGTATACACAATACATTTTAAATGCATTTGATTTACCAGAAAATCAGGGCATGTTTATCATAAAAAAAAATCTAGCACATACAGGGGTTTATTGAATAAAACTGAAGAGTGCAAAATCAGGTGCAGCTGTACATGGTAGCCAATCAAACTTCGGCCTGTTTAATTAAGCTTTGACAAACAAACCTGAAAGCTGATTGGTTTCTATGCACAGATGCACCAGATTTTACACTCTCCGGTTTTAATAAATCAACCCCACCATGTCACAAAGTTCATGGCCTTTATTGCAATAGTTTTCACCTAAAACTGACTTAATTTGCTTAAACTAAGAACCAACCATTATCTCAATCTTAGCCCAAAAAGCTTTTAGAATAATATAAGTTTGCTTCATGAGGTACAGCGTTACTTTGTTTTGTGTTCTTTTTTCAAGTGTATTAGAAAATCATATGAATGAACATTTGAGGACCGTTTAAAAAAAAAAAATCAGTTTTAGTGAGGGAACTGATGACGCTCGTGTGAAAGGACCCTAAATCTAAGTCTGTATTTATGAAAGTAACTCAAAACTGTTGTAGTACCCCAATTGCACCTCAGAGCGCCGCTGTTGAACCAATAAGGGAAGGATGTGAGAGATGCATGCCTCTATGAGACAGGCAGTACAACTGCAAGAGTAGATATAGAGCATTTCTGCATGAGATGGGAGTGCTTCAGGTCTAATAAAGAAGAAGATATTCTGGCATTTGATTTCAATTAAGGATTATACATTCTGCAAAGAGTCCCTCTTATATATTCCCAACAACAAAAGGAACGGCTGTCTTGAAAATGCATCAACTACAGTCACCCCTGGAAATCAGATGGCAAGTAGTGATTTCATTATTTTTCTGGTTGTGTCATTCAGTCTCTGCTGAGATTCATTATTCCATTGTAGAAGAAATGAGGAAAGGTTCAGTTATTGGTGATTTAGTGAAAGATTTTGGAATGAATGTGAAGGATATCACAGCAAGAAAACTCAGAATTGTGTCTGATGTTTCTGAAAAATATTTCAGTATCAATCTGGAGAATGGAGACCTTTTCATTGCAGAGAGGATAGACAGAGAGACACTGTGTGGGGCTGCAGCTGATTGTGTCCTGACTTTTGATGCTGTAGCTGAGAATCCTTTAAATGTGTTTAATGTTAAGATTGAAATTCAAGATATAAATGACAATCCACCAACATTTCTCGATGAAACAATTACATTAGAAATAAGTGAATCTGCTTCACCGGGAGAAAAGATTGCTTTGCAGAAAGCTGAGGATTTGGATATAGGAATTAATACACTGAGGAGCTACAAGCTGAGTCCAAATGAGCACTTTGCCTTAGGAGAAAGGATCAGCTCTGATGGCAGTATATTTCCTGAGCTAGTTCTAGAAAAGCCTCTAGACCGAGAAACACAAAATTACCATGAACTCATTCTATCAGCTTTCGATGGAGGAAATCCTGTACAAACAGGTACTGTGCTGATTAAGATTGCCATCACTGATTATAATGATAATACACCAATATTTACCCAAGAAGTATATAAAATAAGCATTAAGGAAAATATACCTTTAAATTCTACAGTTCTGAAGGTCACAGCAACTGATGAGGATGAAGGTGTAAATGCACAGATTACATATTCTTTTAGTACCAGGGCAAATAACATTCTCCAGATGTTTACAATTAATCATAAGAATGGAGAAATTAAAACAAAGGGACATTTAGATTATGAAATTAAAAAACACTATGAAATATCTGTAAAAGCCATGGATGGAGGAGGCCTGGCTGCCCATGCCAAAGTTTTAATAGAGATATTGGATGAGAATGACAATGTTCCTGAGATAACCCTCACCTCCCTGTCTTCTCCTATTCCTGAAGACACATTACCTGGAACTGTGGTGGCACTGATTTCAGTTCGTGATAAAGACTCGGGAGAAAATGGAGAAGTTCAGTGTCAAATCATTGGGGATATTCCATTTCAATTAGTGTCATCAGCAAGCAATTTCTATAAAATTGTTACCAAAGATTCTCTGGACAGAGAAAAATTATCATCCTATAACATCACCATTCAAGCATCTGACAAGGGCACTCCTTTTTTGTCTTCTGTGAAAGTCATCTATTTGGACTTGGCAGATGTTAATGACAATGCACCTATTTTTGAGAAGTTGGCTTTCACTGCATTTGTACCAGAAAATAATTTGCCAGGAGCTTCCATATTTCATATTCAAGCGAAAGATATTGACAGTGAAGAAAATGCAAAACTGACTTACTTTCTAGTAAGTAACAGTAATGACAAAGATCCCATATCCTTGCATGTATCTATAAATCCAGTGACCGGAGTCATTTATGCACAAAAATCATTTGATTATGAGCAAGACAGAGAATTCAACATTCAGGTCATTGCTAAAGACAATGGTTTTCCATCGCTGAACAGCAGCACAACTCTAAAAATTTGTGTGGTAGACCAGAATGATAACCCACCAGTCATCCTATACCCACCAAGAGACAGTGATGGTCCTGTCTTTGAGATGGTGCCTTGGTCATCTGAACAAGGTTCTTTAGTATCCAAAGTGGTTGCGGTGGATGCGGATTCTGGACACAATGCCTGGTTGTCGTATTTTTTTCAAGTTTCTGAGCCATCACTTTTTACTATTGATCAATACACTGGAGAGATCAAAACAACAAAGGTTTTTCATGATAGAGATTCTTTAAAACATAAAGTTGTGGTCATAGTAAAAGATAATGGCTACCCACCCCTGTCTGCTTCTGTGACTCTAAACCTGGTGATTGCTGATAATTTTCAGCAGATAATTCCTGAAATGAACAAACAACCAAGCAAACTGGACTCTCAGTCAAACTTACAAATGTACCTGGTAATTGCCTTGTCATTAATTACTTTTCTGTTTGTACTGACTGTGATCATCGCTGTGGTCTCCAAATGCAGAGAGCCCAAATCTCTGCCTTACTTTGGCCCTGTGGATACAAGTTTATATCATACTGTAGATCCCAGATTTATTTCCCAGTTTAACAATGGAACATTACAGCTGCCCTACACATACAATGTTTGTCCAACTCTGGATTCAGTGGACAAGGAATTTGCTTTCCTAAAAACTCAGCAGTGTGTTTCGGCTGTTCCTGTAGATAGACTCATTGATGCGGATGATTCAGGAATTGGTAATGAAAACATAAGAGATACTATAGCTGATGAAAGTCTTATTTTACAGGTATGTTGAAACTATGATGTTTAATTAGTGTGCATTCTTAAAAAACAATGTTGCAGATATGTTTGTTATAAAGGCTGTGTTGACCCATACAGTGTTTGCAAATCAGAGGAGGTCTATATAACGATTTTCAATTTAATTTAATTTTATTTTATTTTAATGATTTTGTAAAATAATAGTTACCAAAAAATGCTCTTGATAATAGCAAGCTGTTTCATACAATAGAGATTGCAAACTCTTGTAACCATAAGGCATCCATAGTTTGCAGACCATCAGAAGACCAGCACTCATAGTGCATCCCATATCTCTTTAAGTTTTCTAGCATTGCAAAGGAGACAAAAACCCCTGGGATTATAAATGGGCATAATCTACGATGTGATTGACTGTATATATTATATTATGTATAATTAACAACAGTCAAATATTTTATGTTTATGGAAAAAATAATGTAAAGTGGAAATAAACCTTCCTATCCTTCCTATAGCTTCCTATAGCTAAGGAAACTGTCATATTAGCCTCTGCATGATCTGCAGTTGCCTGCACATGTGATCAGCTATGACACCAACCATTTGATGGCTTGGCAGTTGAGGGCGAACACTAAGCGCACTAGAAACTATAGCAGAAAACAGGTGAATCGTGGGATAAATTCTGCTTTGAAATTGTTTTTCTAAATTCATAACCGTTAAATCTATGTGGCCAGGATTCTGCACATGAGTGTTGACAGGAAAATTACAATGAATGTTTACAAGGAACATAGCGGTATATACAAAATGTTTATTTTTTTATAATTTCCTAAAATATAGCTTTAAAGAATAATTGGTCTTTTTTTATATAGGGTTCTTATTTTTAGTTGCTAATTCCTAAAGCATCTGTCCCCCACCAGCTCAAACACTGAGAACCGAGCGAACTAACATCGCTGATCGATCCGTTCTCACAGTTCCTTTAAACAGACAGCTGGTGACTGTCAGTCACCGTTCTCTGCTCCACCCCACCTCACTCACTGGAGTGCTGGGTTGTAGAGGGGGCAGGAGCGGCCAGCTCAGACTCTCAGTGGCTCACTTAGAGGCTGAGCCGAGTGCCGGTCAAGGCATGTGGCCGGATCCTGACTTCAATGTCGTGATCTTGCCCGAGCCTGGACGAGCTCTGTGACATCAGCCGACAGTGGGCTTCAGCCCGCTGTCTGCTGAAAGTGGGTCACAGGAGTGCAGAACAAACTGCACTCCTGTGATCCATAGGAGAAGTACAGCCAAATGAGCTTTGGCTGTACTTCTCCTTTAAATCTGTTAGCATATCTAACACCCCCCCCAAGAGACAAAAAGGTCCTATGTGCCACACATCATTGCAAGCTCCTGTGGATATGTGAAATGACAGCCTCAGCCTGGGCTCTAACCAAGCCAAATCCCCACTCCCCTCCCCCAGACTGACAATACTGCTGTCGAAAGTTACCGTCTGTGCTCATTCACCTAGAGTGGGGACACGCTAATGCAGGAGGTGTGTTTCTTGCCAGATCACCAGGTGAAAACAGAGGGGGAAAAGCAGAAAAAAGGAATACTAATGCAGCCACCACATCTAATGATTGGTAAGCTTCAATACACATTTTGGTTTGGGGTTTAATACCACTTTAAGATCAACAAATCACAATTCATGAAGGTCAGTGCATTTGTATTGCTTGCTATGAGTTAATCTACATAAGAACTGGCATTTAAACTGGAAGTTCTGCAATTTTATTTTCAATAGTGATGTAATGTAGTAATGTAGAGGGGGTGCCGTGCTAAACAGCCAACCTGCTGCTTACTGAACACAGGAGATCAGTTGTTCGACTAGTGCACCATTCAGAGAATGCTTTGCATTTTCTGAATGAATTCAACGTGTTATCTGATTGGACAAGGCAGAGAGGAGAGGTGGTGACATCACACTCTTAACCTTCTCTAGTATTCATTAAGAAAATGCAAAGCATTCTCTGAATGACACCCATGCTGAGTAGTTGACTTCCTGTGTTCACGATGCAGTAGGCCACCTGTTCAGCATGGGACCTGGAAGCAAATAGAGATCATTATAGTAAAGGTGTCTACTTCAGTGATTTCCAGCTTCCAGTGACATTGACCAGGTATTGCATATACCAGCCCTCAAAATGTCCAATCACCTGCTCACATTAGGCAAGTGGAAATTAATTGAGGGTGAGTGTTCCAGGTCGGCTCAGGTGGTGGGCAGATCTGCTCGGCTCGGGCCACCTCGGCTTGGTCAGGGGGCGGGTTCGCTCAGCTCAGGTGGTGGGCCGATCCGCTCGGCTTGGGTGGAGGGCGAGTCTGCTCAGCTCAGACAAGCCACCTCCCCTCTCTACAGAGGGCTCTGTGTGCCGTGATGCACGCTGGGAAGTCTAGTTTCCAGCACAGCCCTGCGGATTCTCTTCTCACTGACATGCCGTTGTTCTGTCAGGTTAGTGACCCGGCGGCAGAGAAGATGCCCGTCCCAGGACAAGAGGAGGAAGAAGGTGGAAGAAGAGTCTGGTAGTGAGAGCGCGGGCTTCGGGGAACAGCCTACTGGGGAGAAGTCAGAACCGAGAGGTCAGGGAAACCATCGGAGAGAGAGAGACAAGTACTAGTGAGTAAGTGTGCACAGGCTGGCAGTGTGCAGGGACGGTGAGCCCAGGCTGCTCACTTACTGACTCACACTCCTACCTACCTTATTGAGATAGAAAGTGGAGCACAGTGCAGCCGCCCATAGCAGCCTATCACAACTCAGCTCACTGAGACCACACCAATGTAGGGCAGGCTCTGATTGGTTGCTAGGGATACTGCACTGAGTGTTCTTGTCTCTGCAGTGTGAGGATGTACAGACAGTTGGGCCTAGCAAATGTACTGGCTTCTGATTGGTTGCCATTAGGCCACATTTACACCTAGCCTTTTACGCACAACATGCATATGGCAGCCCATTCATTTCAATAGGGATACCCTAAATAAGGCAAAGTAGCTCATGGAGCTTTTGCTGCATTCAGTTTTTTGTTTTTTTTTACATCACTCATTTTACAGTGTTTTCACATTTTTGCATGCAAACAAAACACAAGTCAGCTTGCGGTGTTTGGGATGCCAGTAACAATGAATGGCGCAGCAATTGTGATGTGGTGTTAGCAGATTTTATTAATGCGTGCAGAAATACGCAATTTTGCGTGCGTTTACAGAACTTGCAGCTATGAGTGGAGCCTTAATGGATGGGTTCGGTGCGAACCCAGAAGGAAGGTGTCACTCCCACCCAGTCACCTAGCGTAGCGCACCTTTCAACCCTGCAGTCTTTACATAGCGCACCTCTCAGTCCTGTACTCTGTATGTAGAGCATATTTACCTAACATCCTTATTTTATCCATCACAGTCAGATCAATGAAATATGCTTTATGTTAATATTGTTAAAGTTGTTGTTGTTAATATTTATTTTTGTAACCTAATTCTGCATAAAACATTTAACAGTGTAATTTCATAAGGTAATTTAAGAGGGCGTGTTTAGGGGTGGAATTAGGGGCGGGGCAGGGTAGGTGTTGGGTGGAGTAATTGGTAACTCTTAAGGCCTGGCTAGTAGTTCAGGACTTAAAATTTTGAACCCTGGAATATACATAGTTACATTGGTCCAATTTGGGCCAGTGTAACTATGTATAAAATATCCAAACCTGGAAGTCATTAGCTAATGTTTGACACAGATCAGCCTTTTCTGCAGTCTCTTACCTTATAATGATGCTGTCTGATCACTAGGAAGAATGTGGAAATACTTCCTCCTACCTGCAGCTGATGATATAATCGTATGTAGGTAAAGTCATTTGACAGGAGCACCAGGACAGCCTTTTACTGAAACAAGTTAGGGCTTTTTTTCCATAGTTTATAATGTTGCTGTATATTGAGACATACCACCAATGTATTCATGTAGACTTGTACAGTCACTGAAAAGTTAGGAAGCTCAGCTTATTAAACACTTTTGAGCCTGGTATGCCTAGGGAGGCATCAGCAACTTAATGCAAGCTCCTTCTTTTCATATAGCACATACCAAGTTCTAGCTTGAGTCAATAAGGGCACAATCAGAAAAAAAGATTGCATATTATTTTATTGCTGTTAACTATTTTTAGCTTATGCTGTGACCGACTCAGTCCAACCCTGGCCTGTAACCCACTCTCCTTAACCTTCTCTGTGACCTACCCCCACTAACCTTTTTGAGTGACTATTTACTCCTAACTAGGGTTGCACAGATACCGATACTAGTATTGATGCCAATACCGAGCATTTGCACAAGTACTTTTACTCATGCAAATGCTTGATCCGATACCCGGGCAATCAGGGCTGATCGGTGCGGCGGTGAGGGGAGTTACAAGCACCGATCTCCCTGTATAGATTTTAATAAAGCAGCTGAGAGCCGCTTCCCCTCCCCCGCGGCTTTCAGCTGCTTTAATGAAATCTATACAGGGCTGATAAAAAAAAAAAGATAATTATTATAATAAAAAAAGAAAGAATTGTAATAAATATTTAAAATTTTAAATTGTAAATGAAATGAAAAATGAAATTAAAAAAACACTGACACCATCCACTCACCCCCCCCCCCCCCCAAAGAAAGAAGCATTGTAAAAAAAATAACTAAAAAAATATAAATAAATTATTTTAAGAAAAATTGTAAAAAAATAAAATTGTACAAAAAAAAAAATTCTCACACAGTCTGCACGTCATTACTGCCCATCAGTGCTGCATATTAGTGCCACTGTCACATGACATTAAAAAAGTATCAGTATCGGCGAGTACTTGAAAAAAGGATCGGTACTTGTACTCGGTCTTAAAAGAGTAGTATCAGTGCAAACCTACTCCCAACCTTCTGTTATGACCCACTTATCCCATGTGACCCACCCACCTGGATCCTCCTATTACTCCCTCCTCCGAACCTTCTATGACCTACTTTCCCTAACCTCTTCTTGTGACCTTTTCACCCCTTATCTTCTCTTTTGACCCACATTCCCTAACCTTATCTCATTTTTTGAAGAAGAGATCTGGAAAAACCTAATGGGCTTCATATTTATTGAACCTATTATTTATAAACATGAACAGCAAAATATAGAAAATACTGATTAGTTTTAGTTGTGCTCCCTTGCCGAATTCAACGTTTATGTCCACCAATATTTTCACTAAACACATAGTCTACACTGTATACACAATAGATTTTAAATATTGATTTACCAGAAGATCAGGGCATGTTTATCATTAAAAAATCTAGCACATATCGGGGTTAATTTACTAAAACTGGAGAGTCCATAATCTGGTGCAGCTGTGCATGGTAGCCAATCAGCTTCTAACTTCAGCCTGTTTAATTAAGCTTTGACAAAAAAAATCTGGAAGCTGATTGGTTTCTATGCACAGATGCACCAGATTTTACACTCTCCATTTTTAATAAATCAACCCCACCATGTCACAAAGTTCAGTTCTCTTTAAAAATATGGCCTTTATTGCAATTGTTTTCACTTTAAACTGACTTAATTTGCTTAAACTATGAACCAACCATTATCTCAATCTTAGGCCAAAAAGCTTTTAGAATAATATAAGTGTGTTTCATGAGGTACAGTGGGATCTATTTACTAAAGGCAAATCCACTATGCACTACAAGTGCACTGCAAATGCACTTGGAAGTGCAGTCGCTGTAGATCTAAGGGTGACATGCAAGGAAAAAAAATAGCATTTTCGCTTGTACATGATTGGATGATAAAATCAGCAGAGCTTCCCCCCATTTCAGATCTTCCCCTCAGATCTAAAGCAACTTCACTTCCAAGTGCACTTCCAATTGTACTTGTAGCGCAAAGTAGATTTGCCTTTAGTAAATCAACCCCAAACTCACTTGTCTGGTTTTGTTTTTTTTTTTTCAAGAGTATTAGAAAATCATATTTATGAATAATAAAGGACCTGACTTTTTTAATCAGTTTTAGTGAGGGAACCGATGACTCTCATGTGAAAGGACCCTAAATTTTAGTCTGTATTCATGAAAGTAACTCTAAAATGTTGTAGTACTCCATTTGCACCTCAGAGCGCCGCTGTTCAACCAATAAGGGAAGGATGTGAGAGATGCATGCCTCTATGAGACAGGCAGTACAACTGCAACAGTGAATATAGAGCATTTCTGCATGAGATGGGAGTGCTTCAGGTCTAATAAAGAAGAAGATATTCTGGCATTTGAATTCAATTAAGGATTATACATTGTGCAAAGAGTCCCTCATATATTGCCAACAACAAAAGGAACGGCTGTCTTGAATATGCATCAACAACAATCACCCCTGGAAATCAGATGGCAAGTAGTGATTTCATTATTTTCCTGGTTGTGTCATTCAGTCTCTGCTCAGATTCATTATTCCATTGTAGAAGAAATGAGGAAAGGTTCAGTTGTTGGTGATTTAGTGAAGGATCTTGGAATGAATGTGAAGGATATCACAGCAAGAAAACTCAGAATTGTGTCTGATGTTTCTGAAAAATATTTCAGTATCAATCTGGAGAATGGAGACCTTTTCATTGCAGAGAGGATAGACAGAGAGACACTGTGTGGGGCTGCAGCTGATTGTGTCCTGACCTTTGATGCTGTGGCTGAGAATCCTTTAAATGTGTTTAATGTTCAGATTGAAATTCAGGATATAAATGACAATCCACCAACATTTCATTATGAAGCAATAAGATTAGAAATAAGTGAATCTGCTTCACCAGGAGCAAAATTTGTTTTGCAGAAAGCTGAGGATTTGGATATAGGAATTAATACACTGAGGAGCTACAAGCTGAGTCCAAATGAGCACTTTGCCTTAAGAGAAAAGATCAGCTCTGATGGCAGTATATTTCCTGAGCTGGTTCTAGAAAAGGCTTTAGACCGAGAGACACAAAATTACCATGAACTAATTCTATCAGCTTTTGATGGAGGAAATCCTGTACAGACAGGCACTGTGCTGATTAAGTTTGCCATCACTGATTTTAATGATAATACACCTATATTTACCCAAGAAGTATATAAAATAAGCATTAAGGAAAATATACCTTTAAATTCTACAGTTCTGCAGGTCCGGGCAACTGATGAGGATGAAGGAATAAATGCACAGATTACATATTCATTCAGTACCCTGGCAAATAACATTCTCCAGATGTTTACAATTAATCACAAGAACGGAGACATTAGAACAAAGGGACATTTAGATTATGAAATGAAAAAACACTATGAAATATCTGTACAAGCCATGGATGGAGGGGGCCTGGCTGCCCATGCCAAAGTTTTAATAGAGATATTGGATGAGAATGACAATGTTCCTGAGATAACCCTCACCTCCCTGTCTTCTCCTATTCCTGAAGACACATTACCTGGAACTGTGGTGGCACTGATTTCAGTTCGTGATAAAGACTCAGGAGAAAATGGAGAAGTTCAGTGTGAAATCATTGGGGATATTCCATTTCAATTAGTGTCATCAGCGAATAACTTCTACAAAATTGTAACCAAAGATTCTCTGGACAGAGAAAAATTATCATCCTATAACATCACCATTCAAGCATCTGACAAGGGTTCTCCCTTTTTGTCTTCTGTAAAAGTCATCTCTTTGGACTTGGCAGATGTTAATGACAATGCACCTCTTTTTGAGAAGTTGATTTATACTGCATTTGTACCAGAAAATAATTTACCAGGAGCTTCTATATTTCATATTCAAGCGAAAGATATTGACAGTGAAGAAAATGCAAAACTGACTTACTTTCTAGTAAGTAACAGTAATGATAAAGATCCCATATCCTTGCATGTGTCCATAAATCCAGTGACCGGAGTCATTTATGGGCAAAAATCATTTGACTATGAGCAAGACAGAGAATTCAACATTCAGGTCATTGCTAAAGACAATGGTTTTCCATCACTGAACAGCAGTGCAACTGTAAAAATTTGTGTGGTAGACCAGAATGATAACCCACCAGTCATCCTATACCCACCAAGAGACAGTGATGGTCCTGTCTTTGAGATGGTGCCTTGGTCATCTGAACAAGGTTCTTTAGTATCTAAAGTGGTTGCGGTGGATGAGGATTCCGGACACAATGCCTGGTTGTCTTATTTTTTGCAAGTTTCTGAGCCATCACTTTTTACTATTGATCAATACACTGGGGAGATCAAAACATCAAAGGTTTTTCATGATAGAGATTCTTTAAAACATAAAGTTGTGGCCATAGTAAAAGATAATGGCTACCCACCTCTGTCTGCTTCTGTGACTCTAAACCTGGTGATTGCTGATAATTTTCAGCAGATAATTCCTGAAATGAACAAACAACCAAGCAAACTGGACTCTCAGTCGAATTTACAAATGTACCTGGTAATTGCCTTGTCATTAATTACTTTTCTGTTCATATTGACTGTGATAGTCGCTGTGGTCTCCAAATGCAGAGAGCCTAAATCTTTGCCTTACTTTGGCCCTGTGGATACACATTTATATCATACTGTAGATCCCAGATTTATTTCCCAGTTTAACAATGGAACATTACAGCTGCCCTACACATACAATGTTTGTCCAACTCTGGATTCAGTGGACAAGGAATTTGCTTTCCTAACAACTCAGCAGTGTGTTCCAGTTGTTCCTGTAGATAGACTCATTGATGCGGATGATTCAGGAATTGGTAATGAAAACATAAGAGACCCTATAGCTGATAATAATCTTATTTTACAGGTATGTAAAAACTATGGTATTTAATTAGTGTGCATTCTTTAAAACAATGTTGCAGATATGTTTGTTATAAAGTCTGTGTTGACCCATACAGTGTTTGCAAATCAGAGGAGGTCTATAATTTAATTTTCTGTTATTTTATTTTATTTTAATGATTTTGTAAAATAATAAATACCATAAAATCTCCCGATAATAGCAAGCTGTTTCATACAATAGAGATTGTTAACTCTTGTGACCATAAGGCATCCATAGTTACTAGACCATCAGAAGACCAGCACTCATAGTGCATCCTATATCTCTTTTAGTTTTCTAGCATTGCATAGGAGACAAAAACCCCTATGATTATAAATGGGCATAATCTACAATGTAGTCGCATTGCTCAGAAAAACATATCAACATAAAGAAAAATACTTTTCTTTATTGCTGTTTTAAGTTATAGTAGCACAACACTAGTGAGTGATTGTATTTAATAAATTATTATGTATACTTAACAATAGGCTAATATTTTATGTTTATGGAAAAAATTATTTAAAGTGGAAATAAACCTTCCTATCCTTTATAGCTAAGGAAGCTGTCATATTAACCTCTGCATGATCTGCAGTTGCCTGCATATGTGATCAGCTATGACACCAACCATTTGATGTCTTGACAGTTGAGTTGAGAGTGAACATAAGCACACTAGAAACTGTAGCAGTTCTAATTCACAGCATGCCTTGAAATGTAAATCGGTGGGATTAATTCTGCTTTAAAATTGTTCTTCTAAATTGGTAACCATTACATCTACTGTATGTGGCCAGGGTTCTGCACATGTGTGTTGATAAGAAAGTTTGCTGTTCAATAAATGAGATGTATAAAAGGAACATATATACAAATAGTTTTTTTATAATTTCTGAAAATATAGCAATAAAGAATGATTGGTCTTTTTTCATAAAGGCTTCTTATTTTTAGTTGCTAATTTCTAAAGTGGTATTAAACCCAAAATCAAACATTTATTATTTTGCAGCTTACCAATTCTTAGATGTAATAGCTGTATTAGTTTTCTTTTTTAGACTTGTTTTCCTTCATTTTCATCTGTTGATCCAGCCAGTAAATCTGTTCTTTTTCAAAAGGATAAGCTCTCCAGCAGAATGTATCAGTTACAGAGATGGCCATTCAACACTGGCAGGGGTGTGTACAATGATCAGATTATATTTATGTATGTAAAACCTTTATCCCAAATTGCTTATAGAGTATTAGTATCGGCCCGATGCTGCATCTGTCCTCTGCCAGCTCAAACACTGAGAACTGAGCGATCTAACATGGCCGACCCTTCGGTCTTCACAGTTCCCTGAGCAGAGAGCTGGAGACTGTCAGTCCCCACTCTCCGCTCCGCCCCTCCTCACTCATTGGAGTGCTGGGCTGTGGAAGGAGCGGGAGCGGCCAGCTCAAGCTCTCAGGGGCTCACTTAGAGGCTGAGCCGGGTGTCGGTCCAGGCATGTGGGCAGATCCTGACTTCATTGACGTGATCTTGCCCAAGCCTGGACCGGCTCTGTGACGTCATTGCTGATCATTTTCAGCAGATAATTCTTGAAATGAACAAACAGCCAAGCAAATTGGGCTCTCAGTAGAACTTACAAATGTACCTGGTAATTGCCTTGTCATTGATTACTTTTCTGTTTGTATTGACTGTGATAGTCGCTGTGGTCTCCAAATGCAGAGAGCCCAAATCTTTGCCTTACTTTGGCCCTGTGAATACACATTTATATCATACTGTAGATCCCAGATTTATTTCCCAGTTTAACAATGGAACATTGCAGCTGCCCTACACATACAATGTTTGTCCAACTCTGGACTCAATGGACAAGGAATTTGCTTACCTAAAATCTCAGCAGTGTGTTCCCGTTGTTCCTGTAGATAGACTAATTTAATATGGATGATTCAGGAATTGGTAATGAAAACATAAGAGACACGGTGTTTGGGATGCCAGTAGCAATTAATGGTGCAGCAAACGTGATGTGGTTTTAGCATGTTTTATTAATTTGTGCAGAAATACGCAGTTTTGCATGCGTTTACAGAACTTGTAGGTATGAGTGGAGCCTTAGGGATGGGTTCGGTGCGAACCCAGAAGGAAGGTGTCACTCCCACCCAGTCACCTAGCGTAGCGCACCTCTCAACCCTGCAGTCTTTACATAGAGCACCTCTCAGTCCTGTACTCTGAATGTAAAACATATTTACCTAACAAGGTAGTAATAATGTGTACAGTGCCTATAGTAGCTAATCATATTTTATCTTTATTTTTCCCATCACAGTGAGATCAATGAAATATGCTTTATGTTAACATTGTTAAAGTTGTTGTTGTTGATATTTATTTTTGTAACCTAATTCTGCATAAAACATTTAACAGTGTCATTTCATAAGACAATTTAAGAGGGCGTGTTTAGGGGTGGAATTAGGGGCGGGGCAGGGTAGGGGTTGGGTGGGGTAACTGGTGGCGAGTAAATCTTAAGGCCTTGCTAGTAGTTCAGGACTTAAAATTTTGAACCCTGGTATATACATAGTTACATTGGTACAATTTGGGCCAGTGTAACTATGTATAAAATATCCAAACCTGGAAGTCATTAACCAATGTTTGACACAGATCATCCCTTACTGCAGCCTCTTACCTTATAATGATGTGTAAATACTTCCTCCTACCTGCAGCTGATGATATAATCGTATGTAGGCAAAGTCATTTGACAGGAGCACCAGGACAGCCTTTTACTGATACAAGTTATGGCTTTTTTTCCATAGTTAATAATGTTGCTGTATAATGAGACATACCACCAATATATTCATGTAGACTTGTATAGTCACCAAAAAGTTAGGAAGCTCAGCTTATTAAACCCTTTTGAGCCTGGTATACCTAGGGAGGCATCAGCAACTTAATGCAAGCTCCTTCTTTCCATATAGCACATACCAAGTTCTAGCTTGAGTCAAGAAGAGCACAAACAGAAAAAAAGATTGCGTATTTTGTTGAAAAAGTAATTATTTTATTGCTGTTAACTATTTCTAAGCTTTCTAAAAAAAATTACTAATCTTTTTGTGTGTATTTGTTTGTATAATAATTACATGAATTGTATTATATAATAATACAATAATAGATAATAACAGCAAAATAAACATATCAGCAGTCTGTCCTGTGTTTTTTTGGTTTCATTTCAGGAAACTATGCCCTATAAACTAAGTTTTTCTAACCTTGTCTTGTATCCCACAGGTTCTAACCCTGTCCTGTGACCCACTAACACCAATCTTATGCTGTGACCAACTCAGTCCAACCCTGGCCTGTAACCCAATCTCCTTAACCTTGTCTGTGACCTACCCCCACTAACCTTGTTATGTGACTATTTTACTCCTAACTAGGGTTGCACTGATACCGATACTAGTATCGATGCCAATACCGAGCATTTGCACGAGTACTTGTACTCGTGAAAAAATGCTCCAATGATTGATCTGATACCTGGGCAATCAGGGCTGATCAGTGCGGCGGTGGGGGGAGCTACAAACACGGATCTCCCTGTACAGATTTTAATAAAGCAGCTGAGAGCCACTTCCCCTTGCCTGCGGCTTTCAGCTGCTTTATTGAAATCTATACAGGGAGATCGGTGCTTGTAACTCCCCCCACCACCACTCCAGTCCCCCTCAGTGTTCTCCTCCAGCCCCCCCCCTCCCCAACAGGGCTGATAAAAAAATAATAATAATAATAATTATAATTAAAAAAAGAAAGAATTGTAATAAATATATAAAATTTAAAATTGTAAAAGAAATTAAAAATAAAATAAAAAAAAACACTCATACCATTCACTCACCCCCTGCCCCCCCCCTCTAAAAAAATAACTAAAAAAATATAAATTTTAAAAAATAATTTTTAAAAATTGTAAAAAATAAAATCGTAAATAAAAAAAAATTCTGACACAGTCTGCATGTCATTACTGCCCATCAGTGCTGCATATTAGTGACACTGTCACATGACGTTAAAAAAAGTATCGGTATTGGCGAGTACTTGAAAAAAAGGATCGGTGCTTGTACTCGGTCTTAAAAGAATGGTATTGGTGCAAACCTACTCCCAACCTTCTGTTATGACCCACTTATCCCATGTGACCCACCCACCTGGATCCTCCTATTACTCCCTCCTCCGAACCTTCTATGACCCACTTTCTCTAACCTTTTCTTGTGATGTTTTCACCCCTTATATTCTCTTTTGAGCCACATTCCCTAACCTTATCTAATTTTTGTAAGAAGAGATCTGGAAAAACCTAATGGGCTTCATATTTATTGAACCTATTATTTATAAACATGAACAGCAAAATATAGAAAATACTGATTAGTTTTAGTTGTGCTCCCTTGCCGAATTCAACGTTTATGTCCACCAATATTTTCACTAAACACATAGTCTACACCAGTGTTTTTCAACTCCAGTCCTCAAGGCGCCCCAACAGGTCATGTTTTCAGGCTTCCCATTATTTTGCAAAGGTGATTTGATCAGTTTTACTGCCTTAGTAATTACCACAGCCATTTCATCTGAGGGAAATCCTGAAAACATGACCTGTTGGGGCGCCTTGAGGACTGGAGTTGAGAGACACTGGTCTACACTGTATACACAATAGATTTTAAATGTCTTTGATTTACCAGAAGATCAGGGCATGTTTATCATAAAAAAATCTAGCACATACTGGGGTTAATTTACTAAAACTGGAGAGTCCAAAATCTGGTGAAGCTGTGCATGGTAGCCAATCAGCTGCTAACTTCAGCCTGTTTAATTAAGCTTTGACAAACAAACCTGAAAGCTGATTGGTTTCTATGCACAGATGCACCAGATTTTACACTCTCCAGTTTTAATAAATCAACTTCACCATGTCATAAAGTTCAGTTCTCTTAAAAATATGGCCTTTATAGCAATTATTTTCACTTTAGCCACTTGCTTGCTGGGCACTTAAAGCCTCTTCCTAACCAGGCTTTAAACTAACTTCATTTGCTTAAACTAAGAACCAACCATTATCTCAATCTTAGGCCAAAAAGCTTTTAGAATAATATAAGTGTGTTTCATGAGGTACAGTGGGATTTATTTACTAAAGGCAAATCCACTTTGCACTACAAGTGCACTGCAAATGCACTTGGAAGTGCAGTCACTGTAGATCTAAGGGTGACATGCAAGGAAAAAAAACAGTATATTTGTTTGTACATGATTGGATGATAAAATCAGCAGAGTTTCCCCCATTTCAGATCTTCCCCTCAGATCTAAAGCAACTTCACTTTCAAGTGCACTCCCAAGTGTACTTGCAGTGCACTTGTAGTGCAAAGTGGATTTGCCTTTAGTAAATCAACCCCAAAGTCACTTGTTTTGTTTTGTGTTTTTTTCAAGAGCATTAGAAAATCATATTTATGAATAATAAAGGACCTGACTTTTTAAAATCAGTTTTAGTGAGGGAACTGATGACGCTCATGTGAAAGGACCCTAACTCTTAGTCTATATTTATGAAAGTAACTCTAAAATGTTGTAGTACTCCATTTGCACCTCAGAGCGCCGCTGTTCAACCAATAAGGGAAGGATGTGAGAGATGCATGCCTCTATGAGACAGGCAGTACAACTGCAACAGTGAATATAGAGCATTTCTGCATGAGATGGGAGTGCTTCAGGTCTAATAAAGAAGAAGATATTCTGGCATTTGAATTCAATTAAGGATTATACATTGTGCAAAGAGTCCCTCATATATTGCCAACAACAAAAGGAACGGCTGTCTTGAATATGCATCAACAACAATCACCCCTGGAAATCAGATGGCAAGTAGTGATTTCATTATTTTCCTGGTTGTGTCATTCAGTCTCTGCTCAGATTCATTATTCCATTGTAGAAGAAATGAGGAAAGGTTCAGTTGTTGGTGATTTAGTGAAAGATCTTGGAATGAATGTGAAGGATATCACAGCAAGAAAACTCAGAATTGTGTCTGATGTTTCTGAAAAATATTTCAGTATCAATCTGGAGAATGGAAACCTTTTCATTGCAGAGAGGATAGACAGAGATACACTGTGTGGGGCTGCAGCTGATTGTGTCCTGACCTTTGATGCTGTGGCTGAGAATCCTTTAAATGTGTTTAATGTTCGGATTGAAATTCAAGATATAAATGACAATGCACCAAGATTTCATTATGAAGCAATACGATTAGAAATAAGTGAATATGCTTTACTGGGAGCTAAGTTTGTTTTGCAGAAAGCTGAGGATTTGGATATAGGAATTAATACACTGAGAAGCTATAAGCTGAGTCCAAATGAGCACTTTGTCTTAAGAGAAAGTGTCAGCTCCGATGGCAGTATACTTCCTGAGCTAGTTCTAGAAAAGGCTTTAGACCGAGAGACACAAAATTACCATGAACTAATTCTATCAGCTTTCGATGGAGGAAATCCTGTACAGACAGGCACTGTGTTGATTAAGATTACCATCACTGATTTTAATGATAATACACCTATATTTACCCAAGAAGTATATAAAATAAGCATTAAGGAAAATATACCTTTAAATTCTACAGTTCAGCAGGTCCGGGCAACTGATGAGGATGAAGGAGTAAATGCACAGATTACATATTCATTCAATACCCTGGCAAATAACATTCTCCAGATGTTTACAATTAATCACAAGAATGGAGACATTAGAACAAAGGGACATTTAGATTATGAAATGAAAAAACACTATGAAATATCTGTACAAGCCATGGATGGAGGGGGCCTGGCTGCCCATGCCAAAGTTTTAATAGAGATATTGGATGAGAATGACAATGTTCCTGAGATAACCCTCACCTCCCTGTCTTCTCCTATTCCTGAAGACACATTACCTGGAACTGTGGTGGCACTGATTGCAGTCCGTGATAAAGACTCAGGAGAAAATGGAGAAGTTCAGTGTGAAATCATTGGGGATAGTCCATTTCAATTAGTGTCATCAGCAAATAACTTTTACAAAATTGTAACCAAGGATTCTCTGGACAGAGAAAAATTATCATCCTATAACATCACCATTCAAGCATCTGACAAGGGTTCTCCTTTTTTGTCTTCTGTAAAAGTCGTCTATTTGGACTTGGCAGATGTTAATGACAATGCACCTGTTTTTGAGAAGTTGATTTATACTGCATTTGTACCAGAAAACAATTTACCAGGAGCTTCCATATTTCATATTCAAGCAAGAGATATTGACAGTGAAGAAAATGCAAAACTGACTTACTTTCTAGTAAGTAACAGTAATGACAAAGATCCCATATCCTTGCATGTATCCATAAATCCAGTGACCGGAGTCATTTATGGGCAAAAATCATTTGATTATGAGCACCACAGAGAATTCAGCATTCAGGTCATTGCTAAAGACAATGGTTTTCCATCACTGAACAGCAGTACAACTGTAAAAATTCATGTGGTAGACCAGAATGATAACCCACCAGTCATCCTATACCCACCAAGAGACAGTGATGGCCCTGTCTTTGAGATGGTGCCTTGGTCATCTGAACAAGGTTCTTTAGTATCTAAAGTGGTCGCAGTGGATGCGGATTCTGGACACAATGCCTGGTTGTCGTATTTTTTTCAAGTTTCTGAGCCATCACTTTTTACTATTGATCAATACACTGGGGAGATCAAAACAACAAAGGTTTTTCATGATAGAGATTCTTTAAAACATAAAGTTGTGGTCATAGTAAAAGACAATGGCTACCCACCTCTGTCTGCTTCTGTGACTCTAAACCTGGTGATTGCTGATAATTTTCAGCAGATAATTCCTGAAATGAACAAACAACCAAGTAAACTGGACTCTCAGTCGAACTTACAAATGTACCTGGTGATCGCCTTGTCATTGATTACTTTTCTGTTCATATTGACTGTGATAGTCGCTGTGGTCTCCAAATGCAGAGAGCCCAAATCTTTGCCTTACTTTGGCCCTGTGGATACACATTTATATCATACTGTAGATCCCAGATTTATTTCTCAGTTTAACAATGGAACATTACAGCTGCCCTACACGTACAATATTTGTCCAACTCTGGATTCAGTGGACAAGGATTTTGCTTTCCTAAAAACTCAGCAGTGTGTTTCGGTTGTTCCTGTAGATAAACTAATTGATGCGGATGATTCAGGAATTGGTAATGAAAACATAAGAGACCCTATAGCTGATGACAGTCTTATTTTACAGGTATGATCAAACTATGATATTTAATTAGTGTGCATTCTTTAAAACAATGTTGCAGATATGTTTGTTATAAAGTCTGTGTTGACCCATACAGTGTTTGCTAATCGGAGGAGGTCTATAACGATTTACAATTTTCTTTTCTTTTATTTAATTTTAATGATTTTGTAAATCATTACGTGTGCGTTCGCTTCTGAGCATGAGCTACCGGGGAGAGGGGCGTGTTCATTTTTTTTTTTTATTATTGTTTATTTTAGTTTATTTTTTTTATTTTTACACTTTCTCTTTTACATTTTTTTTTTATCACTTTTAATCCTATTACAAGGAATGTAAACATCCCTTGTAATAGGAATGGTGCGTGACAGGTCCTGTTTATGGAGAGATGCTGGGTCAAAAATGGTAAAATGGTAAAAAAAGTGATCTTATTGCTATCTGTGTCCTGTTCCAATAACCACAGAAAAGAGAGATTTTCTCAGGACACAGAGGTCAACAAAAAATCCATCAGAGACCTGAATGTAAAGGTTTATAAGTATACAGTAACAAGGAACCTTTGCTGCTTGGCTAACAATGGACCTTACAATGAATAATAGTAGCCTTAATATTGTACAGCTGTAGCACTGTTTAAATATATACTGTACATTAAACACTTTTATTATATTAGTGCTGACCACAGAAAAGAGAGAATTTCACAGGACACAGAGAGCAAAAAAAAAAATCTGGCAGAGACCTGGATGTAAAGGTTGATATGTATAACTAAGGAACCTTTGCTGCTTGGCTAAAAATGTGCGATCCTGGCTCAGGGATGGTACAGTCATGTAGATTCTGGCCTTAAAGAAGAATTCCGGGCCTGAATATTTTATACATGGTTACATAGGTCCAGCATGGACCAGTGTAACTATGTATATACCATACTTGCCCAATGGCCCCTGAAAGCTGGAATTACTGAAGTAGACACCACTACTACAGTGATCTTCACTTGCTTTTTGGTCTGCTGCTGAATGGCCAACCTGCTGCTTTACAATTTTCTTTTCTTTTATTTAATTTTAATGATTTTGTAAAATAATAATTACCATAAATTCTCATGATAATAGCAAACTGTTTCACACAATAGAGATTGTTAACTCTTGTGACCATAAGGCATCCATAGTTACTAGACCAGGGGTCTCAAACTGGCGGCCCTCCAGCTGTTGCAAAACTACAAGTCCCATCATGCCTGTTCTGTGGGAGTCATGCTTGTAACAGTCAACCTTGCAATGCCTCATGGGACTTGTAGTTTCGCAACAGCTGGAGGGCCGCCAGTTTGAGACCCCTGTACTAGACCATCCATCAGAAGACCAGCACTCATAGTGCATCCCTTATCTCTTTTAGTTTTCTAGCATTGCACAGGAGACCAACCCCCCCCCCCTCCCCGGAATATAAATGGGCATAATCTACAATGTAGTCGCATTGCTCAAAAAAACATATCAACATAAAGAAAAATACTTTTCTTTATTGCTGTTTTAAGTTATAGTAGCACAATACTAGTGATTGACTGTATTTAATGAATTATTAAGTATACTTATGTAGCAATAACTCACGGTGGAGCTGCTGATTTAAAGCGGGCTGTTACCGTCATCTTGTTACCTGTAATTTCACCGACAACGGGTCTAGGGGTCTCCGTTGAGCTTACTGCGAGGCAATGTAGGCACTAGTCACTTAAGTATTTTTTCAATGCTTTAATGGGGATAACTGAAAGAAGTAGCAGGAAAGAGGTAGAAGGAGTGCAGGGGAGTTGCAGGAGTGTTCAAATACCCTTTCTTGCGTAGCGTCAAGGAATTTAAATCTTTAGGATGAATGTATCCTCAGCTTAGGATTAAATCTTTGCCTGCCTGGATAGGTTTCTCTCACTGACCTAGCAGCCGGAACGCAGCACGAACAAAAAGTCTCTGCCACAGACTTTGGTGGGACAAACTCATACGATCCTCTGCCACAGGATGTAGTAGTTTTCAATGAACAGCAAACACAGTACCAGAACCTTTAAGCCGACCTGGCAGTACTTGTGTGGTAGGGCAATCTAGGATGCGTCTTCCAATTGAGTCACCAGGCCCCTCTCCAGACCAGTGCTCTGCATGATCCCTTCCAAGACGGGTCCTCCCATGGATTCTTCTCAATTGTCCAGCTTCTTCCCGCAGGACAGACAGCACAGAACCATCCCAGCAGTAGGAGGCCCCAGACAGACTTCTGGGCCTACCCGCCCAGCTGCAGCGGCGTAACCCTCCAAGCCGCAGGGCTACGAGATAGCACTCACTGACACATACCTCTAGGCCAGGAGGGCCACGAGGCAAAAAGCTCTTCGAAACATGGCGTCTGCCCCATAAATACCCTCTCCCAGAATGCAACTCAGAGGACCACCTCCACCGAGTTATCTCCGGGACAGAAGAGCACTCATACACTTCAGCTTGTTGCTTTCCACAATTGACCCACGATGACAACGACACCACAGGCGCAATGTGGAACTGCACGCAACACAGCCAAGCTGGAACAGAGGCTAAACTAACCTTAGATTAAACCTGAACAATGTATAGCACAGATGATCCATTAAATTTACCTATAAACCATAGATTAGAAATCTACCAGCGCTACACTTAACAATAGACTAATATTTTATGTTTAGGGAAAAAAATTATTTAAAGTGGAAATAAACCTTCCTATCCTTTATAGCTAAGGAAGCTGTCATATTAACCTCTGCATGATCTGTAGTTGCCTGCACATGTGATCAGCTATGACACCAACCATTTGATGGCTTGACAGTTGGGTTGAGAGTGAACATAAGCACACTAGAAACTGTAGCAGTTATAATTCACAGCATGCCTTGAATATAACTGATTTAGAAAACAGGTAAATTGGTGGGATTAATTCTGCTTTAAAATTGTTCTTCTAAATCGGTAACCATTAAATCTACGTGGCCAGCATTCTGCACATGAGTGTTGATAAGAAAATTTGCTGTTCAACAAAATATACAATAAATGAAATGTTTAAAAGGAACATATATACAAATAGTTTTTTTTTATAATTTCTGAAAATATAGCAATAAAGAATAATTGGTCTTTTTTCATAAAGGGTTCTTATTTTTAGTTGCTAATTTCTAAAGTGGTATTAAACCCAAAATCAAACATTTATTATATTGCAGCTTACCAATTCTTAGGTGTAATGGCTGTATTAGTTTTCTTTTTTAGACTTGTTTTCGTTCATTTTTTTATCTGTTGATCCAGCCAGTAAATCTGTTCTTTTTCAAAAGGATAAGCTCTCCAGCAGAATGTATCAGTTATAGAGATGGCCATTCAACACTGGCAGGGGTGTATACAATGATCAGATTATATTTATGTATGTGAAATGACAGCCTCAGCCTGGGCTCTAGCCAAGCCAAATCCCCACTCCCCTTCCCCAGACTGACAATACTGCTGTCCAAAGTTACTGCCTGTGCTCATTCACCCAGAGTGACTCTAGTGCAGGAGGTGTGTTTCTTGCCAGAGGTGAAAACAGAGGGGAAAAAGCAGCAAAAAATAAAATGAATGCAGCCACCACATCTAATGATTGGTAAGCTGCAATATGCAATTTTTGGTTTGGGGTTTAATACCACTTTAACCACTTCCATACCGGCCTATTCTGGCATTCCTCTCCTACATGTAAAAATCCTAATTTTTTTGCTAAAAAATTACTCACAACCCCCAAACGTTATATATATCAATAAAAAAATAAATAAATAAAAAATAAAATATATGTTTTTTTTTAGTAGACACCCTAGGGAATAAAATGGTGGTTGTTGCAACTTTTTTCATGAATTAAAAAAATAACAAATAGTAAAGTTAGCCCAATTTCTTTATATAATGTGAAAGATGAAATTACGCTGAGTAAATAGATACCAAACATGTCACGCTTTAAAATTGCTCACACTCAGGGAATGGTGCCAAACTTCAGTACTTAAAAATCTTCATAGGCGACACTTTAAATTTTTTTACAGGTTACCAGTTTAGAGTTACATAGGAGGTCTAGTGCTAGAACTGCTGCTCTCACTCTAATGCACGCGGCGATACCTCACATGTGTGGTTTGAATGGCGTTTACATATGTGGGCGGGACTTACGTGTGCGTTCGCTTCTGAGCATGAGCTACCGGGGAGAGGGGCGTGTTCATTTTTTTTATTATTATTGTTTATTTTAGTTTATTTTTTTTATTTTTACACTTTCTCTTTTACATTTTTTTTTATCACTTTTATTCCTATTACAAGGAATGTAAACATCCCTTGTAATAGGAGTGGTGCGTGACAGGTCCTGTTTATGGAGAGATGCTGGGTCAAAAATGGTAAAATGGTAAAAAAGTGATCTTATTGCTTACTGTGTCCTGTTCCAATAACCACAGAAAAGAGAGATTTTCTCAGGACACAGAGGTCAACAAAAAATCCATCAGAGACCTGAATGTAAAGGTTTATAAGTATACAGTAACAAGGAACCTTTGCTGCTTGGCTAACAATGGACCTTACAATGAATAATAGTAGCCTTAATATTGTACAGCTGTAGCACTGTTTAAATATATACTGTACATTAAACACTTTTATTATATTAGTGCTGACCACAGAAAAGAGAGAATTTCACAGGACACAGAGAGCAAAAAAAAAATCTGGCAGAGACCTGGATGTAAAGGTTGATATGTATAACTAAGGAACCTTTGCTGCTTTGCTAAAAATGTGCAATCCTGGCTCAGGGATGGTACAGTCATGTAGATTCTGGCCTTAAAGAAGAATTCCGGGCCTGAATATTTTATACATGGTTACATAGGTCCAGCATGGACCAGTGTAACTATGTATATACCATACTTGCCCAATGGCCCCTGAAAGCTGGAATTACTAAAGTAGACACCACTACTACAGTGATCTTCACTTGCTTTTTGGTCTGCTGCTGAATGGCCAACCTGCTGCTTACTGAACACAGGAGGTCAGTTGTTTGACTAGGGCACCAATCAGAAAATGCATTGCATTTTCTAAAGGAATTCAAAGTGTTATCTGATTGGACAAGGCAGAGAGGCGGGGCGGTGACATCACATCTTAACCTTAATCTTAATCTTCTGTAATCTGAGAATGCTATTTATTCATCAAGAAAATGCAAAGCATTCTTTGAATGACACCCATACTGAGTAGTCGACTTGCTGTGTTCACAATGCGGTAGGCCAATTGTTCAGCATGGGACCTGGAAGCAAATAGAGATCACTATAGTAGAGGTGTCTACTTCAGTGATTTCCAGCTTCCAGTGACATCAACCAGGTATGGTATATACATAGTTACATTGGTCCAAGTTGGGCCAGTGTAACTATGTATAAAATATACAAACCTGGATGTCAGGTTTGTATATTTTATGTATCTATGTATAAAATATACAAACCTGGATGTCATCTTTAACTAATGTTTGACACAGATCATCCCTTTCTGTAGTCTCTTAATTTATAATAATGTTGTCTGATCACAAAGAATGAGGAAATACTTCCTCCTACCTGCAGCTGATGATATAATCGTATGTAGGTAAAGTAATTTGACAGGAGCTCCAGGACAGCCTTTTATAGATACAAGTTAGGGCTTTTTTTTCCAAAGTTAATAATGCTGCTGTATATTGAGACATACTACCAATGTATTCATGTAGGCTTGTATAGTCACTGAAAAGTTAGGAAGCTCGGCTTATTAAGTCCCTTTGAGCCTGGTATACCTAGGGAGGGATCAGCAATTTAATGCAAGCTCCTCTTTTCATGTATCAAATCCTATCTTGAGTCAATAAGAGCACAAACGGAAAAAGGAATTGCATATTTTGTTGAAAAAGTCATTATTTTATTGCTGTTCACTATTTTAGATTAGGTTTTTAAGCTCTTTCTAAAAAATGTACTAATATTTTTGTGTGTATGTGTTTGTATAATAAATACATGAAGTACTGTATAGTATTATATAATAATACAATAATAGATAATAACAGTAAAATAAACATATCGGAAGTCTGTTCTAGATTTTTGGTTTCTTTTTAGGAAGCTATGCATTGAAAATACTTTTTTCTAACCTTGTCTTTTATCCCGCTGCCCCTAACCTTGTCCTGTGACCCACTAACACCAACTTTATGCTGTGGCTGACTCAGCCCGACCCTGGTCTGTAACTCAATTTCCCTAAACTTGTCTGTGATCTACTCCCACTAACCTTGTTGTGTGACTATTTAACCCTAACCTTCCATTATGACCCACTTATGCCATGTGGCCCTCCCACTTGGATCCTCCTATGACCCACTCCTATGAACCTTCTATGACCCACTTTCCCTAACCTTTTCTTGTGATCTTTTCACCCCTTATCTTCTCATTTGAGCAATTCTCCCTAACCTTATCGCATTTTTTGTGGGCTATATATTTATTGACCCTATTATTATAAACACAAACTGCAAAATATAGAAAATACTGAGTAGTTTTAGTTGTGCTCTCTTCTCTCACTTGCAGAATTTGATGTTTATGTCCACAAATATTTTCACTAAACATATAGTCTACACCAGCCTTTCTCAACCTTTTCAACACAGAGGAACCCTTGAAAAAGCTTTCTAGTCTCAGAGAACCCCTGCTAAAAATTACTATATCTACAATGCAAGATACATTAGTGTGATGGTCAGTGGGAAGAATGCTCCTTACACTTGTGGTCATTTGGAAGAATTACCCCCTTATAGACAGCTAAAAAGATCAATGGTGTCAGTGGGAACTAATCTCAGAGGCAGAACTTGCTCATTGCTCAAGGAACGCCTGCTAACCTCTGGAAAAGCCTTAGGGTTTCATGGAACCCTGGTTGAGAAACCCTGGTCTACGCTGTATACACAATACATTTTAAATGTCTTTGATTTACCAGAAGATCAGGTAATGTTTATCATAAAAAAAAAATCTAGCACAAACCAGGGTGAATTTACTAAAACTGGAGAGTGCAAAACCTGGTAGCCATTGAGCGTCTCACTTCAGTTTGTTTAATTAAGCTTTGACAAAAAAAACTGAAAGCTGATTGGTTTCTGTACACAGATGCACCAGATTTTACACTCTCCCGTTTTAATAAACCAACTCCACCATGTCACAAAGTTCAGTTCTCTTAAAAATATGGCCTTTATAGCAATTATTTTCACTTTAACCACTTGCTTACTGGGCACTTAAACCCTCTTCCTACCCAGGCCAATTTTCTGCTTTCAGATCTGTCACTCTTGACAATTGTGTGGTCATGCGACACTGCACCCAAATGAAACTTTTATCATTTTTTTCACACAAATAGAGCATTCTTTTGGTGGTATTTAATCACTGCTGTGTTTTGTATTTTTTTGCTAAACAAACAAAAAAAATATAGAAAATTTTGAAAAAAAACTTAACAGTTTCATCGTTTTTTTTTAAATTTTGCAAACAAGTAATTTTTCTCCTTCATTGATGTGCGCTGATGAGACTGCACTGATGGGTACTGATAAGGCGGTACTGATAAGTGGCACTGGCGGGCACTGATGAGGTGGGACTGGTGGGCCTTGATAGGTGGGACTGATATGCACTCATACGTGGCACTGCTGGGTGGCACTGATGGGCGGCACTGATAGCTGGCACTGATGGGCACTGATAGGTGTTACTGATGATGAGGCACTGATTGGCAGCACTGAGGGGCACTGGTAGGTAGCACTGGTGGGAACTGATAGGCAGCACTGATATGCACTGGTAGGTGGCACTGGTGGGCAATGTCAGGTGGCACTGGTGGGCACTGCATAGCAGCAGTGGCTCTCTGTGTATGGGACCGATGTCCCTCTGACAGAAGCCGGTAATCTACTTTTTTTTTCTCCTCACGCGGATAAAAAAAAGCCGATTACGATCTTCTGTTTACATCACGTGATCAGCTGTCATTGGCTGACAGCTGATCACGTGGTAAGGGGCTGGGATTGGCCCCTTACTCTGATCTGTGATCAGCCAAGTCTCATTACCTCATTGATCACAGAGCGCGCCGCACGTGCCCCGCAGGGGGCACGCAGGTGGCACATTCTCAGGAGGACGTACATGGATGCCCTCCCAGCAACTAAGGCCCATGCTGTAGCCGTCTTACAGCTATAGCGCGGGCGGGAGATGGTAAAACTGACTTAATTTGCTTGAACTTTGAACCAACCATTATCTCAATCATAGGCCAAAAAGCTTTTAAAATAATATAAGTGTGTTTCATAAGGTACAAAGTCACTTGTTTTGTTTTGTGTTTTTTTTTTTTTTCAAAAGTATTAGAAAATCATATTAAAGACAGAGTTTTTTTTTTTAAATTAGTTTTAATTAGGGAACTGATGACTCTCATGTGACAGGTGCCTAAATCTTAGTTTGTATTTAAGAAAGTAACTCTAAAATGTTGTAGTTCCCCAATTACACCTCAGAGCGCCGCTATTCAACCAATAAGGGAAGGATGTGAGAGATGCATGCCTCTATGAGACAGGCAGTACAACTGCAAGAGTAGATATAGAGCATTTCTGCATGAGATGGGAGTGCTTCAGGTCTAATAAAGAAGAAGATATTCTGCCATTTGAATTCAATTAAGGATTATATATTCTACAAGGAGTTCCTCTTATATATTCCCAACAGCAAAAGGAAGGGCTGTCTTGAAAATGCATCAACCACAATCACCCCTGGAAATCAGATGGCAAGTAGTGATTTCATTATTTTCCTGGTTGTGTCATTCAGTCTCTGCTCAGATTCATTATTCCATTGTAGAAGAAATGAGGAAAGGTTCAGTTGTTGGTGATTTAGTGAAAGATCTTGGAATGAATGTGAAGGATATCACAGCAAGAAAACTCCGTATTGTGTCTGATGTTTCTGAAAAATATTTCAGTATCAATCTGGAGAATGGAGACCTTTTTATTGCAGAGAGGATAGACAGAGATACACTGTGTGGGGCTGCAGCTGATTGTGTCCTGACCTTTGATGCTGTGGCTGAGAATCCTTTAAATGTGTTTAATGTTCGGATTGAAATTCAAGATATAAATGACAATCCACCAAGATTTCTCTATGAAACAATTAGATTAGAATTAAGTGAATATGCTTTACCAGGAGCAAAGTTTGTTTTGCAGAAAGCTGAGGATTTGGATATAGGAATTAATACACTGAGAAGCTACAAGCTGAGTCCAAATGAGCACTTTGCCTTAAGAGAAAGGATCAGCTCTGATGGCAGTATATTTCCTGAGCTAGTTCTAGAAAAGGCTTTAGACCGAGAGACACAAAATTACCATGAACTAATTCTATCAGCTTTCGATGGAGGAAATCCTGTACAGATGGGCACTGTGCTGATTAGGATTACCATCACTGATTATAATGATAATACACCTATATTTACCCAAGAAGTATATAAAATAAGCATTAAGGAAAATATACCTTTAAATTCTACAGTTCTGCAGGTCAGAGCAACTGATGAGGATGAAGGAGTAAATGCACAGATTACATATTCATTCAGTACCCTGGCAAATAACATTCTCCAGATGTTTACAATTAATCACAAGAATGGAGACATTAGAACAAAGGGACATTTAGATTATGAAATGAAAAAACACTATGAAATATCTGTACAAGCCATGGATGGAGGGGGCCTGGCTGCCCATGCAAAAGTTTTAATAGAGATATTGGATCAAAATGACAATGTTCCTGAGATAACCCTCACCTCCCTGTCTTCTCCTATTCCTGAAGACACATTACCTGGAACTGTGGTGGCACTGATTGCAGTCCGTGACAAAGACTCGGGAGATAATGGAGAAGTTCAGTGTGAAATCATTGGGGATATTCCATTTCAATTAGTGTCATCAGCAAGTGACTTCTATAAAATTGTTACCAAAGATTCTCTGGACAGAGAAAAATTATCATCCTATAACATCACCATTCAAGCATCTGACAAGGGTTCTCCTCTTTTGACTTCTGTAAAAGTCATCTATTTGGACTTGGCGGATGTTAATGATAATGCACCTGTTTTTGAGAAGTTGACTTACACAGCATTTGTACCAGAAAATAATTTACCAGGAGCTTCCATATTCCATGTTCAAGCTAACGATATTGACAGTGAAGAAAATGCAAAACTGACTTACTTTATAGTAAATAACGACAAAGATCCGATATCCTTGCATGCATCTATAAATCCAGTGACCGGAGTCATTTATGCGCAAAAATCATTTGATTATGAGCAACACAAAGAATTCAACATTCAGATTATTGCTAAAGACAATGGTTTTCCATCGCTGAACAGCAGCACAACTCTAAACATTCATGTGGTAGACCAGAATGATAACCCACCAGTCATCCTATACCCACCAAGAGACAGTGATGGTCCTGTCTTTGAGATGGTGCCTTGGTCATCTGAACAAGGTTATTTAGTATCTAAAGTGGTCGCAGTGGATGCGGATTCTGGACACAATGCCTGGTTGTC
Organism: Aquarana catesbeiana; assembly: GCF_042186555.1. Lineage (NCBI taxonomy): Eukaryota > Metazoa > Chordata > Amphibia > Anura > Ranidae > Aquarana > Aquarana catesbeiana. Next base: position 471,956,881 of record NC_133326.1, read on the forward strand.
TTATTTTTTGCAAGCTTCTGAGCCATCACTTTTTACTATTGATCAGTGCACCGGGGAGATCAAAACATCAAATGTTTTTCATGATAGAGATTCTTTAAAACATAAAGTTGTGGTCATTGTAAAAGACAATGGCTACCCACCCTTGTCTGCTTCTGCGACTCTAAACCTGGTGATTGCTGATAATTTTCAGCAGATAATACCCGAAATGAACAAACAGCCAAGCAAACTGGACTCTCAGTCGAACTTACAAATGTACCTGGTGATTGCCTTGTCATTGATTACTTTTCTGTTTGTATTGACTGTGATAGTCGCTGTGGTCTCCAAATGCAGAGAGCCCAAATCGTTGCCTTCCTTTGGCCCTGTGAATACACAATTATATCATACTGTAGATCCCAGATTTATTTCTCAGTTTAACAATGGAACATTGCAGCTGCCCTACACATACAATGTTTGTCCAACTCTGGACTCAATGGACAAGGAATTTGCTTACCTAAAATCTCAGCAGTGTGTTCCGGTTGTTCCTGTAGATAGACTAATTGATGCGGATGATTCAGGAATTGGTAATGAAAACATAAGAGATACTATAGCTGATGAAAGTCTTATTTTGCAGGTATGTTCAAACTATGATGTTTAATTAGTCTACATTCTTTAAGACAATGGTACACATATATTTGTTATAAAGTCTGTATTGACCCTACAGTGTTGGCAAATCAGAGGAGGTCTCTACTAATTTTGTATTGATGCTGTAAAAGAATAGTTACAAGAAAATGTTTCTCTTCATAATAGCAGGCAGTTTCATTCAGCAGAGATTGGAAACAGTTATGATCATAATGCCCCGTACACACAATCAGAAATTCCGCAGCAAAAGTCCAATGAGAGCTTTTGGTCAGAAATTGCAACCGTGTGTATGCTCCATCAGACTTTTGCTGGCAGAATTCCAGCCAGCTAAAGATTGCAAGCAGGTTCTCTATTTTTCGGTCGGAAAAAGTTCCTATCCGAAAATACGTTCGTCTGTATGCAATTCGCAAGCGCAAAAAATCACGCATGCTCGGAAACAATTCGACGCATGCTCAGAAGCATTGAACTTAATTTTCTCGGCTCCTCATAGTGTTGTACGTCACCGCGTTCTTGACAGTCGAACGTTCAGAGAACTTTCGTGTGACCACGTGTATGCAAGGCAAGCATGAGTGGAATTCTGTCGGAAAAACCATCCAAGTTTTTTCTGATGGAAATTCCGCTCTTGTGTTTGCGGCATTAGACTTATATAGTTACTAGACTGTCATAAAACCAGCACTCTTAGTGCATCCATTATCTCCTTTAGTTTAGCATTGCACAAGAGACCAGACTTCCTGGTGATATAAATTGCCATAGCCTACCTCCTCAGAAAAATATATCAGCATAAAGAAACAGTTATGCCCCGTACACACGGTCGGACTTTGTTTGGACATTCTGACAACAAAATCCTAGGATTTTTTCCGACGGATGTTGGCTCAAACTTGTCTTGCATACACACGGTCACACAAAGTTGGAAAATCCGATCGTTCTAAACGCGGTGACGTAAGACACATACGTCGGGACTATAAACGGGGCAGTGGCCAATAGCTTTCATCTCTTTATTTATTCTGAGCATGTGTGGCACTTTGTCTGTCGGATTTGTGTACACACGATCGGAATTTCCAACAACGGATTTTGTTGTCGGAAAATTTTATATCCTGCTCTCAAAATTTGTGTGTCGGAAAATCCAATGGAAAATGTCCGATGGAGCCCACACACGGTCGGAATTTCCGACAACACACTCCGATCGGACATTTTCCATTGGAAAATCCGACTGTGTGTACGGGGCATAACAGTGGTACAACACTTGTGATTAACTGTATTTACTCAATAAACTATATTAAATATACTTAACTAAAGACAAATATTTTATGTTTATGGAAAAATAATTTACAGTTGTTATTTTAAATGCTATTAAACTATTAAATCTATAAAAAAATATTTACAATATAAGTTAAAGTAAATAGTAGTGCTGACTTAATAAACTTTATAAATCAATAAACCCAGTGACAGGTGATAGTGATTGAAAACTGTTACATTGGTGAACAAATGAAAGAGATTATTTTAATCAGGTCCATGATTAAACAGTTCATAAATGAGACCAGAATGTCTCAAACGGAAGATAAAATTATCCTGATGTGAAGTCTTCAAAGCTTTCACCACACCGCGTGCAATCAATGTTTCCACTCCACTTTGGGTATGCACTCACCAAATAGCGATGCTTTGCACGCTCATACTCGGCAAAACAGCATCAACCCTTAAAGGGGTTAAAACTGAACCTCCCCAATGAGAGATCATGCTCCTCGGAACGTCACTTTCGGTATAGCGTCAAGCGTTAACAACTGGTTCCTGTACAGCCAACGTCCCGACGTTTCATCATCACAACTTATTCCTATCACGACCAGAAAAACAACCTCAAGTGTCTGGTTTCAATAATCTTCAGAGGTCTTCCCCGGTCACAGATGACTGATAAGAGGTAGAGCAGCGCAGGGAGGACAGTGCTGGGTGTGTACAGGTGACCTGCTGGCGGTGAATGGAGGACACTGCGTTCTGCACCACCGAGAGAACCCTCCCTGCACTGCTGTACTAACCTCTCATCAGTCCTCTTTTTTGTTATTTTGACTTTTTTATTACTATCTGTCACTGTTGGAGAGATCTTAAATCCTTCTCAATACCAAAAAAAATTCATTATAATAAACAAAGCAATCTTTGCTGTTTGGCTTAAAATGGAACTTTCACTGAATATAACATAATAGTCATAATATTGTATCTACCTTGTTAAAATTTTCCATGACCCACCCCATGTCCTACAGATTGTCCTAACAGGCAAACGGTAGCATATAGAGCATAGGTTGCTGTAACAGGTGGCACTTAAAGCACATTTTTTTTTTTTCACAATCACAGTCCTACTCTCCAGGACAGCGCCATGTTCAGGTCACTTCCTTGGTGACCTTCTACATCCAGGATTGCAATGCTGGCTCAGAGATCATGTAGCTTCAGGTGCCTGTGAATTTTTTAGCTGTGTTAAAGCAAAATTGTACCCATAACAGTTTGATAACAATTAATGTTCCTTAAAGCGGGGTTCCACCCAAATTTTGAACAATATCTGTATGTATTCTCTTCCTTGCCTAGATGCTGACATGCCGTTTAAAAAAAATGTAATCGCCGTAATTACCTTTTATTTTTCTATTCTTCTTTGCACTTCCTGGTTCTCCTCCCGTGGGAGTAGGCGTGTTTCTAGCCTCTCCCAGACTCCTGGGAGCTAGTCTCAGGCTTCCCAGGATGCCACTGAGCATGTGCGGGAACGAGCGGTGAATGCTGGGAGCACAGCATTCACCACATCCAGGAAATAAATGCTTGTGGGCTTCAAATGCCCACAATGAAGATGGAAACCGCCTGCAGTGTATAATATAAGTTATTCTTTCCGACGAAATCTGACACAGGCGGACATATTACACACAATATGTGAGTATGTAATGCTGAGAAGAAAAGTTTGTGAATGAACTAAAAAAAAAAAAAAAACGATAGATAGGTGGACCCCCGCTTTAACCACTTGCCTACTGGGCACTTAAACCCCCCTCCTGCCCAGACCAATTTTCAGCTTTCGGTGCTCTCACACTTTGAATGACAATTACTCAGTCATGTAATACTGTACCCAAATGAATTTTTTGTTCTTTTTTTCATACAAATAGAGCTTTCATTTGGTGGTATTTGATCACCTCTGGGTTTTTTATTTTTTGCGCTATAAATAAAAAAAGACCGAAAATTTTGAAAAAAAAATGCATTTTTCTTAGTTTCTGTGATAACATTTTGAAAATTATTAATTTTTCTTCATAAATTTTGGCCACAATTTATACTGCTACATATCTTTGGTAAAATTAACCCAAATTAGTGGATATTATTTGGTCTTTGTGAAAGTTAGAGAGTCTACAAGCTATGGTGCAAATCATAAAAAATTGATCACACCTGAAGTACTGACGGCCTCTCATTTCTTGCGACCCGAACAAGCCAGGAAAGTACAAATACCCCCCCAAATGACCCCTTTTTTGAAAGTAGACATTCCAAGATATTTAGTAAGGGGCATGGTGAGGTTTTTGATGTTGTCATTTTTTCCCACAATTCTTTGCAAAATGAAGATTTTTTTTTTGTTTTTTTCCCCCACAAAATTGTCATTGTAATAGGTTATTTCTCTCACATGGCATGTGTATACCACAAATAACGCCCCAAAATACATTCTGCTAATCCTCCTGAGTATTACGATACCACATGTGTGGGACTTTTTCACAGCCTGGCCACATACAGAGGCCCAACATGCAGGGAGCACCATCAGGTGTTCTAGGAGCATAAATTACACATATAACTTGTTGACTAACTATTACACTTTTGAAGGCCCTGGAGCACCAGGACAATGACACGTGACACTGATGACAGATGGCACTGATACATGGCACTGATGACACTGACATGGCATTAATGACAGATGGCACTAATATGTGGCACTAATGACACTGATGACAGATGGCACTAATATGTGGCATTGATGAAATTTGGCACTAATACGTGGCACTGACAGATGGCATTAATACATGGCACTGATGACACGTGGCAGTGATGACAGATGGCACTAATATGTGGCACTAATGACACATGACACTGATGACAGATGGCACTAATATGTGGCACTAATGACACGTGGCACTGATGACAGATGGCACTAATACGTGGCACTGATGACAGATGGCACTAATACGTGGCACTCATGACAGATGGCACTAATACGTGGCACTGATGACAGATGCCACTGATATGTGGCACTGATGACAGATGGCACTAATATGTGGCACTGATGACGGATGGCACTGGGGACGGATGGCACTGGGGAGGGATGGCAGTGGGGACGGATGGCACTGGGGAGGGATGGCAGTGGGGACGGATGGCAGTGGGGAGGGATGGCAGTGGGGAGGGATGGCACTAGCGACAGAGGACAGTGGGGAGGGATGACAGTGGGGACAGAGGACAGTGGGGAGGGATGACAGTGGGGACAGATGACAGTGGGGAGGGATGACAGATGACACTGACGACTTTTATTACTTTTTTTTTTTTTTTTTGCACTCACCGCTGCAGCGGTTCGCTCTCCCTCCTCACACGCTGTCTCTGTGTGAGGAGGAGAGCCGGCGATGAGAGATGATCTCATATGTTTACATATGAGATCCTCTCTCATTGGCACCGCCGATCGCACTGTAAACGGCCGCTGTCATTGGCCGTTTACGGCGATCTGTGACTGGCTGTGTCCGAGGGACACGGCCAGCACAGAACTTCCGCGATGCACGCCCACGGGAGCGCGCATTGCGGAAGTAAACAGCTGGACGTCCAGGGACGGCCACCCGGCAGGTAGCGTCCGCGCTGCAGCCGTCTATCGGCTATAGCGCGGGCGCGAAGTGGTTAAGAAAAGAACATACATTTCACATTAATAATTATGCCACCAAAATTAGTGTGTGCTGTAAATCTCCTCCAGCATTGCTCCTGGTTCTTCTTCCTGGAGGCCGCCATTATGGTGAAGCCCGGAGCAGTCACTTCCTTGTTGGAAGCTCTTCCTCTCTCCTTAGCCTCGGTTCACACTGGGACGACTTGTAGCGTCCCGTTCAGTACAATGGAACCGTTCTAAGGGGAGCGACGCAAGTCGCTCCGACTTAGAAAAAGATTCCTGTACGACTTCGGGGGCGACTTGGGGCGACTTGCATAGACTTCTATACAGAAGTCGTTTTGCAAGTCGCCCGGGCAGTCGTGTGCAGGTCGCCTCGGTGAGGCGACCTGCAAGTAGTGCCGCCTCTGGTGTGAACCGAGGCTAAGTCTCAAAAGCTTTATGTCACTTTCTGCAATTAAAATATGTACATTTCCAACCTTGATTGTATGTTTTGGCTCAGATAGAGAGGAAAGCTGCAAAATCATTACAGTTCTCAGGCTCATAGGCTGCTGCTGCTGAGGGAGAAAGGAGAGAGAATTAGTGTGACAGGATAAGATCTATGTAAGTTTAACTCTTTTGTGTTTCCCTGGCAGCAGAGTTTGTACTTTCACCTATCCTGATTTTCTTTTCTCCCTCCCTAATCTGTGTTCCCTCTACACAGTTTGTGTCATCCTGTTGCATTATTGCCCCTTTCAGCAACAGTAAACCTTAAAGCTGTCAGCTGGTCAGCCTCAAGTGGCTCTGATTTTAGGCACAGTGCCAAGAACAACGAGCAACTGAGCATGTGTAGAGCAGGGTGAGACAAGGCATTACTAGACTTTAGACAATATAGGCACTTATTTTTAATGTTTTACAAAAGAGGCCAACCTGAAGTGATCTAGCGGGACTTATTTTTCTGACTAAAGTTCCACTTTGAAAAAGATCAGCCCTTTCTGCAGCCTCTTACCCCTTGTCAAACTTACATTGATGCTGTCTGGTCACTAGAAGAAGGGATAATGAGGAAATATTTCATCCTAACTGCAGCTGATGACATAATCTTAAAGACACTTGACAGGAGCTCCAGGACAGCTGCTTTTTATTGACACAAGTTAGGCCTCATGCACACAGGATGTTTAAAAAATGCCAGCGCTGCTGCCAGGAACAGCAGCCTTAAAAACGCGCTATTAGCCGTGTTTTTGAATAACGTTTATGGGCTTTTTTTCACGTTTTTGGCGTTAGCATTTTTTTTTTAGTAAAGACCCTCCCTATAATGTGAAAACGCCAAACGCAGCTAAATGCGGATAGCAGCTTTGTTACAGTGTTTAGCAGCATTTAGGGGCATTTTGGGGGGGTTTTTTTGTTTGTTTTTACAGCTTGTTTTTACTGCTCCTGGAAGCACAGGCTGTTGTTGTTTTTTTTTCTACTGCCCCTAAATGCTTATGCCTACAAAGGTCTCTGACAGTGCATGGACACATAGGCTAACATGGAGGGGCGTTTAGACGTCAGACGGCCCTAACAGCAGCTGTAAAAACATCCTGTGTGCATGAGCCCTTAGTTAGTTTGTTTGAATGTTAATTATGTTGCTGTATATTGAGACATGTCAGCAGTTTATTCATGCAGACTTGTAAAGTCACTAAAAGGTCCACTCTAGGAAGCTCAGTTCAGCCCTGTGAGCCTGGTATAACTAGGGAGGCTGGTGGCAGCATCAGCAATTTAGTGTAAACTACTCCTTTTCATGTAGCACATACCAGGTCCTAGCACAAGGGCACAAACGGAAAGAAAGATTGCATATTTTGTTCAAAAAGTAATTATTTTATTGCAGTTAACTATTTCAGCCTAGGTTTCTACACACTTTGTAAAAAATGTGTTTGTTTATGTATAAATAATTGCATGATGTAAAGTGTATATAATAGTACAATAAGAGCCCTTTCACACCGGGCCATCGGATTAGCGGCGCATTTCGGCCGCTAGCGGCCGAGAAAGGGTTAAAACCGCCCGCAATGCGCCGCAATAGCAGCATTTTGCCGGCGGTATCCCAGCGCTGCCCCATTAATTTCAATGGGGAGCAGCGGTGGAGGAGCAGTAAACACACCGCTCCTTCACCGCTCCAAAGAAGCTGCTGGCAGGACTTTTTTTCCCGTCCTGCCAGCGCAGTGCTCCGGTGTGAAAGCCCTCAGGCTTTCACACTGGAGACAATGCTGCAGCTGTTTGAGGGCGGAATACAGGCGCTATTTTTAAAGCTATATCGCCTGCAAAATGCCCTTGGTGTGAAAGGGGTCTAATGGTAAATAATACCATTAAAATAAAAACATCAGCAGCCTGTTCTGAATTTTTTTTAGGTTTCTCCTTAGGAAGCTATGCCCTATAAACCACTTTTTCTAACCTTGTCTTGTATCCCACTGCCTCTAACCTTGTCCTGTGATCCACTAACCTCAAGCTTATGCTGTGATTGACTAAACCCAACCCTTGTCTGTAACCCAATCTCCCTAAGCTTGTCTGTGACCTACCCCCACTAACCTTGTTGTGTGACTATTTATCCCTAACCTTCCGTTGTGACCCACTTCCCCCATGTGACCCACCCACCTGGATCCTCTTGAGACTCACTCCTCCTAACCTTCTCCTGTGATCCACTTTCCCTAACCTTTTCTTGTGATCACTCCTCCCTAGCCTTATCCCCATGTTTGAAGAAGAGATCTGGAAAAGCCTAATGGGCTTCATATTTATTGAACCTATTATTTATAAACATGAACAGCAAAATACAGAAAATATTGAATAGTTCTAGTTGTGCCCTCTTGCCTAATTCAACGCATATGTATTTCCACTAAACATATAGCATACACTGTATACACAACACTTTTTTAATGTCTTTGGTTTACTAGAAAATCAGGGCATATTTATCGTAAACAAACCTAGCACATACCAAGCCATAAAGTTCAGTTGACATAAAAACATGGAGTTTATGGCAATTGTTTTCATTTTAACTTGACTTTGTTTGCTTAAACTATGAACCAACTGGTATTGTAATCTTAAGATAAGAAGCTTTTGGAAGAATATAAGAGTGTTCCAAGAGGTTCAAAGTTACTTGTTTTGACAAAGTTGCTTGCCCAAGTGTTAGAAAATCATACTAATGAGCATTTAAGAACTGTGTTATTTTTATTTATCACAAAAAAATGTTTACATTTAAAACATTTGTTCCTAATGGTGACCATATAAATATTGTTTTCTTGTGACAGAAAACAATTAAATGATAACATTTTGTGATGCAAAAACCCAAAGAATCATTTATTTCCTACTTTATTCAAAAAATATAATTTTGTAAAAAGTTAGAACAGGGTCTTTTTTTTTTAGCCTCTTATGTTCCATTGGAGAGATTTACCTTCACCCCCCTGGCCTATAGACACAACAGGAAGTGAGTGGAAATCTCCCTAAAGTGTGGGAAATCCCCTGTCACTGTTACAAGTGTTACCATTAGAAGATTTTCCCTTAAAAGGGTTGTAAAAGCAGAAAGTTTTTTAATCTTAGTGCAGTCTATTTGTTAAGCTAAGAAACCTTCTGCAGCAGCCTCCTTAGCACCCCCTAATACTTACCTGAGCCCTTTCTCTCTCCAGCGATGTCCATGTGTGCCTTGGCCGTCCGAGACGCTCCTCCTGACTGGCTGAGACACAGCAGTGGCAACATTGGCTCCCGCTGCTGTCAATCAAAGTCAGCTATCCCAACCAGGGGAGAAAGGGGGCCGGGCCAGGTCGGGGCTCCATGCCTGAATGGACACAGGAAGCTGTGACTCGGCTCGGGTGCCCCTATAGCAAGCTGTTTGCTGTGGGGGCACTGAACAGAAGGGAGGGACCAGGAGACCCAAAGAGGGACCAGAGAAAAGGAGGATTCAGGCTGCTCTGTGCAAATCATATACAGAGTAGGTAAGTATAGACATCTTTGTTATTTTTTTTTTAAACAAGACTTTACAATCTCATTAAGTTCACACTATATGCGGAGTGGCTCGCAGCAGGGGTCTGGTGCGTCCCTGTTCACCATTTCAGGTCTGAATTAGGTCAGAATTTTTACCTGAATTCGGACCTGAAACGGAGCCAAAGACGCACAGGACCCTTCTGCAGTGCGCTCCATGGCCACCCCGGAGATGTGTGAACCGGCTCCATTAAGAGCCAGTCACGCTCTCCTATCATGCGAATTGGATGCGGGGAAACCCAACCTTATTCCTGTTCTGGTGGCATCTCAAAAATGTTGACTTTGTGTCACTTTGAGTCCTGATAAAGATGGACAATTGGACATTTACATAGTTACATAGTTACATAGTAGGTGAGGTTGAAAACAAACACAAGTCCATCAAGTCCAACCTATGTGTGTGATTATATTTCAGTATTACATTGTATATCCCTGTATGTTGCGGTCATTCAGGTGCTTATCTAACAGTTTTTTGAAACTATCGATGCTCCCCGCTGAGACCACCGCCTTTGGAAGGGAATTCCACATCCTTGCCGCTCTTACAGTAAAGAACCCTTTACGTAGTTTAAGGTTAAACCTCTTTTCTCCTAATTTTTATGAGACTTGTTAAACCCCCTTCTGCGAAAAAGTTTTATGCCTATTATGGGGTCACCAGTACGGTATTTGTAGATTGAAATCATATCCCCTCTCAAGCGTCTCTTCTCCTGAGAGAATAAGTTCAGTGCTCACAACCTTTCCTCATAACTAATATCCTCCAGAGAGGGCAAATCTCCCTAATGAAGACACAGGCAGCAATTAAAAAAAAAACCTTAAGTTGATTCACACTGATGCGGTGTGGTATTCACAGCAATTCCCGTGCGTTTCCTGCACCACATCACAATTACAATCTGTTCGTGAGAACCATTGCAGGTGTCAATGTTAAGTTAAAGACCCCCAAAAACAGGTCACAAAATGCAGTGTGATTGGCTGAATCAGATCACATGGATGTGAACGTACATGCGATTTGATTCTTGTGCAGCCAAAATAGATGCATGCACCTTTTTCGTGTGGGTGCGGTAAGATTTGAGCCATATAAAATGAATGGGCTCAAATCGCAAAGAATCGCATGTGATTTGAACAGGAATGCAGTGTGATTCTTGTTTGAATCCCGTGAGGTTTCTTGCACCGCATCAGTGTGAACCAGCACTTAAAATGATGGAGCAATATTATATAAAGCTTCAGGTGTCCTCCAAAAAGGCCCTCAAAAAAACAAAAATAAACCTGTTTTCATAGTCTTTTAGGCCATTTCGAAAATCGATGCATCGTTTCTCCGGGGGTTAGGAAGAATTGTCTTGGAAATGCTGTGTTACAGTTCCATGAATCCACTCACTTCTTGGAAAGCAGGTTCCAGACAAGGAGAGCAATTTTCCCTAACCTCTGGAGAAATGATGCATCGATATCTCCTCTGGAGTGATATTGAACGTTATATGCCAATCATGTAAATGAGAGGCAATTTTTGTCAGGTGAGTGTATACCTAAGGTTTACACCTAAGCTGTGTCTCATAGAACACGTGGTAATCACTGGATTTACTTCAGAGGATGTTTGGTCTTTTGTGGGACTTCAGGGGGATTTTTGTAGCACTTCAGAGGATTTTCAGTTATACTGTATATTGCACATCAAAGACTTTCAGTTGTATGCAGACTTTTTGGACACTTTGTTTTATGTTTTTCACATTATTTTATGTATCCACTGTATATAGCACAGCGCTGCTTGAAAAATTGAGAGTAGTGGTTTATTACACCTCTTGTTTTTCACTATCTGTATGTTTTGATATATAGAGCAGCAGTAGTAAGTGTTTGATATTTGGATAAGGGATTTGTTTTTTATACATGTTTTTATATTTATTTCCTGAGAGCAAAGCGAGGTGCAATTAATTTGATATTTTTTAGTCCAGAATAGGGGTTTTCTGCTGTGTTATAAATGTTTTCCTATAAGCAATAAAAACCTGACAGAGGTATTAACCCTTTACAACTTTATTCCAAATGAAAGTGAAAGTTTTTTTAATTAGATATACTATGGGGTTGATTTACTAAAATCGAAGTGCAAAATCTGGCGCAGCTCTGAATAGAAACCAAAAAGCATCCATTTTTTTTTTGTCAAAGCTTAATTGAACAAGTTATAAGCTGATTGCACAGCTGCACCAGGTTTTTCACTCTCCAGTTTTAGTAAATCAACCTCTTTATGTATTTTTTTTTTTTTTGCCTGACAAGTTTCAGGTTTTATTCACTTATCAGTTTTTGAGCCTTACCTGACTGTAGCTTCATAGTTTTAAACAGCATGTAGGATAGTTCCACTACACAGCATTTTAATAGTTTAATCTTTATTTATCAATTCATATATGGTTGATATGAAAATGTTAAGTTTCCAAAACAGTTATGAAATCTTTACATATTAGCCCCCTTTCGCGCGGTCGGACCGTTCAGGTCCGCCTGTCAGTTTTGACGGCGGACCTGAACGGGCGCTCCATGTTAGCCTATGGAGCGTCAGATGTCAGCGGAGACATGTCCGCTGACATCCGACCCCGTCAGATCCGCTAAAAGCAGACGGATGGCCCTACGTCCAGGTCCATCGCTGGCGGATCGGATCGGGTGAGATCTGATAAAAACGGAAATGCTGTCCGTTTTCATCTGATCCCTCCATAGGTGGCAGCGGCGCCTGACAAGCCCCTCCCCGCTCAGTGAGCAGAGAGGGACCTGTCATCCGCCGGCTCAGCGGAGATCAACAGATTGATCTCCCGCTGAGCCGGCGGACCGAGGCGGGCTCCGTAGAAACGGAGTCCGCCTCGTGTGAAAGGGGCCTTACAGAAGATTATTAGAATGGCAACAAATATATTTGTTGTGTTCAAATAAGCAGCGCTACATGTATGGTTGATTGTCACAGTTTGCTCCAAGTGGCTTTGGGTTGTTTTATTATTACCTGCATAAATAGGTATAGTAAGGCCTAATGTACACGGGACGCTAAGGCAACCTCTTCTGAACTATTTTTTTGACAGCTTGAAACCAGCGTTTAAAACTGCCCATTTAGCCGCGTTTGCATGCCGCGTTTAGTCTAGTTTAGCGGCGTTTTGCCTCGTTCGCGTCTAGGAGCGTTTATTTAAGATAACATCATAAGAACCTCCCAAAGCACAAAAAACAGTATTATTTAACTATTTCAGCCATTCTGTGAGACCTGAGTGAGTAGCAGCAGCTGAGAGAACAGCAGTGTACTTGTATATACCTCCATTTCGGTGCTTTTTCTATGGATCCCATAATGAGCATATGTGATAAAATTAAAAAAGCCAGATATTAAATTTCATGCAACTATGTTTGATCAAGTCAGGGGTCAAGCTCAATGGTGGGGTCATCTGGTTCAAGTATAACAACATATAGGTCAAATTCCAATTCTACTTTGGCTAACAGCAATGCTAGTGGTGTATCTACTTTGGCTAACAGCAATGCTAGTGGTGCATTGGATTGGATCATGGGCTCATTAGGGGTATAAATGGTCTATGAAGCATTGCAGGCAATTACAAGTTTCTTAAAAAATTTTTTAGTGGTTTTTCATTATTTGCTATCATTTTTAAGTTTTGTAATGTAAAAAAAATAGGGCACCTTTAAAAACGATTCTAAACGAAAACGCGGCTAAACGCGTTACCGTGTTTAGCCGCGTTTGGCGTCTGAAACGTCGGAAACTTTGGCGTCTGAACTCATCTTTTTGCCTTCAAAGAAAAGCCTCTAAACGCAACTGCCTAAAAACGACATTAAACGAACCTGTGTACATGTAAGATAACATTGGATGAGTTCGGGGCAGCTGAAAAAGGCATCCAACTGCCTCTGTATGTCCGTTTACCAGCAGCAGTGTACATGAGGCCTAACGTGTCAACGTAAAAAGTGTGGTAAATTGTGTAAATATACTGTATATGAGCCTGCCAATAAGAGTTTAAAATGGTCCTCTGATGTTGAAGATTTCCAAAAAGTCAGCAAAGGCAAATAGCATGTTATTTATCTGGATTGACGGGTTTATTTAGGCATATCAAGCAAATCCAATTAATTCAATTTACAATAAAAGTACTAATTAAGACATATTTAATACTGAAAATTCAGGCAAATATAAATGAACATTTTTAGTATATCTGAGCAAAAGAAAAAAACAACTTGTTATTTTTTTATTATTTTCAATTGTAAATTTTAGGTATTTTTTATGTTTATGTTCTTATTATTTTATATATCATTTCTTAAGGCCCAGTATCATTGAAATGTCAAATGATTTTCTTACCTGCTTTCTGACCCACTATTGAGACCTGCAGTTCCTAACTGGAACACAGTGTGTCACTGTTGCCCAGTACGGTTAGAGATGCATGTAGAGGTCCCTTGGAGTTTTCAGTAAATACACAGCGCAGACGAAGGAAAGACGTCCTTGCATTCATTTCATTGTTAGGTCACGGACAAGGTGGATTTCTCTGTATTTCTTCTTGAACTACCAGGAGATTTGTAGGGGACTTCACCAAATGCCAGGTGGATAATAACCTCAAACAGAGTTTTCCAGAAAAGTCACAGTCAGAAGAACTTGGAGTACAATGGAATGGCAAGTAGTGTGTTTTCTGTTACTCTGCTTTTATCTTCAGGCAATTTTGGGCCAGCTTCGTTATTCTATTCCTGAGGAAACAAAGAAAGGCTTCCTGGTGGGAAACGTTGCTAAAGACTTGGGTTTAAACATTAGGCAACTGGCAGTGAGAAAATTCCGCATCTCTTCTGTTAATGCTCAGAATTTCTTCAGTGTGAACCTTGACAATGGAAACCTCTATGTCTCCGACAGAATAGACAGAGAGACTATTTGTGAAATGACATCCAGTTGTTTACTAAGTCTGGAAGCTGTAGCTGAAAATCCTTTGTCCGTATTTCCAGTGGAGGTCGAAATCCAGGATGTAAATGATAATCCCCCTGTGTTTTCCAAGAGCGTTATTAATTTAGAACTAAGTGAATTGACCCATCCCGGGACAAAATTTGTTCTGGTTAATGCCCTTGATCCAGATGTTGGAATTAACTCATTGCAAACCTATAGAATCTCTGAGAACCAATATTTTACCCTGCGTGAAAAAGCTAGTGCTGATGGTAGCAAATACCCAGAATTAGTGCTACAGAAGATGTTGGACAGAGAACAGCAGTCATCATTTGAAATAATTCTAACGGCTGCAGATGGAGGTCAGCCTGTAAAGACGGGGACAGCTGTCATCAAAATTATCGTTAGTGATATTAATGACAATGCCCCAGTTTTTGAAAAAGAGCTGTACCAGATTGATGTGCTTGAAAATACGCCAGTAAACTCTTTAGTTATTAAGTTGAGTGCTACTGATAGAGATGAAGGCCTCAATGGACAAGTTACTTACTCCTTTGGCCACATCAAGAAGATTGCTCAGCAGGCTTTTACAATAGATTCTGTGACGGGGGAAATTAGGACTAAAGGGCAGTTAGATTTTGAAACAACAAAGAGTTATGAAGTGATGGTTGAAGCTGAGGATGGAGGAGGCCTAGTTTCACACTGCAAGATCATCATTAAAATTATTGATGCTAATGATAATGAACCTGAGATAACCCTTACATCCATCACAAATACAATACCCGAAGATGCTTTACCGGGAAAACTAATTGCCCTGATAAACATACGAGATATAGACTCTGGAACTAATGGCGATGTCTCATGTAAGATAACTGGATCAATTCCATTTGAAATAATTTCATCATCTAGCAACTACTATAGGCTTCAAACCTCAGATATCTTAGACAGGGAAGAAACAGAAGGCTTTAACATTACAATAACTGCTGCAGATAGAGGATCACCTCCTCTGTCCACCACAAGAACCATTTGGCTTGAGGTAATGGATGTGAATGACAATCCACCTGTATTCGAACAAACTAACTATGATGTGTATGTACCAGAAAATAAAGCTGCCGGTTCCTCCCTTTATAAGGTACAAGCATTTGATCCAGACCTCTTAGACAATGGGAAAATTACTTACTCTATCAATAACAGATATTTCAGTGATGTACCAATATCTACATATGTTTCTATTAACTCAGTAACTGGCGTTCTATATGCGCAGCAAGTATTTGATTATGAACAAATGAGAGAATTTGAATTTCAAATCACCGCATCAGATAATGGAAATCCCCGACTGACAAGCAATGTTACTGTAAAAATATATGTCATTGATCAAAATGACAACCCTCCAAAGATTCTGTATCCATCCATAGCAAGAAGAGGCTCTGCATTTGAGACAGTGCCTCTTTCTTCAGGTAAAGGCCATTTAGTGACTAAAGTAGTGGCAGTGGATGCTGACTCTGGACACAATGCTTGGCTTTCTTATGAATTCCTGAGCATGGCGGAAACTCTGTCATTTTCTATTGGTCAACACAGTGGTGAGATCAGAACATTACGTACCTTCGGGGAAAAAGACCTAATAAAGCACAGCGTTGTGGTAATGGTAAAGGACCATGGAACTCCACCACTTTCCTGTACTGTAACTTTAAATCTGGTCGTTGCAGAAAATTTTCAGCAAGATGTTTCTGAAATTAACACCCAATCGCGGAATTATGATCTCTCTTCAAATTTAAATATTTATTTAGTAATAGCGCTAGCAGTAATGGCTTTTCTGTTTACTCTGACTATTATGATTGCAATAATAGCAAAATGGAGAAAGTCAAGGACAAACCACCCAAAAACCTTTGGATACCTACCTACGGATATGTACTCCCAAGTTGGGCCCACATTCCCAGTTAATTTTAATTATGCATCCACCCTGCCTTATTCACTTGATACTTCTGCTGCTGTAGACTCAACTGAAAATGAATTTGCATACCTAAAACCTTCACACAATAATACAACAGACAAACTCATAGACTGTGATGATTCTGGTATTGGAATTTCTACAGTAAATAATTCTCCGACAACTGATAGCAGTAAACAGGTAATGACGTTTTTAGATTTATCTGATGAAGTTTAAGACATGTTTATGACATTTGGGGTATTTTGGTATTTGAAAGGCTTGCTTTACACTTATTTAGCAGTACAGGGTGGAAATAGTCATAATGAAAACAAACATCTTTGGAAAAGCTTCTCTCTATAGACAAGGATATCTGAAGCATCACAGTCCAGGAAGTGAGTAGCGCAAAAGGAAATAGTCTTTTGTTTTCATTCTATTTCAAATATCAACAGTTTTACAGCTAGTGTGCTGTACAGTACCCAGTTTGGTTACTACTGACATTTTCAGTTGGTAATTATGTTAATTGTTTAACAGAAATCACCCTACAGTTTAATGTTTTTGCATATAACATACACACATGCACAAATGAACATGCAGGAAAAGGTTAATGCACTAAAGTATACAATGGTGAATAGCATTGGAAGTTGCCAATATTGTTAGTAGCGACAGTATGCAAAGTACTGTAATCCCAAAAGCAGGCAGATCAGGGATTTTACTCAGTTTAAATTATGTTAAAGTGATTGTAAAGTCTCATTTTTTTTTAAATAACAAACATGATATACTTACCTCCTTTATGCAGTTGGTTTTGCACAGAGCAGCCCAGATCCTCCTCTTCTTGGGTCCCTCTTTTCTGCTCCTGGCCCCTCCCTCCTATTGAGTGCCCCCAGAATCAGCAGTTTTCTTATGGGGGCTCTGGATCCGAGTCACAGCTCTGTGTGTCCATTCAGATATGGAACCCCTGACCTGGCCCCAGCCCCACTCTCCCGATTGGCTGACTGACTTTGATTGACAGGCGTGGGAGCCAATGGCACCGCTGCTGTGTCTCAGCCAATCAGGAGGAGAGTCCTGGATGGCTTAGACCTTCGTGGACATCGCTGGAGAGAGAAGGGGCTCAGGTAAGTAATTAGGGGGTGGTGGGGAGGCTGCTACACACAAAAGGTTTTTTTATCTTAATGCATTGAATAAGGTAAAGAACCTTCCGCCTTTACAACTCCTTTAAGATAAATTCTGATTGGCTGCTTTGTTTTCTTGCTTTTGCTCTTTGGTTTCCAGAATAAACTCATAACTGAAAACAAACCCCCAAAACACTTTTTTGTAACAATAATGCTATTAGACAACTCGGTTCTTACTATAGGAACACTAATGAAAATTAGAAATCATTTAGGAGAAAACTTGTATGGTGTCCACATGTGTGAGTGCAGTTATCGTGCTATGGCATTTTCCATCCCATCTGAACAACATCTGGGTGGATGACAGTCAAGCACGAAAGATAGATTTGTGCAGTCCATGCACTGACGGCTAAACTCCAAGATAAGCAAATATTGTCTAAATAAAAGAGCCATGTGTGTTATTAAAGCTTGGTCTGTGTTTGTGCATCTTTTACAGATCTGTGCAGTAATCCAGTGTAAAACTTGGTCTCTGCGCAGGAGCTTTCTGTAAAAGAGACCAGACACTGCTGCTCTCTCTCCTTGTGCAGGATTGCTGGTCCTGTATCCTCCCCCTTCTGTAGTTTTCTTCAGTCATCCTGTAGTTTATGGATTTCTCCCACAGTTTTGCTTTCTGCAAAGGTTATGTGCAGCACAGTGATGACGTCACTGCTACTTTTACAAAGTAATAACTGGGCTTGCAAAGGCATTTGTTGCACACAAAGTGGATTTATATCCTATGTGACTATGGAGGAATATATAGTGGAACTAAATCCATTGATTTAACGGTTTCAAAAAACAGGTACATTCCTAGCATGCTGGGAATGCTAACTTTCTCATTTGCTTGTGTTCTCAACCAAACTGTCAAACCATTAAATGGCTGATATCATCACACATGTGCAGATCAAATAAAGGCTAAGATGGCAGCTTCTTTGGCTGAAAGGGATAGGAAGGTTTTGTTCCTTCATTAATTAGTTGGCAACAGGTGTCTCCATTGGAAGTTCTCTCCTCTATTCCTGTTTTGGTGAAAAATGTAAAATGTTGTACAATCACTTCCTTTCCCTGTGTCAGTAGTCACCGGGCCAAATAGAGAGAGTAAATTTCCCCAGCAGAAACGGTAACACCACTGCTAAATTTGTATTTCTATTTCTACAATCGATACAAAATGTCCTTAAATATACTTTACAAATAGACTTTAAGGATCAAGGATTAAAATCACATGTTTGCATAGCCTTGTTGGGTTTAAAGCTGGCCAAAGATGGATTGAAATTCAGCTGTTCCGCAGGGAACAGCCAAATTTTGATCCATCTATGGTTGTTCCCACTTAACAGAAGTCGATCTAACAATCGACTTCTGTCGAACAGGACTGTTGGAAAGTTTTTATTCGGTCAGTGGCTGCAGCGCTGATCAGTTTATTCTACAGCAGGGAAGTCCTGCTGTCAGAATACAATAACACGGGGGGGATACGTTTATTGTTTTTGATCAGCCACGCAGCTGATAGAAAAAAAAGTCATCTATGGCCACCCTTAGCGTGGGCAGAGTAGTGGCCTTTGAAAGGTTTATTCCCAATCCCAACCAGGGGGAGTTTGCATATGCTCCCTCTGCCTGCATAGATATTTTCTAATGGGTACAATTTTCTCCCACAATCCAAACACTACTTTTACTAAAGTAAATATTAGTTAACCACTTGCAGACTGTAATACTGTACAAATATATACGTTGCGGTTTACCAGGAAGATATCAGCCATAACCCCAGTATTGTTTTTTTCAGCTGGCGGCTGGCTTTCTCTTGAAAGCTTTCCGAGCGGCTTATGAGCCACTGGAACGCGTTCAGAAGTGGAAAGAGGGGAAATCCTCCCCCTTCTGCCGCTTGCCGGCGTCTGTCGGGCTTACTGTTTCCACGGCTTGCCTGAGAAACTATCAAACTGTGCCGTCGGCTGGTCACAGAGACGATCAAAGAGTAGATCTTTAATCACCTCTATGGCCTTGGAGGACTGAAGCGACGTACCTCTGGTCCAGGGTGGAAGTAAACTTTTTTTTTTTTAAAGCAAAAGATCATTTGCTTTTAAAGATGAAGAAGAGATTTTTTGTCTGTATGACCCCAGATCTCATAATAAAGAGACCTGTCACCCTTATTTCTATTACAAACAATGATTACATTCCTTATAATAGTAATCAAAGTGATAAAAATAAATAAATAAAAGGACAGTGTAAAAATAAAATAAATAAGTAAAAAAAAAAAGTAAAGTGCCCCCATCCCTCCTTGCTCACGTGCAGAAGTGAATCACATACATAAGTTGCACACGCATATGTAAACAGTGTTCGCACCGCACATGTGAGCTATCGCCATGAACATTAGAGCGAGAGCAATTCTGCGTTCCAGTACACTTATGTGCAAAAAAAATGCATCAAGCTTTTTTCTATTAAGCACTGCAATAGTGTAAACTAGGCTCATTGAAATATGGCAATTTTTCTTGCATATGCGTTTGTACTGTGTATTTGACGCATTCGACTGCATCTGGTGTAAATGAGCCCAAAGAGCATACATGGTGGCTGTGAAAATGCCCCCTGTGACAAAAAAATTATTTTGCACAGGGATAGATTTACTAAAGGGAAATGGACTGTGCATTTTACAAATTCAGTTGCTCCAGAGCCTAAAAAATGAGGGGAATCTCTGATGACTTCCAATATCCAATCATGTACAAGCATTTTTTTTTTTATTTTCTTTGAATGTGATTGTGTACAAAGTGAAGCTTCACCTTATTTACTAAGCTATGGAGCAACTATTTTGTTTAGTAAATCAACCCATGGAGTATAAACAGCATCATTTCCTTTTCTTCAGTGTAAATATAAAGCTCTGTTATAGAAATTCTTCAGCACACAGAAAAAGGTCAGCAGCCCATCATCCAGACCTTTGTTAATAACAAAACCTCACTCTTGTTGGTTTGTTAATCTTTGCCCCCCTCGACATATGTCTACATTTCCTAGTGGCAAAACCAGGCTCATTTGTTCTCAATTGCTAAGGTTTGTCCATTTGAAAATGAAGCAATGAACAATTCTAGAATTGTTTAGGACAGTTTTATGCTTACAGAGCTGTTTTTGTGTTGATAGTCATCTGTGTGATCAGACTTACTGGAGCTACTAATGGTGCAAGGTCACATCTGGTTGTTTATGTGTCGGGAAGGGGGAAGGTATACACAGTTCAATAATGCACACTGCAACTGAAGTGCAATATTGCATTATTTATTGAAGTGCCATTGCTTAAAATATTTTCCATTTACTCATACATCTAAATGAATGTTGGTACATTAAGTCTATAATATTTTCGTTTATCTATGTGCTTAATTATATGTTTCATAGTATGTTTATTTATCCAGGTTAAAAATTAAGGCTTATATCAGATGTGATATTTCATGAATTGCAGCTTGCATGAACAAAGGGACATGTATTCATGAAAGGGTAATCATTTATTGAAAGTAACCATTTTACAGTAAGTGGAAACGCAACTCTTTGCTGTAGTTCACATACAGTAAGGAAGCATAAGCACATCTTTTAGGGTTTAATGGTGTCCTCAGCTCTGTTGGAGAAATGTTTTCTTTACTTCACACTTCATGTTGCACTCTGACAACATTGAGGATGATTTACTGAAGTTCACCCCACAAAGAGAGAATATTCATTGCAATTGTCCAATAATGTGAAAAGCAAACTCCTGTTTTAATCCATTCATATACCACTGATATATCTCCTCTGGAATTCCCCTACTTAGCTTGGAGATATGTGAGCGCTTGCATTCAGATAGAATAAGACTCTTGATATATATATATATATATATATATATATATATATATATATATATATATATATATATATATATATATATATGGGATTTATCACCTTTGGACACGTTTTTGTTTTTTGAAAACCGGAAATTCCTGTTTATTTATTTCATCTGCACGTGATTGGATTCTTGAAGTAAATCTTTACTCCTTTAGTAAATAAACCTCAGGGCATCATTGGAGAATGTAGTTTTAAGCTGTATTGGGCATTTCTGATTTGTTGGCAGTTAAAGATGATTTCTAGTTTGCCTATGCTTGGAAAAGTAACAGGTTCATGTACTTACCTTTCCTTACCTTTCATCTAACTTCACTTGACTGTAACTACAGTAATTTTGTGCTGGTTGTCATAATGGTTGATCTAACCAATTAAGTGATTGATAAAAAAAAAAACAATACTGCATTTTGTGTGGCAGCTCAGTAATCAAACAGACATTGTCCAGTTATGGAAATAGCCAAACTTTGTTTCAGACAATTTGTAAAAAAATGTCATATGAATCAATAAATGAAGAAATCCTTATTATGTAATTATCCATTCCAAACTGTCAGGCATACTGGTCGGCAAACCTTCTTTATATCTCATTTGAGTATTCATAAATGTCAGATCTTCTGTAGTTTGTTTTTTTTTTTTTTTTTTGTGGCTAAGACTGTTATTAGTGTGGGAGCTTGCAGTGGGATTTTTGTAGACAATTCCAATGCACGTGACGCCAACAAGCACATCATTACAGACACTTGCATGCATCAAATCAATAGGAGGGTGTGTGGTTTATAGAATAAAATTATCCATTCCAAACTGTCAGGCATACTGGTTGGCAAACCTTTATATCTCATTTGAGTATTCATAAATGTCAAATCTTCTGTTGGCAGTTAATAGGAATGTAATTTTTATTTATTTTTTTTCGTGGCTAAAACTGGTATTAGTGTGGGAGCTTGCAGTGAGATTTTTGTAGACAATTCCAATGCAAGTGACATCCACAAGCACATCATTACAGACTCTTGCATGCATCAAATCAATCGGAGGGTGTGTGCTTTATAGAATATGAATTATGTTGGCAATGTACAGTACTGCAATAATACTGAGTGATAACTATTAGGTGTCTAAGCATGCTGCTACCTAATTATATTAACATGGTCCAGTTGGCTATAAAACAAAGTTGTCTTTGTTCAGTTTACTTTGTCTTGATGTTTTGGTTTGCTGTATTATAGTAAAAATGTGTGTAATTACTCATTATTTATTTATCTTTTCATAAAAATCCTGATTATAGGACTATGTGCTGTTGTTGTTTTGTATGTACAAAGTTTGATGCCTTTTATAATAACCAAATCAATGAAAATAAGAGAAAGTAGTTGTTGTTGTTGTGGCTGTTGTTGTTGTTTTATTGCCCCCAAGAAACAAAGGTATGAGGTTGCACCTGTCATTTTGTTTTTCGCCACTAGATGGCAGCAGGATTTCTTCTGATGAAAACTGTAATACAAAGTCCGCTAGTAACACACTAAAGTGACAGCCAGTCAGGAAACCAGATCTCCCAAGCACATTAGCAAAGACAGAGCAGCTTTACTCTCTCCTACGTTGCACTCTTAACTTCTTGGCCTTTATCACATCATCACTCTACACTTTGAAATCTGTGACAATGGAACAGCAGAGAGCCCACCGTTCCTGGTACTGGCAAGTAACAGGTTTATTCTTTGTTTGTATGATGAACTTTGCTTCTGCACAACTAAAGTATACTTTACTGGAAGAATCAGAGCCTGGGAGTTTAGTAGGCAATGTTGCTAGGGACCTGGGATTAAACGCAGCAGGGATTTCTGAGCGAGGACTGCAGCTGGGAACTGAACAAAGCCAGCAATATTTTGCACTGAATCTGGAAAGTGGAACCCTTATAACAAAGCACAGAATAGACAGGGAAAAGCTGTGTGGCAACATCCTTGACTGTGTTCTGCCTGTGGAGATTGTTCTTGTAAAGCCATTGGAACTATATCGCCTGGAGGTAGAGATTCTGGATATAAACGATAACGCTCCTGTTTTTCCAAACACAATACGTACAATAAAAATAACAGAATTTGCTGCTGTTGGTTCTAGATTTCCCCTAGAAAGAGCTCAGGATCCAGATGTTGGAATCAACTCTGTCACCTCTTACCAATTAGAACAGAATCTGTATTTTTCTTTGATTGCACAAAATCGTAAAAATGATAGGCCTTCTCCCGTGCTTGTATTAGAGAAAGCCTTGGACAGGGAACAGCAAGCAGAGCACACATTGGTCCTGACTGCCCTTGATGGTGGCACTCCAGCTAGATCGGGGACTATGTTAATTTCCATTATTGTAATAGATAACAATGACAATGCTCCAGTGTTTGAAAGCACTTTCTATAAAATAAATGTGAAAGAAAATGCACTATTAAATTCTCTCGTAATAAAACTGAACGCAACAGATAAAGATGAAGGTGTCAATGGTGAGATCAGCTATTACTTTGAGGATATCTCCTCAGAAGACATTGCCAATGTCTTCAGCTTGGATCATCAGACAGGAGAAATACGCGTTAAAGAACACATGGATTTTGAAAAACATCGTTCATATGAAATTTCTGTCAAAGCCCTCGATCATGGAGTACCAGCGATGGAAGGGCATTGTGTTATCCAAGTGGATATTGAAGATATGAATGACAATGCACCTGAAATTCTTATCTCTTCTTTGGTATCTTCCATTCCCGAAGATAGCCCAGTTGGGACCACTGTAGGGCTTTTAAGGGTAAAAGACCAAGATACTGGTAAAAATGGTGAAGTGCAGCTGGAAATATCTCCAAATCTTCCATTTTCTATTATACATGTTCTAAATCACTATTCCTTAGTTACAAATGCGTTATTGGACCGAGAACGTGCTAGTCAATACACTATTCAACTCACAGCGACAGATATGGGAGTGCCTCAACTTACAGCGCAAACTGTATTTAATATAACTGTTTCAGATGTGAATGACAACCCACCAACTTTTGAAAGATCAGTCATGTACGTTGAGATCAAAGAAAACAACAAACCAGGGGCATTACTTTGTGCTGTCACTGCTTCTGATAAAGATGAAGGAGAAAATGCTCATATCACCTATTCCATTATTAACAGCCTTATCAATGGTTCACCTGCATTGTCCTTTATTTACATGGACACACAAAATGGAAACATTTATGCCCAGCAATCATTTGATTATGAACTTGCTCAGGTTCTACAGTTTACCATCAGAGCAGAGGATTCTGGGATACCAAAACTTGCATCTAACATTACAGTCTATCTTCATATTCTAGATGAGAATGATAATCATCCTACAATATTATACCCGAGAAACTCAAGACATGCTCCAGCACAGCAGTTGGTCCCAAGATCTCTTCCCACAGGTTCCTTGGTAACCAAAGTTGTAGCAGTGGATGGTGACTCTGGTTACAATGCCTGGCTCACTTACAGCCTAGCAAAAGCCACAGACCTATCTCTTTTTAAAATTTCTCCTCACACTGGCGAAATCAGAATGGCCCGAAGTTTCTTAGAGACAGATTCACCTGCCCAAAACGTGTGTGTTGTGGTCAAGGATAACGGCAACCCTTCATTGTCATCCACAGCAACGTTAGTCATATCTACTGAGACCGGGTCCTCTAAAGAAAGTCTCTATTCAAAAGATGTATTTACTGACACTAAACAAAAGCCCGATATCACAATGTATCTTATCATAGCTCTGGCTTCTCTTAGTATAGTTTCAGTTGTTACATTGATCATTTTGTTGGTGAAATGTGTCAGAGGGAAGAACAAAATGGCTGACCAAGAGCTAAATCAATATATGGTGCCATCGCAAAAAACTTTACAGTTGAATTATAATAGCACTCTGAGATACGTAGAGGTTCCTGTTATGGTTGATGATCAGCACTCTAAGACTGGCTGCTCCACAGATTTCAATAGGGATACTTTATATATGATGAAATCTTTGAATTTCCCTCAGTTAAAGCAGCTAGTCAATGATAGTGAAGATGCAGCATCTGGGGAGTTCACTTGGAGAAGTCCAGCACAATTGAGATAGAAATGAATTTGTACTTATCATATTTCAGATTACAGTGGTCTTTTTTATTCCTAGCTATTAAAGATAGCGCATTTAAGTCACTTGTATTATATGATTATATTATACAAAAGTGCTTTATTATGTTTAAAGCGCTTTGTATATTTATATATGTACAATATGTAGAGACTGTTACAGTACCAAATAAAACATATTATAGTATTGCCAGACATATTTTATTTCTGATTGCCAATTTTCTTTAATTTTTTTTAAGACGAAAATCAAGAAATAAAGGTGGGAGGGCACACCATGTGCTGGTGCTGCATTTCCAATGTGAGTTGATTTGTTGTATAAAAGATAAGCAAGTTTGACTTACAATCTGGTCTGCTCTGTGCCTTCAGATTTGTAATGATGTTTTTCCAGTAGGGGGCAGCATATTTTCCACTTACCAGCAACAATGTTTACGTTGACTTTTTATGATTGAATGTACTGTATGTGTTTGCTACAGCGTCAGTTGTGATGCCAAAAGATAATTTATAAACAAAAGCACTTGTTTTCTTTTTTTTTCTTTTTTTTTTTTTTTTTTTTAGTAAATAGGATTAACTGAACTAGCATCACCATAATCATAAGTGGTTCTTTGGCTAAACATAAGGATGCACACTGCAAATTTATAATGACTGCTGTGTTGGCCTATTATATTACAGATTTTTACAGACTTAAGTTCTTTCTCATAGTATATTTTACTATAACATTTCTGATGTAATGTCATTGATATATGATACTTGCTATAGAACGCTGCAAACGTTTTTTTTAAATGTTTAAAGCTTTAGTAACTTAGAAAGCACAGACTTTTAAGTGAATACATTAGTATAATTAAAATAAAAATGTTTACACCAAGAGGTGGCAGAATAATCTTTAAAGCTAAAAGTAACTTGTAAAACTTCTATTTCTGCTGTGTCGGTCACCCTCCTCCCTAATTCTTAGATGAGAGATCTGCTTCCCCACATTCTCTAGTAACAGAATGCACAGCTGACATTACAATGTAAACCCAGCAGATATTTCAAACAGAGTTTAGATGGATATGCACATTTGTAGCAGCGTGTTTAACAGGATATATGAATATACATTGGAGAGAAAGTATCTAAGCTATGGGCATCCAGATATCTACAGAGACTTGGAGATGGCAAATAGCTATTTTATTTCTGTGCTGTGCTCAGGACATAACCTCAGAGACTCTTTATTATTCTGTGATGGAGGAAGCAGACGCAGGGACATTACTTGGTAATGTAGCAAAAGATTTGGGTATACCATTAGTGGCTGTCTTTGAACGCAGTATGCAACTGAGGTCCACAGGTAGCAGTCAGTATTTTGCTGTAGATCAGCAAAGTGGAAATTTAACTTTAGCCAAAACCATAGATCGGGAAAATGTGTGTGGCTCTAAGTTACACTGTGTATTAGTTGCTGAAGTGGTTCTTGAAAGTCCTTTAGAACTCCATCGATTGGAAGCCGAGATTTTAGATATAAACGATAATTCTCCTACATTCTCAACACCAGAACAGGTGATACAAATCACTGAGTTCCTAGCTTATCCTGGTGCTAGAGTTCCTTTAGAGGAAGCATATGATCTTGATCCAGGTGTTAATGGGGTAAGACAATATAATTTGAGTGGAAGCTCTTACTTTTCATTGTCTGTCAAGAGTCACAAGGATGGCCTACCTACTCCAGAGCTGGTCATAGAAAAGGCATTAGATAGAGAAGAAAGAGGAAGCCATCATCTTATACTTACAGCTTTTGATGGTGGTAGCCCACCAAAATCTGGAACATCACAGATTACTATCATTATTTTGGATTTCAATGATAATGCTCCTGTGTTTCGTCAGAATTTTTATAAAATCAACTTACCAGAGAATGTTCCCTTGAATTCTGTAGTGGTTCAGCTTAATGCAACTGATTTGGATGAGGGTCTCAATGCTGAAGTAGAATATGCTTTTGATAGTCGGACTCCAATCTTCCAAAAACAGTTGTTTTCTTTAAATCCAGTCACAGGGGTCTTAAGTACAAATGCTATGTTAGATTTTGAAAGTTCTAAATTCTATGAGTTAACCATCAAGGCTAAAGACAAAGGAACACCGCAAATGGAAGGTAGCTGTCTTCTTCAAATAGAAATTGGTGATGTCAATGATAACTTGCCAGAGATTCTACTTACTTCTTTGTTGGGTCAGATTCCAGAGGATACAAATGTCGGGACAACTATTGGACTTTTCTCTGTGACTGACATGGATTCTGGGAAAAATGGAGAAGTTAGGGTTTTCGTCTCACCAGACATGCCCTTTAAAATTAAATCATTTAAGGATCACTATGCTCTAATTGTAGATGAGCCTCTTGACAGAGAAAAGACAGATCGATATGAGATTATTTTGACTGCTGTGGACATGGGGTCACCTGTTTTATCTTCACAAACAACAATAAAGGTCAATATTTCTGATACTAATGATAATCCACCATTGGTTTTAAATCACGATTTGAATGCCTACATTCCTGAAAATAATGAAGCTGGTCATTTGCTTTATACAGTATCAGCCTGTGATCCAGATGAAGGGAACAATGCAATGCTAACCTATTCTATTGTTGATGAACAGCTTTTTGGTTTGCCTATTTCATCATTTGTATCTATCAATTCAGCAAGTGGAGATATTTATGCCCAGTGCTCATTTGATTATGAACAAATTCATGTCTTAGAAATAATGGTTGAGGTTGAGGATTCTGGAGATCCAAGGCTGTCTTCCAATACAACTGTGTTTGTCTTTATTATAGATATAAATGACAACTCTCCTAATCTATTATATCCTAAGTACACAGGAGATTTGACAACCAATATAAACCTGTCAAAGACCGTGCCAGTGGGTTACTTGGTAACCAAACTATCTGCAGTGGACTCAGATTCTGGTAATAACGCCTGGCTATCATACACATTTGTGGAATCTTCTGATAACTTTCTTTTCAATTTATCCGCTCACTCTGGAGAAATAAGAACTGTTCGAGATTTCTTACCAACTGATAAATCCCTGCAAAAATTTGTTCTGGCTATCAGTGACAATGGCAAGCCATCTTTGTCACTTACAGTTACAATACTTGTAGCATTAGACAGCAACTCAAATACTGCAACACTTAGTAACCATAATTTATTTTCTGCAAATAGGACTGACGTAACATTATACCTCATCATTTCTTTGGTCATCGTTAGTTTGGCATGTCTTATAATGTTTGTTCTTTTGGTGGTGAAGTTTATAAAAAAGGAATTGTATTTGTGCCAGTACCCTTGTTGGTTTTTACATGAACCAAATTCTACAGACAGTCCTCAAACATTCCAGCCAACACTTGGCTTCAATATGGATGGAACACTAAAGTACATGGAAATCAGGTTGGATCCCTCCAATCCACAAAGTCAGTGTTATAGAACATACTTTACCCACTCTGACAACATCAGTCTTACTCTTCTGAAGCCTTTAACCTTTTCTCCGGTGAAAGATGTGGATAGCAATGCAGAATCTTTAGGCATCACTAGTTTAAGAGATCCAACTGAGGTGAGAAAATTCTCATTTGTGTTTATTTGTATGCATGTGTTTAGTTTAAATGTGATGGATGAATCGTGGTAAAAAATATCCAATGGGGTTGATTTACTAAAAGCAAATAGGTGATTCACTTTGCAACGTAATTTTCGCCTAAAGCTTAGTGAATGAAGCCCTGCTGCCTTCCATCATTCAATCGTGTGCAAGCAAAAACGCTGGCAAACGCTGCACCACATTCATTAAGCTCTGGGGAACATTTTCAGTGAATTTGCCGCAAGTGAAATGAAAAACCAAATTGCCTTAAGTAAATCAACCTAATTTTAATTACTGTACTTGGTGGCACCCATAGTACATGTATAGGCTGATGAATAAAAATAGGATGGCCGCACTCCCAAGTCGATGCAAAAAAGAAGATTTATAACAGAAGTATAAAAGCATGTACAAAAAGTATGACATAGGCAAATGGCAGGGGAAAAAAGGTGACACGTTTCACATGGCTAGCGTGCTTCATCAAAACCATGACATGTATAGGTTGATGATTTTTCTCTTCTCCTGTGTTTCAGTAAAGTGTATTGGGCACTTGTGTTAATTTTCTTGCACCGGCTTTGGGTGTGTACTGAGACTTTCAGCTAAATGTATTTATTGGTTTCATGGAGTTTTTGGAAGGCATTAGGAGTAAATGCTGTAAAACGTATATTGATACTCAGGTCTATGGTGCCTGTGATTTCAGCATGTCTTGCCGTTGCTCTATTTATTAAATATATATATATATATATATATATATATATATATATATATATATATATATATTTATATAAGAAATCTACAGTAGGAGTTGTTTTACTTTGTGTCCTCTTATCCCTGCCTATATATTAATACATGGCTGTATGGACCATTGCCTGTGTTCATTAGTATTGCTTCTTCAAACTATTGTTGAACCAGTATTAGGTATAGAACATACTGTCACGGTTAAGACATGTCCATAATACAATACACAAGACAATCAGGACAGCATTAGATTGAGTACTTTAGGGAGTTGGCATCACTTAATTTCCTTCTTTTTTTTCTGGTCAGAGATGTCTGAATGATAACAGCTTGGTCATGTTTGGAAAAAAATAGGAAAGGTAGAGGGGTGCTGCTTAAATCAGATTCCAGATGTTTCCTCAGTGCAGAAATAAAAAAAAAAAACTTTTTATGATTTCCATAATCTGTATGATAAAATAGACTGTTGTAAATGCAGCATTGTTGAATTATTACTACCAACTAACAGTGAGGAAAGATTCAGATTAGTATTACTGGCTGCTATCGTTTTCACCTTGAGTACACCTATTATGGGCAGCATGGAGAGGGTGTATTTACATTTGTGTACTGTAAATTCATGTGGACGCTCCCCTGTGCCTCTGTACACCTGCATACCTGTGAGCATGTGTATTAGCACAAATGACTCACAACCACTTCTTTGTGCAACTAATATTCCATTGTCTGTATGCCAGGGGGTTTCTATTTTCCAGCCTGTGCATAGGATTTTTTTATACAAATTCATTATTCTATTGCTTAGGAATTAGACTGGCTTCAGACAGAGCTGTGTCTTATACAGAATAAGCAGTTCCTTTCTCCCACAGCTTGTGAGATCAGCTTAGGTCACCTGCTCACTTTAGACACAGGAGGCAATGGGAAACACTAATGGAAGAGGATTAATCTTCTAAACCTCTTACGTGTTCCATTGAATGTTCCACAAATGATTCCAGGGTATCAGCTTTTTTATGATCCAGAGCTAGCAATCCTTTTCGTAGGATCCTGCTAGTGATGTAACTGAACTGAAGTTTTTAACTACTTCATCAGAAGACATGATAATATTTTACATTGAATATTTTACTGTATTCCCAGCTTGCTGGGTCTTCAATATAGCTGAGCCTTGGCAAGGCTTCAACTACTTGTATAAAGGAGGGCACTGTAGCCAGCATTCAGTGTGGTTGTTCAGCTCAATGTACTGATACTGCTTTGAGTGCCAAGAAACACAGGGCAATCCAAATGTCAGCCTATTACTTTGTTTTTACTTCTTTACCAAAATGTGTTGACATAAGATTGCTTCATACTGTATATTGCGTTCCAGCAGAGTTTTCACTTTAATGATAAAAGCCAAAAATAAATAAATAAATACGTTATATAGGTATATATATATATATATATATATATATATATATATATATATATATATATATATATATATATATATATATATATAAATATGTGTGTGTATATATATATATATATATATATATATATATATATATATATATATATATATATAAGAAATGTTGAGGCACACGATCCAGATGTGACAGTGCAAGCAATCAGACCCTTCCACAGGTTTTATATATGTATACATACTATGTATATATGTAATATAATGATATACAGTATAAATATTAGGGTTGTTGAAATGAATCGTAGCATCGCTGCATCGCGATTCAACCACCCACGATCCGGTACCAATGCTACGACTTGCAAAAATTGCTTATATGATGACATTACCCGCTTGCCGCTATATGCCCTGCGGATGAACCGAAAGAAGCCGAAGGAGTCGTGCCCGCACGTCTTTTCCCGCCTCCCCCCCCCCCAGCTGACTGCATCCCCAGCTGTCCGGCGTCAACGTGCGAGACATGTGGAACAAGTGTCCCCCAACTCCCAACAAGTCATGACCCGGTCCTGACTTCCCAGAGCCTTCCTCCGTGGCTCAGCTCACACTGTGTGCAGTGTGCACACACAGGCTGCCTCCGTCCTCCTTACAGCAGGCTGCTGTGGGAGACCCGAGACACCAGGCGGACGCGGTTGTCCTCCGTCCTCCAGTCCCCCTCACAGGCTGCTCGAGAGTCGTCATCATCATCATCAGGTACTTACTTGGGGG
This sequence comes from Aquarana catesbeiana, assembly GCF_042186555.1. Lineage (NCBI taxonomy): Eukaryota > Metazoa > Chordata > Amphibia > Anura > Ranidae > Aquarana > Aquarana catesbeiana. The sequence continues at coordinate 471,988,600 of NC_133326.1, forward strand.
ATGCACACTGGCAGCATTTGATGGGGCACAGTAGCGGCAATTGATGGGTACACTTCCAGCAATAGATGGGCACAGTAGCTGCAATTGATGGGCACAGTGTCAGCAATTGATGGGCACATTAGTGGCAATTGATGAGCACACTAGCGGCTATTAATAAGCACACTGGCAGCAATTGATGGGCACAGTGGCAGCAATTGAAGGGCACAGTGGCAGCAATTGATGGGTACAGTAGCTGTGTTTAATGGCACAGTGGTGGTAATTTATGGGTACAGTGGCGGCATTTGATGGCACAGTGGTGGCATTTGATGGCACAGTGGTGGCAATTGATGGCACAGTGGCAGCAATTGATGGCACAGTGGCTGCATTTGATGGGCACAGTGGCTGCGTTTGATGGCACAGTGGCGACAATTGATGGCACAGTGGCTGCGCTTGATGGGCACAGTGGCGGCAATTGATGGCACAGTGGTTGCGCTTGATGAGCACAGTGGCTGCGTTTGATGGGTACAGTGGCTGCGTTTGATGGGTACAGTGGCTGCGTTTGATGGGCAGTGGCACAGGGGCTGCGTTTGATGTTTTTTTTTTTTTTTCAGTTTGTTTGTGCCCCCCCCAAAAAAAAAATTTTGAGCACCATCCGCTACTGACTACTAGTAATAATATAACATATTATATATCATATATCTGATGCACCATTATGTGGACTGCAAATTTGCCAAATTATGAAAACACTTAAGTGACCAATGAGCATGACCATACCATTTCAACATTAATTATGGTTTATGTATGAAGAAAAAAGGGAATCGCGCTAAATAAGTGTGCAATATTGCATACGTGAAATAATGCAAAATAGATACAATATATGTGAAAAGAAAATAAATACACGTGACAACTGCATATAATCAAAAAAGTGTGTCACATCGACTGAAAAATAAAATGAAAAGTGACTACAGATCACCCATAAATATTAAACAAAAAGTCCAAGTGATTAGTAATAATTCATCTGTGAGAACCAGAGAAGATCCACCACCAGGAATAGAAGGGGTCACTCCTTACTGGATGGCCACGATCCCCCACTACAGAGGATCATAGCTAGCAGGTACACTTTAAAACTGGCTGTGGGAACTCGTGTCAACATCCGCTAGGGGTCATCACACCGTCAATAACAACAGCAAGCTCGTAGCAGAGATGCACCATAAAACGAAAGAGGGAACTCACATAGCGTAAAACCATAAGGATTTATTTTATTCAGTATACATAAAATTGGACACTTACAAAGATCCAGAGAATAGATAGCCTTAAGTCCGGTTCTTGGCCAAATGAACACGGAGATGTGGCTTGGCTCGGGTGCCCCGCTAGCAAGCTGCTTGCTGTGGGGGCACTCGGCAGGATATAGGGGCCAGGAGCACACACTCACTTACTGAAGGCTGTATTATTACATGTATGTGTTACTTTGAATAACGTTTTTTGTAGTTCAGCATTATTTTTAAACTTAACTCCAGAACAGGCTAGATAGAGAAGGGTTCCAGTAGGCATCACATCGTTGCATTTTGCCACGCTATTAGAGAGTGTGTTTATCCTGTTCCAGCGTTAGTTTGCTGTCTCTCCACCTTCTCTATCTTTTCTGCAGTTCCTTGCTTAGAAGGGTCTGAGGTCACAGCCGATCCTCCGCTCCGGGTGCTTGGAGGGCTCCGTCCAGCCCCCTGTCCATCAGAGTGAGCATATTCCTATGGTTTATGTATGTCTTATTGTCTTAGTGATTGATTCACATCACAGATTCATTGATTTGAAATTGATACCCTTTTTTTGTATGATTTTTGGTTTTGCTCATCACTGCCCCACACATGCAGCCATGCAATGCATGTGTGGGGAAGTAATGAGCAAAACCATAAATCATACAACAAAAAAAAGGTATCAATGAAGTTGTGATGTGAATCAATCACTAAGACAATAAGACATACATAAACCATAATTTATGAAATGGCATACATTGTCGTTTGGGGGGACGCTATGGGGACATTGTCCGTAGTCTCTTTCCATCTCTTGTATCATGTCTGCAGTCTCTGATCCTCTCTAGCATCATGTCCGCAGTCTCTGATCCTCTCTAGTATTATGTCCGCAGTCTCAGATCCTCTCTTGTATCATGTCTGCAGTCTCTGATCCTCTCTTGTATCATGTCTGTAGTCTCTGACCCTCTCTAGTATCATATCTGCAGTTTCTGATCCTCTCTAGGATCATGTCTGCAGTCTCTGACCCTCTCTAGTATCATATCTGCAGTTTCTGATCCTCTCTAGTATCATGTCTGCAGTCTCTGACCTGCTGTTGTAGTATTTTGGGGTCAGTCTGGAGCTCCTCTTTAAGTTGTCTGCTGTGTTTACACTTTGCTACATGCAGAGTTTTTATTTTATTTTTTTAAGAACAGATCATATAAAAAAATGAGTTCTTCTGACTGCTTGAATTTTTTGGATGAAAACTGTGCGCGGTAATCGTGATGTATCGCGGAATCAAATCGAATCATGGACAGGATAATCGTAATCGAATCGAATCGTGAGGCCAGAAAAGATGCGCACCCCTAATAAATATGTGTGTGCAAAGGTGGGTGGGAACACCTAAAAAATCCTTGTGATTAGGTACGGGTTTTAAAACCATGGCAGTAAGAGGTCATTCTTGGAGTTTCCAAAAAGATATATTAATAGTAAATTAACTCATCAAGCTCCACCCGTAATGAAATCCACTTTTGGTGGGATCAATATTTTATTGTTTTAGGAACCTTTTTTTTGTCTGGCCTTTACAAAAGCAAGCTTACCTAAGCAAGCTTTTATTTCACATCTGTCTAATTAATGCCATTCATTTTCTGCAGTCTCTGATAATGTTAAACAACCATATTATAGTACGTCTTAGGCTGTAGGTGACATGGTAGAGCTCAAGGTAGCAACTTTTATTTATGGCATTAAAGCAGCACTTTGGGGGTTATTTACGAAAGGCAAATCCACTTTGCACTACAAGTGCAAACTACAAGTGCAAATGCACTTGAAATTGCACTGAAAGTGCACTTGGAAGTGCAGTCGCTGTAAATCTGAGGGGTAGATCTGAAATGAGGGGAAACTCTGCTGATTTTATCATCCAATCATGTGGAAGCTAAAATGCTGTTTTTTGTTTTCCTTGCATATCCCCCTCAGATCTACAGTGACTGCACTTCCAAGTGCACGTTCAGTGCAATTTCAAATGCACTTTGCACTTGTAGTGCAAAGTGGATTTGCCTTTAGTAAATAAACCCCTTTGTTTTGCCCAAAACTAGTTTGTTTGGTACTGCTGAGATGTGTTCTACAGATTTATGAGAAGTATGATCTTTAATGATAGGTCCACACTTTAAGACATTACTGTGCATTATAGCTTTAACTGTAAGGAAGTTAAACTAACATGATCTGCTATTTAACATATGTTTACGTTTAGGCACAGCAGACAGAAAGTGGCTCATTAATATCTTGAGCAGCTTAAAGCGCTCTTATTTGTGCAGCGATCAATCACAATGCAGTAATGTCAGTTTGTGTAAATGTAAAGATTCCATGCATTACTGCACTCCAGGGACGGAGGCTGGTACATGGTCTGTGGTAAAATAATGACAGAACTCAGAGTTTGTGGAAATTGTTTTTGTGGTAAAGCAGCATGCATTATAATTAGTGAACCACATGTGCCATATTCAACAGATTTCTACAACATTACAGAAGTTCATACGTCAGTTTTTTATGTTTTCAATTTATTGCTGAAGACTAAATGAGTAGTTCTTTCTTGTTGCATCACTCAGATTTTTGTTCTTTCTATTTACACTATATATAATCATAGTGTATCACACTAGGGCTATTAAGATTTTTATTGAGGGTCCGCAGCACACCTTAGTACACAAAGTGGTGTGGTTTACCAATAGATCAGTAACGTGTGAATCAGCCATTGGATTTTTACATGAAGATACGCTTTTTTTGGAGATTCTGTATAAGTACACTGAATTTGTTTAATATTATAAAATTGTGGTGTAACTGACCTAACAACTTTAACCTTACATATAGCATTGTTGAGACTTTAGAGCGTAAGCCCCTGTGTGGCAGATAGGGACACTTTTCTTGCTAATACACTGAGAAATATATATATATATATATATATATATATATATATATATATATATATATATATATATAAATATGGCTATGCATAACACCTGTGAAATGCTAGATTTATTTATTTTTATTCAGATAACTGTTGATTGCATATGAAGCCCTGTCTGAGATCATCCCCATGAGATGCCCAGTTAGAGGGTTGAGACAAACCTTTTAATACTGACAGGGGTGCTTACAATGGTCATCATTTGTTTATTTATGTAAAGCCTTTATCCCAAATGGAACAACACTGTTGCTATAACTGCTTAAAAAGTGTTAGCTGGAGTTTGACATCAATGTGTTAGTGTATATAAATCTGATGGTCCATCTAACACTCAACCCCCCAGACTGACAATGCTGCTGTCCAAAGGTGTCTCTGTTGCTCCTTCATCCAGAGTGGGGGCAGTTTAACACAGGAGCTGTGTTATTGGCCAGATCGCAGGGGGAAAAGGACTAGAAAAAAGGAACGAATGCAGCCATCACATCTAATGATTAATAAGCTGCAATATATTACATTTTTGGTTTTGGGTTTAATACCGTTTTAAAGGCCAATGAGTCCCAGCATATTTAGGGGTAGGATTTAGGTTAAACCAACCCTTAAATTAGGCATAATTAAAGTCTACCCACCCAAAAATTTAGTGGATGAAATAGGAGAGGTTTACAGCATCCTGTGGTCCGTCACAATAATGTTGGTAAGTATGTGTACACAGCAAACACATTTTTCTCTGCTGCACTGAACATTGTATGATGATCATCTTTAAAAATGCAATGATGTGCCAAGAGTGTATATATACAGAACACCAATTAAGGACACCATTCTGTTTCTTTTTCAGCACTCTCAGCCTAATGCAGACTGGCAGCTCACTCAGGGCCAAAGACCGGGACCAAGTGGGTGAGTAATCAGAATGTTTCATTTTCTATTGTAGATGTATCTTAGTTTGAAAAGTTTTTTTTTTTAAAAGTTGAACTATGGCAAATATTGTCTACCTTGATCTAATTAAAGTGGTTGTAAACCTCAGACAAGAAATATGAACAAAGCATATCCCTCTATAGTGTGTATTTGTCTCTTCAGAGCACTAAGGGGATGATTTACTAAAGGCAAATCCACTTTGCACTACTAGTTCACTGCAAGTACATTTGGAAGTGCACTTGGAAGTGCAGCCGCTGTAGATCTGAGGGGAAGCTCTGCTGATTTTATCATGTACAAGCAAAAATGCTGTTTTTTATTTTCCTTGCATGTCCTCCTCAGATCTACAGCGACTGTAATTCCAAGTGCACTTGCAGTGAAAAGTGGATTTGCCTTTCGTAAATAACCCCCTAATGCCCTGTACACACGGTCGGATTTTCCGATGGAAAATGTGTGATAGGACCTTGTTGTCAGAAATTCCGACTGTGTGTAGGCTCCATCACACATTTTCCATAGGAATTTCCGACACACAAAGTTTGAGAGCTTGCTATAAAATCCGTTGTTGGAAATTCCGATCGTGTGTACACAAATCTGACGCACAAAGTGCCACGCATGCTCAGAATAAATTAGGAAACGAAAGCTATTGGCTACTGCCCCGTTTATAGTCCTGACGTACGTGTTTTACGTCACCGCGTTCAGAATGATCAGATTTTCCGACAACTTTGTGTGACCGTGTGTATGCAAGACAAGTTTGAGCTAACATCCGTCGGAAAAAATCCTAGGATTTTGTTGTCGGAATGTCCGATCAATGTCCGACCGTGTGTACAGGCCATAAGTGTAATTTCTGTGTGCTGCTTTATTCCTCAGCTATCGAACAACGATAGTATGCAGACACAAACAGATTCATGTACCTGTCTGTGACAGGTACACAAATCATAGATCAAATGCACATATTCACCACGGATCGCTGAATATTGCCCAAAACCTTTATGGAAAAACAATCACATCACAAGGGACTCAGTGCAGTGTTTCGGAGCAATGCAGGACCCCTTTATCAGGCATGTGATGAAGGGGTCCTGCGTGGCTCCAAAGCATTGTGCTATGTCCCTTGTGATGTGATGATTCTTAAATAAAGATTTTGGATGCTATTTGATATGTTATGCTAGTGAATATGTGCATTTGATCTGTGATGCTTTCAATTCCAGCTGGTTGTTGCTTCAGCTATTGCTACTTCTAAAGCTTTATTCAGGAACGTGTGTGATGGGAATATTGACATTACCATGTACACAAATTGGGTGCAAGAGCTGACAATTTCACTGCAGTGCCCCGACTGTATGTATCTTAGTAGCTTTGATATGCAGTGCAATTGGCTCTTGATCACTGTAGCTGATAGGGTTGTACTAAATGTTATGAGGATCGCATCTCTCAATATCCATGAAGAAGTTCTAACAAATGCTGAAAGAACCCAGTCATCACGTGCTATTTCTTAGCCTTTTAAAGCATGGAGTTGATGTTGCCCTAAACACAATAAATATACAGGTCACACACTTAGGCAGGGAAGATGAAGGGACTAATGTACAGGTCACATATACGTGGGGGGGGGGGTGGGGGGGTGGAAATTAAGAGCTAATGTAGAGATCTGCAGGATAAAGAAGGTGAATGGGGTTAATATACAGACTTCATACAGAGACAGCATAGAGATTAGATAAAGTGCCGTGAAAAAGTTTTAATATCCCTTGAAATTTTCCACATTATGTCATGTTACAACCAAAAACGTAAATACAATTATTGGGATTTTATGTGATAGACCAACACAAAGTGGCACATAATTGTGAAGTGGAAGGAAGATGATAAATGCTTTTCAATTTTTTTTTACAAATGTCTGAAAAGTGTGGGGTGCATTTGTATTCAGCCCCTTTGAGTCAATATTTTGTAGAACCACCTTTCGATGCAATTACAGCTGTAAGTCTTTTTGGGTATGTCTCTACCAGCTTTACACATCTAGAGAGTGACATTTTTGCCCATTCTTATTTCCCAAATAGCTCAAGCTCTGTCAGATTAGATGGAGAGCGTTTTTGAACAGCAATTTTTAAGTTTTGCCACAGATTCTCAATTGGATTTAGGTCTGGACTTTGACTGGGCCATTCTAACACATAAATATGCTTTGATCTAAACCATTCCATTGTAGCTCTGGCTGTATGTTTAGGGTTATTGTCTAGCTAGAAGGTGAACCTTTGCCCCAGTCTCAAGTCTTTTGCAGACTCTAACAGGTTTTCTTCTAAGATTGCCCTGTATTTGGCTCCATCCATCTCCCCATCAACTCTGACAAGCTTCCCTGTCCCTGCTGAAGAAAAGCATCCCAACAACATGATGCTTCCACCACCATGTTTCATGGTGGGGATAGGGTGTTCAGGGTGATGTGCAGTGTTAGTTTTCTGCCACACATAGCGTTTTGCTTTTAGGCCACAAAGATCAATTTTAGTCTTATCTGACCAGAGCATCTTCTTCCACATGTTTGCTGTGTCTCCACATGGCTTCTCGCAAACTACAAACGGGACTTCTTATGGCTTTTTTTCAACAATGGCTTTCTTCTTGCCACTCTTCCATAAAGGCCAGATTTATGAAGTGGACAGATTCTCCCACCTGAGTTGTGGATCTCTGCAGCTCCTCCAGAGTTACCATGGGTCTCTTGGCTGCTTCCCAGATTAATGCTCTCCTTGCCCGGCCTGTCAGTTTAGGTGGACAGCCATGTCTTGGTAGGTTTGCAGTTGTGCCATACTCTTTCCATTTTTGGATGATGGATTAAACAGTGCTCCGTGAGATGATCAAAGCTTGGGATATTTTTTTATAACCTAACACTGCTTTAAACTTCTCCACAACTTTATCCCTGACCTGTATGGTATGTTCTTTGGCCTTCATGATGCTGTTTGTTCACTAAGGTTCTCTAACAAATCTCTGAGGGCTTCACAGAACAGCTGTATATATACTGAGATTAAATTACACACAGGTCGACTCTATTTACTAATTAGGTGACTTCTGATGGCAATTGGTTCCACTAGATTTTAGTTAGGGGTATCAGAGTGAGGCCGGATTTACACTGGTGCGACAAACGCTCCGACATTGAGAGCTCATGTCTCATGACGTGTGAAAATCAATGTTTCCCTATGGGAGCCGTCTTAACTGGTCCAACACAAGTCGATCCGACTTTGAAAATGCTCCCTGTACTACTTTGGTCCCACTTTGATCCTACTTCAGCCCATTGACTATCATTGAAGTTGGATCAAAGTCGGATCGCCGTCTTGCATGATCCGACTTTGGCATGCGACTTGTGCTCTGATAAGCTTGAGGGGGAACTCTGCACCAAATTTTAAATAAAAAACCGGCATGGGTTCCCTCTCCAAGAGCATACCAGGCCCTTCGTTCTGATATGGATTTTAAGGGGAACCCCCTACGCCGAAAAAACGACATGGGGGTCCCCCAAAAATCCATACCAGACCCTTATCCGAGCACGCAGCCCGGCCGGTCAGGAAAAGGGGTGGGAACGAGCGAGCGCCCCCCCCCCCCGAACCATACCAGGCCGCATGCCCTCAACATAGGGGTGGGTGCTTTGGGGCGGGAGGACACACTGCGGTCCCCCCACCCCAAAGCACCTTGTCCCCATGTTGAAAAAGTGTCAATAAAAAAACACACTACACAGGTTTTGAAAGTAATTTATTAGGCAGCTCCTGGGGTCTTCCGACTTTGGGGGGTCTCTTCCGACTTCTCCGCGCTCTCCGGCCTCTTCTCCGCACTCTCCGGCCTCTTCTCCCGGTCCCCGGTTCTTCTCCCGCTCTCCGGTGTCTTCTGCCGGGCTCCTCCACTATCTTTTGCTTTTTTGCCGTCTCTTTTGCTAGTGTTTACCCAGTCTTCTCCGTCGTCTTTTTCCCTCCAGTCTTCTTCCGATGTTGACATGATGCTCTCTCACGCTGTAATGCCGTGTGCGCAGAACTTATATAGGCATGGGGCGTGGTCACCGGGTTATGACGTCAACGTCCCATCATGCCCTGGGCCGTGCCGACATATGGGGCTGGGGCACCGAGTGACATCACCCAGTGACCACGCCCCATGCCTATACAAGTCATTGTGCACCATGCACACGGCATTACAGTGGGAGAGAGCGTCGTGTCAACATCGGAAGAAAAGAAGAGGGAAGAAGATGACGGAGAAGACCGAGCTACCGCTAGCAAAAGAGCGGGCAAAAGAGCAGAAGATAGCGGAGGAGCCCGGCAGAAGATACCGGAGAGCAGGAGAAGAACCGTAGAGCATGGAGAAGAGGCCAGAGAGCACGGAGAAGTCAGAAGAGACCTCCGAAGTCGGAAGGAGACCCCTGAAGCTGCCTAATAAATTACTTTAAAAGCCTATCTAGTGGGTTTTTTATTGACACTTTTTTTTACTAGGTGAATGGGTAGGGGTACGATGTACCCCATACTCGTTCACCTAGGGTGGGGGAGCGGGATCTGGGGGCCCCCTTATGACAATCAACGGCCAGGGTTGTTGGGAAGAGGCCCTTGTCCTCATCAACATGGGGACAAGGTGCTTTGGGGTGGGGGGGCCGCAGCTCATCCCCCTGCCCCAAAGCACCCACCCCCCATGTTGAGGGCATGCGGCCTGGTACAGTTCAGGAGGGGGGGGGGCGCTCGCTCGTCCCACCCCTTTTCCTGACCGGCCAGGCTGCGAGCTCGGATAAGGGTCTGGTATGGATTTTGGGGGGACCCCCACGCCGTTTTTTTCTGCGCAGGGGGTTCCCCTCAAAATCCATATCAGACCGAAGGGCCTGGTATGCCCTTGGAGGGGGAACCCATGCCGGTTTTTCATTTAAAATTTGGCGTGGAGTTCCCCCTCAAGATTCATACCAAACACAGTGCCTGGTATTGGCGGGGATCCAAGTCGGATCCCTGTTCATTGAAAGTCGGACATATGCCGGCTTCAAGTCGCAGGGCAAAGTCGGATCCAAAGTAGGATGGCTGTCGTGTCGCACCAGTGTAAACCTGGCCTAAAGAGGGCTGAATACAAATTCACGCCAGACTTTTCAGATAAAAGTTTGAAAACCATTTATCATTTTCCTTCCACTTCACAATTATGTGCCACTTTGTGTTGGTCTATCACATAAAATCCCAATAAAATACATTTATGTTTTTGGTTGTAACATGATAAAATGTGGAAAGTTTCAAGGGGTATGAATGCTTTTTCAAGGCACTGTATACAGGGGAGGAAGGAGAAAATAGGTTAAAATACACACTGGGGGTTATTTACAAAAAGGCAAATCCACTTTGCACTACAAGTGCAAACTACAAGTGCAAAGTGCACTTGAAATTGCACTGAAAGTGCACTTGGAAGTGCAGTCGCTGTAGATCTGAGGGGGACACGCAAGGAAAATAAAAAACAGCATTTCAGATGGCACATGATTGGATGATAAAATCAGCAGAGCATCCCCTCATTTCAGATCTACCCCTCAGACTTACAGCGACTGCACTTCCAAATGCACTTTCAGTGCAATTTCAAGTGCACTTTGCACGTGTAGTGCAAAGTGGATTTGCCTTTCGTAAATAATCCCCAGTGTTCTATTGATTTTATACTTCATTAGAAGCAGGTATATATAGTATTTACTAGTACAGATACATATTTACAAATGAATATTAATGCAGATATTGTCCTTAGAATGCTTTCTATCCCCCATTATAAAGAAAAAAAAAAGGTAATTGATGATTTTTAACTGCTTGGCCATTCAGGCAGTAATTGGAGCCTCACAGAAATTCTAACTTATTTTTTCTCTGTTGAAAATAAAAGAAAAAAGTTTGGGCTGATGTTGAGATTTAAAGTAGACCTTGCATGAAGATGCAAGGGCCTTTTTCTTTCAGACACCCCTCATATAAAAATACAGACTTCAATACAAGGGGAAAAAAATATTAGGAGAAAAATAAAAATATATATTTAACACTTGCTGCATCTGGGTGAGAGTCGCTGGACCTGAAAATGCAAGGACCATTTATCTTTTAGGCTCTGTTCACATCTTGGCGTATGGGGGCGACAATCGCGGTAAAATTGCGCAAATAGAATCACAGGGCGCCCATCACCCAAAAGAAACTCTTCTTTTGGGCGAAAGGCGTCCCCGCAATTCTGTTTGCGCGATTTTACAGTGTTTGTCGCCCGACGAATTGCAGGAACATCACACCGCATTTGGGGTGCTATTGAAATTGACGGGCAATGCACCGGGAACACACAGGCCTCCCGCAAAATGCCGCTATTGCGAATCGCGGGCAAAATCGCGGCGATTCCGCCCCCGATTTGGAATACAGAGATGTGAACAGAGCCTTAGACACCCCCCATGTAAATATATAGAATTAAATTCAAGGAAAAAAAAAAAGATTACGTGAAAAATAAAATATATACTTACCACTTGCTGCATCAGGGTGAGGGTGATTCCGGGAAAGCTGAGGATCCCAAATTCTGCTCAGTGCTAGAACATTTTCTCCTAACATTTGAGATCAGCTTTCCAGGGACCCTATTTAAAGCCCGGGGTGTATGGTAAGTGTACATTTTTTTTATTACTATTATTTATTTAAATCTACCTTTTTACATGTGGGGTGCTAAAAGATAAGAATGAGTAGACAACAAGAGATACTAGGCAGACATTTAATCATGCAGATTATATCTTTACATTTGGCATACATATTTTGGATTACATTCTTCAGATATTCTACATCTGATCAAAGACAGCATCCAAAACTAAAGCCTGTTACACACTATTACTATTCTTTTCATTCAACCCAGCAGGCTGAATGGAAAAAAAAACTGAAGAGCTCGGGAGGAGCTTGCTGTACTAATTGTGTGATGTTAGTACAGCGATCTCCCCTGCTGAGCTATTGTGTTGTGACAGGTGGGCAGCCTCCCTGGCAGAACACACCGCTCAGCCTCTCAGCCATTGGCTGCCACTGCTGATCGGATGCCGATCGGCAGACCTTTTTTGGTTATGCCCCTTCAACAGAAGCTGTTCATACGGACTGGCTGCCGTACACACAGGCGAAATGTCTGACGGTTTCTTTTGAACCGGCCAATGCTGCTCGATATTCGGGCCGTGTGTATGGCCCTTTAGTAATGGATTGTGTTGATGGGCTTTTTTTCACTTTAAACAGGTTTTGCATTCCTATACAAGTGTATGGGAATGCAAAACCCATTCGAAATGGTGAAATGAAGATCAGATTGTGGTCAACAGCAGGTCAAATGAACTTATCTGTGATTACTGAATGATCTCAGAAGCATCTCAAATCGATATCAAATGTATACCATCATCACAAACCCAAAGCTTGTCAATATAGGTCCTACATATGGTGATTATTATACGTTTTGCTTAGAGATGTGACTAAGAATCAAAAATCAATGACCAAGAAAGTATACAGCATTGCTGGCCAAGTCAATGGAAGTACCACCACAGTGCTTGTGTTTATATTACAGCATCCTGTCTACAACTGTACATATTTTGGTCTGCAAGCTTGGTCAAAGAAAAAGAAAAGATTTATTTTTAAAGGTTTTAAAAACCACTAACACCCACAGACACACACACTGTCTCAGACAAATTGTAGCGTCTTATTTCAAGGTCCCATGCAAGGCCAATAAGCAGCTGCTTACCTTCTCACACTTGGAGTGTTTCTTACTGGAAAATGTCTTGTCATCTCTTTGTAGAACACAACAGCCCACAGAAGAACCTGGAGTGTGGCCAAATAACCAGTTTGAAACTGAGAGACTCCAAGCAATGATCCTGGCATCAGCAAATGGTCAGTTTCCATGACAAAAAACACAAGAACTCTTTGATCCTGCTGATTTTGTTCCAGTTAGAAAACAGAGAACAGTTACTGAATTTAAAGCATCCGTGGTATTGTGCTCCCTCTAAAATTGTATAGCTGTCAAGAATGACACGTTGGCTTCTCGTTTTACTGCCAAGCATCCATTATTTGACAGCAATAGTACCAATTTTTAGCAGTTGGAAAAAGTAAAGAGAATTAAGCAATTTTTTAAAGCTGAAGTTTAATATTTTGGGGGTCTATGTAACACCACCCTCTTTGCCATTCACAGAACTCATTATGCCATTTTGCCACAATGTATTGCTTTCTATGAATGGGCAGTGGAGATCCTGACATTCAATTGCTCCTCCTCCATTTACAGAACATAATACAATGTGGAAGTATAATAATGTGAGTTCTATGAATGGCAGAGAGCAGTAGAGAGTGTGTGGTGCAACTTTTCTCAGTAGCAGTGGCTGCAGTTAACCCATATACCCAAAAGACAGCCACGCAGCGCAGAATCCGGCAGCTGTAAAGGAGGTATTGACACTTTTATCAGGTGCATGCAGGTAATGGTATACAAACCTTTACACATAACTTATGTGTGTGGTGCTGCATCCCCAAAAAATATAGCGTCCATGAATGAAAAGCACTCTATGAATAATGGAGGCAGACCTTTCATTCATCTGCTCGTCCTCCATTCAAAGATTATTTTTAATTCATCTAACATTTAGTACAGCTTCTATAACTGGAGGAGGGGGCAGAAAGGGTGGGTTTTGATAGGTGCCTGTGACAAGTTCCTCTGCGCTAATAACCCCCACAGCACCTTCTGGCTGCGGGGTATAAAAGGAGGGACAGAGAATTTCAACTATGACAGCTCATGCACAAGAGACACTGCAGATTAAATGTAAGTGTTATTCCTTGTGCATTTAAAAAAAAAAGTTTTACCTACACTTAGGCTTTATTGTCAGACCATTTTCATTGTCTCTAGTAAATTGGTTGTGACTATACATTACAAATAGGGAATTTACATATAGGGAATGTCCTTGTTAACTGGAAATTCCCTTAAAAATACAGTAGTTTCATTTGTTATAATGATACCGCCGAAGAGTTCAATAAAAAAAAAAAAGATTTGATTCATTCTTAAATACATTTTGGAACAAATGTTTACAAGCCGCTAGAGAGTAATGAATGTGCGTAACTAACTTAATTTTGCTTTACGTATTCAAATTGCAAGTTTGTATATCTAAGTCTATACAGATATATACAGGTTGAATAGGGGTTATGTAATGTGCTATCAGCTTGCTAAGTGGAGTTAATGCGTTTTAGCCTTTCTGCATATACTATAACCTTTGGGTGGAAATCGGTGTAATGTGATAAAATATGTGCATCTATTATTGCTGGTAACTCTGTAACTGATCTCCTCCAAGTGGTAGATTACATCATACAAAGTGATATAACTGTGTTAGAATGTTAGCTGGTTTCTTGGGAATTATGTTAAGCTTTCAAAATATATTAATGGTTGGTTATTTTAAGGGCATATCATAGGCTTTGTAAAGCTATCCTATAAAGGTTCATTGTTATTGTCATGGAAGATGTGAAATGTATATGGTATAGTGTTACCATAAAATAAACCTGTATAGAGAGAAAACTCAAAACTGATATCCTTCTGAAAATGTGTATTGCCTGTTTGTCATGCTGTTCCTCTACATTCAATACCTTTTGAGTCCATAACCATGAACAAGTCCTGATCCACATGCTTTTTCTATGTCCATGACTGAGAAAAGCATTAAAGAGATTACATCATCTTGACAATCAGACAACTGGCATTATCAGAAAAAAAGGTGACCAATTTGTTTCTTTCAGCTCATATATTGTTTAAATTGTTTCAGTAATTCAATTACTGGTGACTAGTGAATTTAAGCCCTGGTTCACATTGCAGCAATTTGGCATGCAATTTGACATGTCAAATTGCATGCCAAATCAGTGGCTATTGCCAGGAATGGCACCATCCGAATCGGTGTAGTGCTACATTTGCTGCGCCTCACCGATACCCATAAGTAGTTTCTGTACTACTTTTGGCCACTTCGGGGTGCGATTTCAATAGACATCTGTGCAGAAACCCGCACAGATGTCTCTGAAATTGCCCCCGAAGTTGGGACAGACATGCGGGAAGGAAATTGTGCGAGTTCAGTTGAACTCACATATTTTCATTCCTGCTGTCAGTGTGAACCTAGGCTCAAGCCCAGTTGAAGGCTCATGCCTTTTTATCTGCTTATAGTTCTGTACCCAAAATGTACTCAATTATGTTTTGGGCTTACTCTTTAAGTAAAAATGCTGCTTCTAGCACTTCTCTCAATGCTTGGCAAGTACCAACTACACCCCTCAGCACAAGTGTTCTCACATAGACTTGTAAGGCATAGAAGGGGAGGGAGTATGACATCAGGTGTGTTACTGACAGCTGACTACTCGATGCACTAGATTCAAAACCTGTGCCAATTTAGCCACTCTATACAACAGAGGTTAGTAGTACAATGTAGGTTGTTAGTACAATGTCTGTCAGACTGTATATTCATTTCTGTGACTTTAATTAGAATCTTTAGGTATACTGCAGTCAAAAGTGAAAATTATACCCAGCTGTCTTTTACATATAGAGATCCTGCTGTAAACATAATGTCAGTTTTAAGAAGTTTCTAGTGATAAAGGAGTTATAAAAAATGTTACACAGCACAGGCATTTAGGATTCATTTCAACTGCACTAGACTACCAGGATTGCAATTTACTTACTATACTAGGCTGCCAGAATACAGCTGTCTACTTACTACACTAGGCTTCCAGGTATTGGCTATTTAAACACTAAACTAGGTGACCAAGAGCTGGATAAATACTTCCTACACAAGACCACTAGGGACTGGATAAATACTCCCTACACAAGACCACTAGGGACTGGATAAATACTTCCTACACAAGACCACTAGGGACTGGATAAATAGTTCCTACGCAAGTCCACTAGGGACTGGATAAATACTTCCTACACAAGACCACTAGGGACTGGATAAATACTTCCTACGCAAGTCCACTAGGAGGTGGATAAATACTTGCTACACCAGGGCACTTGAAACTGGCGAAATACAGTACATACTACACAAGGCCAAGAGGAGCTGGGTAAATACGTACTACTTAAGGCCAGCAGTAACTGAATAAATACTTAATACACAAGACCATTAGGGGCTGGATCAATACTTACTACACAAGGCCACCTAAAGCCTAGTACACACGGGCTGAAGGTCGGGCGACATCGGCCGGTTAAATAAAAACCGGCTAACATTCTGCCTGTGTGTATGGCAGTGAGGAAAAGATGATTCGCACTCTGGTGATTGCTCTTAAAAAGTGTAATATTTACTGACAAGCCACAGTGACCAAACGCAAATGAGAACAGTTGAAGCGTTTCAGCCTATAAGGCCTTATTTATAACCACATTACAGAAATGAAACTTTGAAAATAAATAGTAGCTCCAAAGATCACTGGGTCCACCCATTAATTGTCTTAATTGACTGCAGGCAATTATCCAAAAAAGGGGAATCAGCTATACTGCATATTGGGTGATCCATGTGTATGCCACTATTTGTCACACACCTTATAGTGATAATAAGTACATGTGTGCACACACTTATGCATGCACTCATGCACATATACATGATTAAAACACACCATGAAATACAAAAAACATTAGATGCAAAAAGTAAAAAATAAAAATAATAATCCAGGTATGTGAAAAAAGACACCAGAGGAGGAAAAGAGAGAAAGAGAGAGGAGGCTCTGGGGAGAGGCATGCTTAATGTAAGTGCAAATCCAGATCCCACCTCAGGTTTAACCCCTGAGGTGATCTAGTTTTTAATCTAAAAATCCACCATGCTTCTCTCCCCAGTAGCCTTCTCTCCCTGTCACCTCCTCTGGGCGCGTGAGACAACCGTTCTATTCCTCTAAAGTGGAAAGAGGAGAGATCGCCCTGGTGACATTCCCTAAAGTGACGCGTTGTATTCAAAATATTTCTAGCATTTGGGTTAATTGTGTCACAGTAGTGTTCCCCTATACGGGCTCTCAGAGGACGTGTGGTACAGCCTACATATTGGAGGCTGCATGAAATACAGCTGATCAGGTAAATTGCATAGTTTGTGCCACAGTTGATGTATTGCTGTATAGTAAACTCTTCACCTGTAGCTGTGGCAACAAATGTTTTACTCAGATCACACAAGTTACAGTACCTACAGGTTTTTATTATACAAGGGCAACTGCCAGGATAGGAGAGCCAGGTGGGTTGGCATTGTTTGGATGACAATAGACTAGGTGATAGTGCAGTCCCCAGTGTGGGCGCACGTCGGCTAGAAAAATGGCAACCTGCTTGCAGAATTCCATTTAAATCTTTATCTGTATGTAATATTGGCAGATTCTTTTTTATTATTCGGGCTATTTGATTATATTCTTGGGAAAATGTAACGGGTTTACCCGTTTTTCTATTTCTAGAGTTGTAAGGTTGATGAGGTTTGTTATTATTTTTATTTTTATTTTTATGCTCTCTCTCAGTTTTAGGCTTATCTGACAATAATTCTTCTCTGTCCATCATCAAAACCCTTTCTAGTCCTTGGTATATAACAGATTCGTTATAACCTCAGTCCAATAAGCGCTGATGGATGACCTTACATTCTAGTTCAAAGGTTGAGTTTGTTGAACAGTTACGTTTAGCTCGAATAAACTCCCCATAAGGGATGGCATTGATGGTGTGGGATGGATGACAACTGGTTGCAAAAAGTGTAGTGTTACCAGAGCAAGGTTTCCTATAGGTGCATGTTGAAACATCACCTGTAGTTGGATCGCCCTTTAGGGTGATGTCTAAAAAGTTGATACTGGAAACATCATGCTCAAATGAAAAATGTAGATTTAACTGATTATCATTCAGAAATTTCAAAAATTAATGCAATCCCATAATGTCACCATCCCACACCATCACGAGGTCATCGATGAAACGACCATACCAAACAATCTGCCTAGCAAAAGGGTTGCTGGGAAAGAACAAAACTTGTTCCTCCCACCAATCCATGTAGAGGTTTGCCATGGACGGTGAGAATCTAGCACCCATCGACGCCCCGCAGCGCTGGACATAATATGCACCATGAAATAAAAAATAATTATGCTTTAATAAAAGCTCAATGCTTAACAGAATAAACTCCTGTAGCTCCTGAGAGTAGGAGCTGTAACGTTGAAGATGATATTGGATGGCCTGCAATCCAGCGCTGTGGGGGATCGACAAATAGAGTGCCCTCACGTCCAGTGTAGCCCACACATAGGTGGATATCCATTTGACAGATGTGATATGGGATAGGACTGTGCTCGTATCTCTGATGTAGCCGGGCAATCTGTATACCAAAGGCTGTAGGTGGCGGTCTACCCATTCTCCCAAATGCTTAAATAAAGAGCCAATTCCAGCCACGATTGGTCGTCCCTGAATGGGACGATCAAGTTTATGAATTTTAGGGAGATGATGGAATACCGGCACCCAGTCCCAGTCCAACAGAAGCCAGCCATTCGCCCAGCTTCTGTTGGACATGCATGCTGGAAAAACCAGCAGTCGACCGGCTCCCGTTCAGCACTGACTGGAGTGTTATGACGGGGGGCACCCCCCTGTCAGAACCCAACAGCTCAGTGGGGGAGATCATTGTACTCACATCGGGTTGTTAGTACAGCGACTCTGACCAGAGCAGTCAGGTTTTTTTCATTCAACCTGCTGGGGTTGAACGGGAAAAAAACGCTTTAAACTAGCTAAATAAACTTACTACCCAAAGCAACTAGGGAATTAATAAATGATTACTACAAAAAGCCAGCAGGAGCTGGGTAAACACTTACAAAACAAGGCTATTAGGGACTGAATAAATACTATACAAAGCCACCTGAGACTGGCTAAATACATAATACACAATGCAACAAGAGAATGGATCAATACTTACTACACAAGGCCACTAGGGACTGGACAAATACATACTACACAAGGCCAGCAAAAGCTGGATAAATACTTACTACACAAGGCCAGCAAAAGCTGGATAAATACTTACTACACAAGACCATTAGTGGCTGGATAAATACTTACTACACAAGACCACAAAAGACTTGGTAAATTCTTACTAGACAATGTTACTAGAGACTGGATAAGTAATTAGTATACAAGGCCACAAATGACTGGATAAATACTTACTACACAAGGCCACCTGTAACTTGCTAAATACTTAATACACAATGTCACTGGAGAATGGATCAATACTTACTACACAAGGCCACTAGAGACTAGATAAATACTTAGTATACAAGGCCACAAAGGACTGGATAAATACTTACTACACAAGGCCACTAGGGACTGGGTAAATACTTGCTACACTAGAACACCTGAAACTGGCTAAATACATACTTTACAAGGCCAAGAGGGACTGAATAAATACTTACAACACAAGACCATTAGAGCCTGGATCAAAACTTATTACACAAGGCCACCCAAGACTGGCTGAGTACTAACTACACAATGCAACTAGGGACTGGATGAATACTTACTACACAAGGCCAGAAGGAACTGGATAAATAATTATGACATAAGGCCACTAGGGACTGGATAAATACTTACTACACAAGGCCACCAGGCACTGCATAAATACTTACTACACAAGGCCAGCAAAACTGGATCAATAATTACTACACAAGGCCCCCAGGAACTGGATAAATGCAAACTTCCACAGACTATGATGTTGAAACCCTCTTGCCACCAGGAACTAATATGATAGATGTTTCTTGAATTGCTGAGGTGGTCGCAAGACTGGTTTGATATAAACTGACAATCTTTCCTTTGTGAAGGTGGATCTGAATCTCGAAATATAAATCATTAGGAGTTCAAATGGTTGTAAATGTATAAATCCATTTTAGATAACAATCTTTTCTTCATTCACAACAGAAGCCGCTGAAGGAAGCTCTGGTCTCGGAGGATCAACAGGTACAATGGGACTTAGTGCTCGCTATGGACCACAGTTCACTCTACAGCACGTCCCTGACTACAGACAAAACATCTACATTCCAGGAACAACATCAACCCTTACTAACGCTGCTGGAAAACGTGACAACAAAGCACCTTCAGGGAACAAAAAGAAATCTGGAAAAAAGGAAAAGAAATAAAGATGTATAGCAGCATGTGTTATACCAACATGACAGAATTGTGTAAGATCTTCCCTCTAGCGAAATCCCAGAAAGAATGTCTTATTCACAACAGGAAAGAGAATGTTTGAAACTGGTTGTATCAATCATTATCAGAGCCCGTGTGTCCCTTCTACTATTGGAGCTTGTATACTAGACAGGACACTGGAAATGAGTGTTTTGTCAATATGAGCCAATATGTTCTAATGGCAAGGTTACTAAGTTCTGAAAAAGTCCTTTCCTAGCCAATGATGTACTCTTTACATACTATTAAGATTCATATTTTGCTGGTAGTGTTCCACATACTTGTGGAACTTCTTCCAATGTATATATGTATCACTAAATAGGCATTTATAATTTATCATTATTACAGAAGTTCTGAAAGCTTTGTTAACCCATATTGCATTTTTACAATTTCCTTTTACATTTGAAGAATTGAAAAACAAACAAAAAAAATGCATATATAAGTTAGAATTTGGTTCTAGACGATAGGGTGATTTTTTTTTTTTTTTTTATTGTAGACACATGTATCTATAGATATGTTTGTTGTATAGAGCGCCAAAATACTACAAATTTATAAGAAAACAGGAATGTTTGTGGCAAACAAGAGGAAACCAGGGAAATTAATATACTCGAATTGCCAGCGGCCTTTTCATTAGAAAGTCAACTTTTTATTATAAAAAGATTTATAAAAAGTAGTAATTTTTGACCAGCGAAGCCTCTTCTCACGTGGGAAAACTGCTGCTCAGAAGGTTAGTTGCTGATGGGCTTGTTTGATCTCCTGAAAAGGAGTTAATCAATGAAAATATCAGCATGTGAGCCCACTTTGCTGTTCTACAATAATTTTGGGTTTTGCATGTAGGTATCCAGCATGGAGTCTTTAGATTCTTTATAAAGAATGATAGAAGGTAAACCTGTTTAATACAGGCCAGACCAGGATACATTGTATTGTTTTTAAAGTGTTATGATCCTGGTTAATCAAGCATTATTGGTACTTATGGCATGCTAAGCAGTGCTAACAGTAAACTTTAGCATGCCTTTAGCACTTTTTAGGGCTCATTTAAACATTTAGACATGCAAAAAAATTGCGAGACATCCAAAGAAAATGTGATAAGATGAGTTAACAGCGCGTTTTTGGTGTGTTTTGATGTGTTTGCATTGCGTTAAAAAAAGCTTGCTAGATGGCCCCTCTGTGTTGTTTTTTTATTGCATGGATTTTGGTATTATCATCTCGGTCAGTAATGCTTTCTAAACGCATTTCAAACATGCCATAAATGCCATAGGGGTGTTTGTGACGCATTTGCAGTGCGTTTGCAGCATGTTTACATTGACATCGATGGAAGCATTTGGGAAGCGGCAAAGCTTGGCAAATGACACATGTTGGGTCAATTCTGACACAATACTAATGCAACCATGTGAACAACACTGGGCGCTGCAATGCACACAATTTTGACAGGTGTTCATAGAGCTTCATAAACACTCCTGAAAAGCTCATGAAACTTTGAAGCTAGTTTAAACTTAGCCTTAGAGCTCCTTAAGTGCCACTCTAGCTTGATGAATTAGATCAATTTTTGGAAAAACAGGGCTACCAATAACCATATAAAAATTATTTTACTAATTATCTTACTGAAAACAGCATACATATGGGAGCACCTTGGATTTGTAATTTTACTTGCTATTTGATAATATGCAATTTTACAATTCTCTGCTGTAGTCCTGAAATATAATGTGAACCTCCAGTTTTACTGAGAGCAAACATAATCCCCTTAAAGCCATTTTATACGCACTGCAATTGTTTTAGCAAATTTTTATGTAGGTCTACATATCTTTTTGTTCTGTAGATCTTGAAATAGGCTTCGTCAGTAAAGCTAATTGTGACTGTTAAGTGGAAGGCTCTGCTACTATAGTCACACATTTAGTTGAAATGCTGTAATAACTAATACCCCTCCTCTTCCCAGGAATTTCTGTAGATGTACATCTCATTTTGCAAATATTGCACCATGAGGAAATCCCAGTGCAGTAATCCTAAAGATATTTCAGAGTAATCATTGTAGATATCAAGTTCTGTGTAGTCCTTTGGGAAAGCAGCAAGCCAGTAGAGGAGCAGGGAAATGAGAGTTGTGGTTTATCCTGGACTATGGACTGTGTACTGTTGCTATGCAAGGCGGGTTTTAATTTTTTGGCGGTTACGAAAATAATAGCAGCATGCAGGCTGAAATGGAAAGGTCATTTTTAGCAAAACTTCCTTACAATATGGCTTGTTTTAGAAATTGTATATGTCACATTTGAAATGAGTTTTCCTTTAACGATGTATCCCAAACTGATAGTTAATAAAAATATACACGTTGTAAAAATGGAAGGCCAGTCGGCCTGCAGTATAGTTTATGTACAGAGAAAATGCTGATTACAGTTTTAATTCACAAGTGTGGATATTATGCTGATTAAAGTTTTAATTCACAAGTGTGGATATTTTAACACTGGCTGCACAAATATATAGCAAATCTACCCAATTCCATTTAAAATTTTTATTTCTATGTATTTTTTAATTTATTTTTACATGTAACGTATGGTAGCTGCTAAGAGTCAGTGACAAACCTTTAGATTGTTTTAATGACCACTTTGTATTTTATATCATATGGCCTACAGACCAGGTTCTCTCTCTGTACACTGATGCAAAAAAAAAAAAAAAAAAAGCTTTCAAAATGTTTAACTATAATTTGTATGCACTCTATTGCTTACACAACCTTTCTTTTTTGGGCATATAATTTTCTGATGCCTTGAGCAGTAAAGCCTTATGTCTTTCAGCTTGCTGCTTGACAATGCTATTGCACTGCTTACAGTAATGTTATATGAAAGCATTATATACAATGACCTTCTATGCCAATGTCTGTCATGTGACCTCAGCTTGGGGCACTAGAAGCAACTTTTCACCTTCCATATAGGTGACGACATAGTAACCATATACACAGCTTGTAATACAATACAGTCATACCAATAAACGAGCAGTAGGTGACATTTTTTTTAAATTCCTTTGATGTTATGATTTACTTTTTATTACAACCTTCATTCTAGATTAGCTGGTATGTACAATATAGTTCTAATGTGATCCTTTCATCCCTGTATCCGACTTGTGGGTTGCAGTATTTTAATTGCTCCTTCCGTATCTTTCTGTGTGTTAGTGATATAAATGTTCATCCAATTTATGCACCTGTCTTTTCATTGTGTCTAACTGAACTGTACTTTACTATTATGAATATGCTTTCACCCTTCTTATACCCGTAAATAGACTCTCATGTCAATGTCTTACACGCAAGTTTTATACAATAATATTTATATTGCTTTTATTTCTTTGGGAAAAAGATAAATAAAATGTTTTTTCTTCCAGAAAGAGTGTTACTTATTTTAAACAATATGTTATTCATCTTTTTTTTCAGTGTGTGCACAAACGGGCCGTACAACTGTAAATTCAGGCATATTCCCCCACCTGAGATTTACAGGTTCTGCATAAAGCCACCCATAGCAAGCAATGGCTGTGTGTGGCTATATGCCACTACTTGAGTAAATACACACATGCATATGGATGCATGAATCTCGGCGCAGCTTGTCTGCTACTGCTATGAGCACTTGCACGGTCCTCTTGCAGCCATGTGCTTTAAGCCTAAAAGATTATGTTTAAAGCATAATTAAACATTAAAAAAAAAATGGCCCCTGGGAGCTTTATGATATAATGTACACGGGGCTTTTGTTCTCAGAGAAAAGGTACAAGAACTCTTCCCTTCCGAGTCACCCCTTGATTCCACCCCTATACACCTCCCAGTACAACCCCTTTTAGAGAATACAGAACCAAGTATCATTTTGTGGTGCTAAGTATTTTGTATGGAATTTGTTAAAAATAACAAGAAAGGTAGTAAAATAGATCTAGCAGCAATGGACACCCCAGAGACAATAGATCCACCCTAACAACAATGGACTCCCAACAGCCAGTATCAATAGACCCTCCAGCAGCCAGCAACAATATATCCCTCCCTTGACAGTAGTTCCCTCCCAGCAGTTATTGACCCCCTGCAACATGAGATCCAACCCCAGCAAGAATAGATTCCCCACAAGCAACAAAAGACCTCCCCAGCAAGAATAGACCCCCCTTCCTCCCCAAAAATAGATCCCCTCCAGCAGCAATAGATTTCCCAGCAGCCAGCATCAATAGACCCTCCAGCACACCCCAGCACCCATTGCCATTACATACATTCAGTTCTGGAGGTGGCGGTACTGCGTTCAACCGCGTTCTTGCTGAAAAAAAGCCCTGAATGTACAGCATATAATGGCAGAGTAACCTACCAAATGATCCAGTGCTTTCGGCTGCCACAGGTCCTGCCATCTTCTCCCGTTCTTCCTTCTGGGTTTGGACTCTTTAGCCACTCAACTGGCCAGGCCGCAATGATGTCACTTCCACACATGTGCATAGAGCTCACATCACCATAGCACAGATTGGTGTAAGTGTACATCAACTCTGACAGGCAGGGAGAAGCAGTAATGGCAAGGGAGACCAACAGGGTCTCTTCTGTTCAACATATACTACTTGTGAGCATTTTTTTTTTTTTTTTGAGAGAAAAAATAATTCCACTTTAAAGTGTATCTTAAGCCAACACTTTATTAAAGTAGTGAATAGTTAAAACCCCTGTGAGGATTTTCTCTTGTCTGTGTCTCAGATTACAGATATTTCCCAGACACAGAACAGGAAGCGAGAAGACACTTCTTTAAACTGATGGGAAATCACAATTGGTGACCTTATTGGAAAATCTTGCTTCACCTTCACTTCCTGTGATGGCTGTAAAATGCTATATTTCCTTTCCACTTTGTGTCCCAATGACAAAAGTCACCAGGACACACAGAGTAGGTGAATCTCATCAGCGAACACACAGACATCAATAAATAAACTGAAAGAGGTTCAATATCTTCCTCATTTAACTCAAAATAATGACAAAATTTATGGCCTTAAATATACATTATCAGAAATAGCAAGGGTTTTGGAGTGGTTCTACATCATCACTGCCAATATTTACAGGTGACATCACTTGGCTATGTCAGGATATCTTCACTGATTTGAGACTTGTCCTCTGTATTATGACCAAATTATGTAAAATGGCACAGCTTAACCTTATTATTTATTATTTATTTACCCTATTAGATTATATAATGAAAGATGAGATGAGTTGATATAAACAATTATCCTTTTAAATGAGAAGAAAGTCCCGGGAACAGAGACTTCATATGGCTACAACCCCAAGCCCTCCATTATACCTGTGTGAAGTTCTTAAAACAAAGGGTTTCTGCATGCCATCACAAATTCAAAACCTTTTTTTTTATGCCTTTTTATATGCCTTTTTTATGTTAGGATAATGAACAGAACCATGCAAATTGTTCCTTTCCAAAGTGAACATATACTTTGCTAGATAAACAGCCTTTATTCCTTTAGAATCAACCCCATTATTGAACCTTAAAATGCATGTATAGCCAACATTTTTTTTGCTGTGTACCATTTGGGGAAATGTCCCTTCACTTCCTGTCCTAAAGAAGCAACAGGAAGTTATTAGAAATCTCAGAGTGAAGTAAATTCCTTTCTTCCACAGTTGTCCCCAAAACTGTTGTCCTCATTGGAAGATCCCATCACCTCTTTCCTATTTTCTTACTTGGAGACAATGGTCATCAGTAAAATCAGAGTGGTACATCTCCCCAGTGGGGACACAGACATCATTAAAAACTTGACAATGGTTATAACCTTTCCACACTCAAATTAAAATTAAAAAAGGGGAGAAAACGTGTATATTCAGTTTGCAAACTTAACCGCTTGCCGACTGCCCGCCGGCGATGATTGACGGCGGCAGAATGGCACTCCTGCACGAATCGCTGTAGCTGTACAGCAGGCGTTTAAGGAGTATAGGGGGCTTGCATTCGCTGCTGGAGGCACGCGCCCACCACATCTCTAAGGAGCCAATGCATGTGCCCGGCAGCTGCGATGTCCGCCGGGCACCCACCATTGCTCCTGACAGAGCGAGAACGGGGATTATTCCTAGTATATAGGAACAATGATCGGTCTCCTCCCCAAGTCAGTCTCATCCCACTACAATTAGAACACACACTGAGGGAACACATTTAACCCCTTGATCACCCCCTAGTGTTAACCCCTTCCCTGCCAGTGACATTTATACAGTTATCAGTGTATTTTTTCTAGCGCTGAACGCTGTATAAATGTCAATAGTCCCAAAAATGTGTCAAAAGTGTCAGATCTGTCTGCTGCAATGTCGCAGTCCTGATAAAAATCGCAGACCACCATTAGTAGTAAAAAAAAATAATAATAAAATGCCATAAATCTATCCCCTATTTTGTAGACGCTATAACTTATGCACAAACCAATCAATATACGCTTATTGCGTTTTTTTTTTTACCAAAAATATGTAGAAGAATATATATCGGCCTAAACTGATGAAGAAATGTGTTGTTTTTTTTTTAATTGGGATATTTATTACAGCAAAAAAGTATAAATATTGTGTTTTTTTCAACATTGTCGATCTTCTTTTGTTTATTGCTCAAAAAGTAAAAACCGTAGAGGTGATCAAATACCACCAAAAGAAAGCTCTATTTGTGGGGGAAAAAATACATAAATTTTATTTGGGTGTAACATTGCACAACCGCGCAATTGTCAGTTAAATCGACACAGTGCCATATTGCATAAAATGTCTTGTTCAGGAAGGGGGTAAATCCTTCTGGGGCTGAAGTGGTTAATGTTAGTGACTAATATGAAGCTGTGTTTCCTGTGAATACCCAATCATGGACTTGGGAAACCAGCATATTTGCTAGCACTTGATCGGGTATGTAAACTAAACAGAGCCTCACCTTATTCAATAATTTTCACTATCTTAAGTGAATTTCCAATTTCCTAAGTGAATTTTCACATAGCTACTGTAAATAGCCCTTATGCCTCTAGTAAATAACCCCATTGTATCAGTTTTGCTAGGCAGTTGCTTAGAAGCCTCTAGGCAGAACTCGCTTATTTAGCACAGGCTTCACCACAATAGCATGCATATTCAAAATGCCATACAGTGGTGAAACACAAAGTGCAGTACAGTAATCCTTAGCAATCAGACAGGTCACATCAGACAAGAGAAGGTTTATGGGCTGGATGCTTGAAGCATTTCCACTTTTCACATCATAACCACTTTTTGCACTGCCTCATTGATTATGTCCAATATATACTTTATCATACATTTTATCATTACTTGCAGCAGTCTATTTTGCATCTCAGCAGTACAGCATTTAGAACGATGCACAAAATGGCAATTTCTTTGGTTGTTGAGCTTATTTCATTTCATGTTTTCTACTGTCCACATCTGATAAAAATAGCTAGGAAATGCTCAGCTGTACAAATGACTGAGCTCAGTTTAAAAAAAAAAATAGGTTATTAGGTTCTGGGCTTAACAATAACACTAAAAGTATATGTAAAACTTAACAATTAAATTATCAGATATTCTATGCAAAAATACCTTTTGGTCCTGACAGAAATCCCATGCTGCTCTATACACTGTGCACTCTGTTTAAAGAACACCTTTCCCTACGTTATGGAGAAGAGTAGAAGAGGAAGTGCTCTGTAATTTGAATAAAGTCCCTGCCCTAAGGTGACTACACTGCTCCTCCATAGATACTGTACGTTGAGTGAATGGTCCCTATAGGATACCATGTGCACCCTATAGGACAGGAAGTGCAAAAAAAAAAAAAACAGGAAAGTATTGCAGCCACCACTTCTAAGGACTGGTAAACTTGAACATGTTGAATGTATTTGTTCTTGACTTTAGGCACACTTTGAGATTAATTTGAAAAACCCAAAAACTTTTTTCTTTGCATAGAAATTCAGCTATTACATAATTTTTAAGTAACGATCTGAACATGAATACAGTGAACCAAGATCTTTTATATCTTGCCAAGAATGAATCAGTCTCAGTCTCAGTCCCAGTCCATGCCAATTTTGACACATGGCTGCCAACATTCCATAAATTGGCTATGATACTCGAGTAAGAGTCTTCATTTCACTGCTACCAGATAAATGTGGAAATACTGACAAGCCCACTGAGTTCTAGGATCATAAATCACTCTCTCGTGGCTTAAAAAGAACATGTACATTGCCTATAGTGGGCAAAGTAACAGGTTCACTGTAATCCATGTAGCATAAGCAGCCTGTACTTACCTTGCCCACATTCCCCCACTATTCTCATATGCCACCATCCTGTTTAAAATTCCTTTGCAAGATTTTCCTTGCGGAGGTCAAAACTCTCTCAGTAGATGTGCATACTCCCATGTCCCTGTGGGGGTTATTTACTAAACCTGGAGAGTGCATAATTTGGTGCAGCTCTGCATAGAAACCAATCAGCTTTCAGGTTTTATTGTCAAAGCTTAATTGAACGAGCTGAAGTTAGAAGCTGATTGGCTACCATGCACAGCTGCACCAGATGCTGGGTGCTCCAGTTTTAGTAAATCTCTCTTACGTCACAGTGCTTTCACCTAGTGATTGGTTGTTCGGGCACCAAGCACTGCACCTTTTTTTTTGGGGGGGGGGGGGCACTTGCTTCATTCACAGAGGGAGCTGATAGTTTTAGGGATAGCAAAGCACAGTTGAGGGATTGAAAAGTGGGTACAATTCCATTCAGTAAAGTGAACAGGTAGAGGTACAGATTCACTTTTTTTAAGCAAAGACTTTCTGTATTGTCATACATGGCATATATAAACAGATTCACTTTGAAAGGGAATGTGCTTCAATGGAAAAGGTACTTGGTTATTGCAGAAGTTCATATACAAAAGAAAGTAGGACGTTCTCCATGTATCCCTAAATATTGCAGTATTTAATTTATTTGTTATAAATATTATATATTATCATGTGCAACATGATCAAAAAAGATGCCAAGATGTCCTATGGTCTTGTCACTAGGGATGAGCCGAACACCCCCCTGTTCGGTTCGCACCAGAACATGCGAACAGGAAAAAAGTTCGTTCGAACAGGCGAACACCGTTAAAGTCTATGGGACACGAACATGAATAATCAAAAGTGCTAATTTTAAAGGCTAATATGCAAGTTATTGTCATAAAAAGTGTTTGGGGACCCGGGTCCTGCCCCAGGGGACATGGATCAATGCAAAAAAAAGTTTTAAAAACGGCCGTTTTTTCAGGAGCAGTGATTTTAATAATGCTTAAAGTCAAACAATAAAAGTGTAATATCCCTTTAAATTTCATACCTTGGGGCTGTCTATAGTATGCCTGTAAAGGGGCGCATGTTTCCTGTGTTTAGAACAGTCTGACAGCAAAATGACATTTTGAAGGAAAAAACTCATTTAAAACTACCCGCGGCTATTGCATTGCCGACAATACACATAGAAGTTCATTGATAAAAACGGCATGGGAATTCCCCAAAGGTGAACCCCGAACCAAAATTTAAAAAAAAAATGACGTGGGAGTCCCCCTAAATTCCATACCAGGCCCTTCAGGTCTGGTATGGATATTAAGGGGAACCCCGGCCAAAATTTAAAAAAAAAAATGACGTGGGGTTCCCCCTAAATTCCATACCAGACCCTTCAGGTCTGGTATGGATTTTAAGGGGAACCCCGCGCCAAAAAAAAAAAACGGCGTGGGGTCCCCCCAAAAATCCATACCAGACCCTTATCCGAGCACGCAACCTGGCAGGCCGCAGGAAAAGAGGGGGGGACGAGAGTGCTGCCCCCCCCCCTCCTGAACCGTACCAGGCCACATGCCCTCAACATTGGGAGGGTGCTTTGGGGTAGCCCCCCAAAACACCTTGTCCCCATGTTGATGAGGACAAGGGCCTCATCCCCACAACCCTGGCCGGTGGTTGTGGGAGTCTGCGGGCGGGGGTCTTATCGGAATCTGGAAGCCCCCTTTAACAAGGGGACCCCCAGATCCCGGCCCCCCCCTGTGTGAAATGGTAAGGGGGTACAAAAGTACCCCTACCATTTCACTAAAAAACTGTCAAAAATGTTAAAAATGACAAGAGACAGTTTTTGACAATTCCTTTATTTAAATACTTCTTCTTTCTTCTATCTTCCTTCATCTTCTGGTTCTTCTGGTTCTTCTGGCTCTTCTGGTTCTTCCTCCGGCGTTCTCGTCCAGCATCTCCTCCGCGGCGTCTTCTATCTTCTTCTCCTCGGGCCGCTCCGCACCCATGGCATGGGGGGAGGCTCCCGCTCTTCTCTTCTTATTCATCTTCTTCTCTTTTTCTCTTCTTCTCTTCTTCATTTTCTTCTCCGGGCCGCTCCGCATCCATGCTGGCATGAAGGGAGGCTCCCGCTGTGTGACGGCGCTCCTCGTCTGACAGTTCTTAAATAACGGGGGGCGGGGCCACCCGGTGACCCCGCCCCCTCTGACGCACGGGACATGACGGGACTTCCCTGTGGCATTCCCCGTGACGTCACAGGGAAGTCCCGTCAAGTCACCGTGCGTCAGAGGGGGGCGGGGTCACCGGGTGGCCCCGCCCCCCGTTATTTAAGAACTGTCAGACGAGGAGCGCCGTCACACAGCGGGAGCCTCCCGCCATGCTAGCATGTGTGAGGAGCGGCCCGGAGAAGAAAATGAAGAAGAGAAGAAGATGAAGAAGAAGAGCGGGAGCCTCCCCCCATGCCATGGGTGCGGAGCGGCCCGAGGAGAAGAAGATAGAAGACGCCGCGGAGGAGATGCTGGACGAGAACGCCGGAGGAAGAACCAGAAGAGCCAGAAGAACCAGAAGAACCAGAAGATGAAGGAAGATAGAAGAAAGAAGAAGTATTTAAATAAAGGAATTGTCAAAAACTGTCTCTTGTCATTTTTAACATTTTTGACAGTTTTTTAGTGAAATGGTAGGGGTACCATTTCACACAGGGGGGGCCGGGATCTGGGGGTCCCCTTGTTAAAGGGGGCTTCCAGATTCCGATAAGCCCCCCGCCCGCAGACCCCCATAACCACCGGCCAGGGTTGTGGGGATGAGGCCCTTGTCCTTATCAACATGGGGACAAGGTGTTTTGGGGGGCTACCCCAAAGCACCCTCCCAATGTTGAGGGCATGTGGCCTGGTACGGTTCAGGAGGGGGGGGGCCGCACTCTCGTCCCCCCCTCTTTTTCTGCGGCCTGCCAGGTTGCGTGCTCGGATAAGGGTCTGGTATGGATTTTTGGGGGGACCCCACGCCGTTTTTTTTTTTTTTTTTTTGGCGCGGGGTTCCCCTTAAAATCCATACCAGACCTGAAGGGTCTGGTATGGAATTTAGGGGGAACCCCACGTCATTTTTTTTTTTTAATTTTGGCCGGGGTTCCCCTTAATATCCATACCAGACCTGAAGGGCCTGGTATGGAATTTAGGGGGACTCCCACGTCATTTTTTTTTTTTAATTGTGGTTCGGGGTTCCCCTTTGGGGAAATCCCATGCCGTTTTTATCAATGAACTTCTATGTGTATTGTCGGCAATGCAATAGCCGCGGGTAGTTTTAAATGAGTTTTTTCCTTCAAAATGTCATTTTGCTGTCAGACTGTTCTAAACACAGGAAACATGCGCCCCTTTACAGGCATACTATAGACACCCCCCAGGTACGAAATTTAAAGGGATATTACACTTTTATTGTTTGACTTTAAGCATTATTAAAATCACTGCTCCTGAAAAAACGGCCGTTTTTAAAACTTTTTTTTGCATTGATCCATGTCCCCTGGGGCAGGACCTGGGTCCCCAAACACTTTTTATGACAATAAATTGCATATTAGCCTTTAAAATTAGCACTTTTGATTTCTCCCATAGACTTTTAAAGGGTGTTCCGCGGCATTCGAATTTGCCGCGAACACCCCAAATTGTTCGCTGTTCGGCGAACTTGCGAACAGCCAATGTTCGAGTCGAACATGAGTTCGACTCAAACTCGAAGCTCATCCCTACTTGTCACCTTGAAACTTGGTTAGTCTAAATCCTGACTCCACATCCCCAACAACATACACTATATTACCAAAAATATTGGGACAACTTCCTTTACACATGAACTTTAATGTCATCCCAGTCTTAGTCCGTAGGGTTCAATATTGAGGAGTTGGCCCACCCTTTGCAGCTATAACAGCTTCAACTCTACTGGGAAGGCTGTCCACAAGGTTTAGGAGTGTGTCTATGGGAATGTTTGACCATTCTTCTAGAAATGTATTTGTGAGGACAGGCACTAATGTGGAAGAGATGGCCTGGCTCGCAGTCTTCACTCTAATTCATCCAATAGGTGTTCGGGTTGAGGTCGGGACTCTGTGCAGGCCAGTCAAGTTCCTCCACCACAAACTCATCCACATCTTTATGAACCTTGCTTGTGCACTGGTGCACAGTCATGTTGGAACAGGAAGGGGCCATCCCCAAACTGTTCCCACAAAGTTGGGAGCATGAAATTGTCCAAAATGTCTTGGTATGCTGATGCCTTAAGAGTTCCCTTCATGGGAACTAAGAGGCCAAGCCAAACCCCTGAAAAACAACCCCACACCATAATCTCCCCTCCACCAAATGACTTGGACCAGTGCACAAAGCAAGGTTGACAAAGACATGGATGAGGATGAGGCAGATTTCCCAATACTTTTGGTAATATAGTGTATACTTACCTTTTCTCTATTCCCCAGTGCTGATAGCCATTAGTTTTATTTTCAAGCGCAACACAATTGTTTTTATTCACTTTTTTTTTGTTTTTATTTACTTGCCTATGTGATTATATCTCACGTTAGTGGTGTCGTTTTTTGTTTCGCATTGCGCTGTATGGCAGAACTTTAGATCTGACCAGTTCTGGATATGCTTGAAAAAAGATGTAGTATGCTTTGAATTGTCGAAAAGTACAGAATGTTTATTACAAATTTTAAAGAGCTATAGTATTTTATTTTTATTTTTAAATGATTGCTAAAAAGTACATTTTTATAATCTTAAAGGGTAACTAAAGTCCACCGGGTTAGGGTGGGCTCTTGCCATAATGACCAAGTACGCACAGCAAGCACAGGAGTTAAATTGTTCCTGGCTTCATTCTCACTATCTGACCCATGCCAGGAATGAGGCAGGAGCGTATAGTTCAATGCACAATGTAAAGCAAAAATAATACATTGCTAGGGGAAAGAGGAAAAGGTTTTTTGGCAAAAGAGGCTTTGCATGCCTTTGCTGCCAAACACCACTTCCTACCAGCAATGTTTTATTTCAGCAGTTTAGTTCTAGTTTTAGCTTACATTGCAAAAGTGCTTCCATATCTACTGTATTTATGCTGTATCAGTTGTTTTACCAAAAGTCAAGTTTCAGTAGGCAGCATCTGAAAAAAATTCCTTGGTCCCTTGTTAACATTTTACCAGGTTATAGTCTCCCCAGTAACAGGTCCACAAAGAATTCATTCAATATTGTTTTGCCCAGATACAAAAGTTATCCACTTAAAATAAGCTGAACAGCATGCTTCTCTATTGGAGGAACATGAGTATATCTGTCAGCTCATCTTAATTCCTGCTGAACTGCATAGACTGACAACAACAACACAGCAGATGAAAATAATTACTGCAGTTTAGAGATTATTGAGTATACAGATGCCTAGAAGACGTGTTATTGCACAGTGGAACAATGTTGCTGGTAGATTGGATTGTAGAACAAGGCCTGACACCGAGATCAAGGATACAATGTACTGTGGATGTAAACACTGCTGCTGTCTGATTGGGGAGGAGAGGAAGACAGAGCATAGAAACAAGCTGCAGAATTAGCTGGCTAAGGGGATTATTGATTATAAGAACATTGCTGCTACAGATCTGGAAAACAAAGGATAAAAACATCATGATGATTTACAAGAGGAGCAGACTTGCCTGGAGACAAGGGGGGCAGATAAGTGATACTAAAATGTAGGTTAAAGTCATTTAACTGGTAAGGAATAATAACATGCCATAATCTCCAGCGCTTGTTTCCCTTGTTACTAGCCAGCAGTTATAAATCCCCTGATTTTCTGTATTATCCTACAATTAAAGGGATGGTCCTCCTAGTGGTGGACAGAGTCACAAAAGGACTCTGTGCTAGACAATTGTTTGCCCCTCTACTAAACTACTGCCCAAATTGGAATTCATTTTTGCATTTAGATAGACAGCTAGGTAGAAGAATTAACAGATATATAGATAGATAGATAGATAGATAGATAGATAGATAGATAGATAGATAGATAGATAGATAGATAGATAGATATGCATTCAAGAAATATATTACCATTCTATAGTAAAATACATAAAATGTAATACAAAACTAGTCTCGTCCAGCTGTCCACATGAACTATTTGTCAGCTTCCGCAGGCTCAGTGACATATCAGTATGTTGGTTTGCTTATGCACACTGCACGCGCATCCAGGGGCACCCAGCAGTGCAATCCGTGACTGCTGTGTCTACTGGACACAGTGGATTGTGGTGCTCGGTATGGGGCTGATGTGAGCAGCCCAGATACCACGTGATCGCTGTGTGATCACATGACATCTAGTAAACAATAGTCATGAATGGAATCCATTCATGACATCACTGTTTACTACTGTGTGTGATATGTGATTGGTCACCAGTGATCACATGGTACCTGGGCCAATCATAGCGCCCTGTACCATGTGATATCCAGCCAATCATACTAGTAAACTATCACAATAGTAAACAATCAGTCACAAGCCATTCATGACAGTCCAAAACATTGCTGTTGCAGTGATTATCACTGTAACAAGCAATCATAGTGTAATTCCCTGATCACCCCTCCAGAGTATTATGTTGTCCCTATGTTAAAAAAAAGGTTAAACAATTGAGTAAAAAATGATTTACATTATTTATTTTTTTTACATACTGTCACCAGTCAGTTACCCTAATCACCGCCACAACAGTCATATGATTACACTGTACTGCACTGGTGATAGTATGTAAAAAAAAACAAATAAAAACCCACATTTTTAAAAATGTATTTGATTTAAAAAAGTGTGACAAAAAATGATAGCTACTTTCCAAAAATGGGGCATTTGGGAGATATTTGTACTGTCCTTACATTTATGGGCCTCAAGAAAAGAGATAGTCAGCAGTACATCAGGACTAATCAATTTTCAAATACTGTATAAATACCATAGTTTATAGACTCTATACGTTTTACACAGACTAAATAATATACACTGATCTGGGTTATTTTTACTAAAGAAATACAGCAGATTACATTTTGCTCTAAATTCATGAAGAAAGATTGCTTGCAAAAAATTTTTTACAGAAACTAAGAAAAAACATTTCTGTGTTTTAAACATTTTTTGGTATGTTTTTGTTTATATAGGAAATTATTAAATACGACCAAAAGAAAGGGGTCAAGCGGTTAAAACATCCAATGTACATATAAAAACAAATATAACTACACAAAAACACACAATAACAAAATACATACCCTCCAAGTGAATTTTCACCAATTCACTTCTAGTTTAACTAGCCGTAAATGGGAGATTAGATGCATTCTCCATGTCTCAAAGTCAGTAGCACAGTTAAGGCATTGTGAGGATTGCCAACCTCTTTTCACCCCTGTTCTAAACTTGAGTACTGTCTGGGTCTACAGGACATGCAAAGGTAGGTAGAAACACCTGAAGCTTGCAGGTAGACAGGAAAAGTGAGAATATATGGTAGGAGGATCTAGCTGTTATGCCCTGTACACACGGTCGGACATTGATCGGACATTCCGACAACAAAATCCATGGATTTTTTCCGACGGATGTTGGCTCAAATTTGTCTTGCATACGCACGGTCACACAAAGTTGTCGGAAAATCCAATCGTTCTGAACGCGGTGACGTAAAACATGTAAGTCGGGACTATAAACGGGGCAGTAGCCAATAGCTTTCGTCTCTTAATTTATTCTGAGCATGCATGGCACGTTGTGTGTTGGATTTGTGTACACACAATCGGAATTTCCGACAACGGATTTTGTTGTCAGAAAATTTTATAGCAAGCTCTCAAACTTTGTGTGTCGGAAATTCCTTTGGAAAATGTGTGATGAAGCCTACACACTGTCGGAATTTCCGACAACAAGGTCCTATCACACATTTTCCATCTGAAAATCCTATCGTGTGTACAGGGCATTAGGGTATCCAAGGCATATTAGGAACTAGGGACTGACCCACTTGACTCTAGCTCCACCATCTAGCTGGCATTTCCACCTACATTTGTTCTATCAGCTATAGATGGTGGATTGGGTTGATTAAGTCACCAACCTCCTCCTGCTTTATTCTCAACAGTGTAAAACTCAGCAGGTAGACTGAAACTACGTCATAAAGACTAATGCTGGCAGGCGTATGAGCACCAATATGGGCATCTAATTCATGAAGTCCTCTTTTACGAGTTACAACATAATATAAAACAGCCTTCTCTTTCATTTTTTTTTACCTATTTATTTATTGATTTGTCTTTTGATTGAAGTCTATGGACATCTTTTTTTTTCAACCTAGCTAACTGAAACTAAGAAGATGGTGTGTTTAAACTGTCAGTATCCACCCACAACCAAAATATTATTTTAATTTAAGATTTAAAAACATTACATATAAACATTAGTGCAGACCATTGTTTCTCAACTCCAGTCCTCAAGGCGCCCCAACAGGTCACGTTTTCAAGCTTTCCATTATTTTGCACAGGTGATTTGATCAGTTTCACTGCCTTAGTAATTACCACAGCTGTTTCATCTAAGGGGAAATCCTGAAAACAAGACCTGTTGGGGCGCCGTGAGGACTGGAGTTGAGAAACATTGGTGCAGACACACATATCTGTGGTGGGATGGTGGCCCAAAACTTGTTGCTGTGCAATTGATATTTCCAATCTCAATTTAAGTTGAGCCAAACCTATAGAACACCCTATAGATTCACTTTATTTCATAACTCATGAAAAAAATTGTACATTTTTGCTTGGGTTACTTTCACTTTTCTTTATATGTGTTGCCGTACTTAAGCTGAATTTTGAAATCAGACTTGAAGTGGGACTGCCTTCAATATAAAGTGAATGTCATATATGTAAACTTTAAGCCTGCTAGGATGTATAAGATGCAAGCAGCTTGAGAAGCTTTCAGCAGAACTCCGGGATTTTCAGAAAATCCCCTATTAGTACACCCCCCACACAAAACACTAAACAATTATTACATTTGTGAAATTTGGATGATCTGTAACTCTCCCTGCACTGGAGACAGATGGTGGGCGGGCAATGGCGGTGGGGAGGATGGGGGCGGTGCTGGCAGGAAGGAGAAGGGAGCAGAGGAGGACAACACCACCTCTGTGGGCGGCACAGACCAGGGGCTGTGAGACCCCCTTCGCCCACTACAGCGAGCCAGGTGGAAATAGAACTCCCTGCTTGCCTTCAAAGGACTACAAGGGGGCATGTCAGACCGCTAGCTGAGGTTACTCGAGGAATAGCAGCCAGCGGTCTTACAAACAGGAAGTTAGTAGGCAATAAAGTTTTTTCAGCAAGTTTAGCAGCCTATTACAGAGGAACTACAGAGCTCAGAAGAACATGGCTGGCATAGTTGGTGAAGGTAGGAGATCAGCAACAAGAACATTGAAAAAAGTTTTGCCCGGATTTCTACTTTCAGTGTATCAACACCAGTGAATGCCAGGCAAGGCTCCAAATTCTGAATAGTGTCGGAGCTTGCCAGGTTCTTTCCACCCCACACATACTGTTTGGCTCATTAATATGATGGGCTGTGTCAGTGACCAACAGAAATGTTTGAATGGAAGTGGGAGGAAGCAAGGAAACTTCATCACTGCCAAAAAATGCCGGAGTCTTCCCCAAGCAGCATGACCCAACAATCAGACATAGGAAAATATGAAAACTGTTAAGAGGTACTTAGGTAGGAACTCATGTGAGGTCATCAGTCTGTTGCTGTTCACAGGTCCAAAGAGAAGGTAGTAGCCCAGAATTTGCAGTACAGTAGGCTTTTAGGCTTCATGCACACTGGACATTATAAAAAACACCAGTAGCATTAGCTGTAGAAAGCTGTAGCTGTAGAATAAGTTTTGCAGCATTTTTTCCGTAGCGTTTTTTTTACTTTTTTTAGCAAAACTATACTCCCATTAAAGCGTATGGCTCAAATACGCTCATAAATGCTGAATAGCTATGTTTTTCAGAGTTAGAATGTTTTTACAGCTGAAAAACTCTTGTCAAATTCCACTAGTTCTTAGTTTTCCTGTTTTTTTTCCTGCCGAAAAACCCCACCTGCCAAAAAACACTAATAACAGCCTATGTGTGCATGGACACATAGGATAACATGCTGGGAAGTCTACTGGCTGCAGAAAAAAACACTTAAAGCCAAAAACAGCAGCTGTAAAAAACGCAGAGTGTATAAACATGTAATGATATAATCTGCAGCCGTATAGCACAGTTTAGATGTGTGGATCAAACAAGTATGCATTACATTACAATTTTTCTTGTAGGTTAACAGTTGATATGTGTATGTTATAACAATTGAATGGCTTAGATAGGCTGACATTGCTGTGTCATGAGAGAAACGCATAGGTAAAATATAGCTGCACATAGGTTGTTATTGCTGTTTTCATTCTAAAAATTATAACTGCTTGGCTTTAGTGGTGATCCTTAGACTTCAGTACTTTTTAGTCACTGAATTAAAATAAGCAGTCATCAGGAGGGTCAGTGAGCACAAAAAAGACAGAAATAGTTAAACTAAACTCTGGCCTTTCTCAAAAATAAAATCTGCCCCCCACCCCTCTGTAGCATGTTCAGAGTATAATGCTTGTTTTGCCCAGGGAGGATCTACTTATAGGTAATACTTACCCTAACCCACAGTCCAACAGCAGCCAGCTCCTCGGTCTTCTTCTCTTCTGCTCTGGAAGGTAGGTGACTCCTTGACATCATCACGTACAATGCAGGACCAGTAATGGCCATTGGTCCTACGTTGTACGTGATGACAACAGCAAGAGGTGCAGTGACACTAAAAAGAAGCTGAGAAGAATAGTGGCTTTAAGGGCCTGAGCTATACTTTTCTTCAGCCCTGCAGTTTTAGCATGCCGGCTTTTTATTTATTTTTACCTTTTTGTAGTAAAAGTTATTTTCAAAATATATTTTTTTACTTTTAAATTTTGAACTGGAAATACATAATGCATCTTACTAAATCAGCAAATATGTTACAGTAATAGTCATCCGCACAATCCACTCTAACTTTGAAGTGCAGATGCATCTGTGATAACCCTTAAAGCTGTCTGCCCAGTGACATGATAGGGATTCCCAGGTCAAATATAGCAATGACAGCATAGATAGCCTACATCAGAATAGAGCAGATGGCAGATTTTCCTCTATTCTGTAAGTCTCTTTTCTTTCTAGGCAGTGGACACATTCCAGGAGACACTGAGGGAATCCATTTTCACTCTGACAGCCCATCTGCTCCTGATAGTAACAGCAGATGGCAATATATCTGTTGATTGGGAATACTTTGTTCTTTTGTTCCTCTGCTTCTGTCCAAACTTGTTAATAAAGTTACATTCAGTTAGCATAACCTTAATCAAGAAAAACATGCTCTGCACATTGAATCAAATATATTTTTTGCTCACAAAATATATAGTAAGAGAGAGATTTTTTTTAACATTAATAGTTTTTAAAAGCTACCGCTAAAGGAAAACACCACTTTTAGCTACAAGTAGACTTCTGCTGGAGACCTTTTAATAAATATGTTTTTTTATGGATTGTCCACTGAAATATAATGATATATCATGGCTGTCCTTAGGTAGACAGATAACTCTTGGAGAAAGATGAGCAAAGAGATGGCTACTGGCTTTTAATGTGTTTGACTGTTGGAATCTAACGTAATACTTGGCTAATGAACT
This sequence comes from Aquarana catesbeiana, assembly GCF_042186555.1. NCBI lineage: Eukaryota > Metazoa > Chordata > Amphibia > Anura > Ranidae > Aquarana > Aquarana catesbeiana. The sequence goes on from NC_133326.1 coordinate 472,028,552, forward strand.
ATGTGATACATGTATAGTACTTTTGATTAGTACTTCTTTACCATTAAAGAAGCAAAGATAGGACTGAGACTTGTCTGAGAGCAATCACTAGTAGTTCAGATAGAATAGAAGTAAATCATCTATTCTAAGGGAGAATAAGGCAATATCTGTGTCAGTGCTCAAAATGCATCTCTGTTAAAGGCTCTTTATTGCAGAAAAGAAATGCAATATCTTTTCTGCAATAAAATAAACCTATAACAGTTTTCTGTAGAATATTGGTATAGTGTCTGTGTGTTGGGATAACTGCACTTTCAGGTTGGGATCAGGCAGAAGCATAGTCGAGGAACAAGCCAAAGGTTGGTAACGAGTGGTAGCAAAAATATGGATGGCAGCAGGGAAGACAAGAGCGAGATATTAACTGGAGAGAGCACAATAATCTGGTAAGCAGGAAGTACATAGACAAAGCTTAAATCAGGAAGTTCATGGGTGGAGCAAAGAGACAGGGTTGTCCAATGGATCAGAGAGGGTGCTGCCCAAGGCCCTCTTTAAGGCAGGGGCAAAAGGGGCAGCTGCCCTGGGCCCTGTGATTGTTGTGGGGCCCAAAGCATCTCCCTTATACTTGCTAACTATCCTAGTTTCAATTCCCTTGTCCCTTGAGGTTTTAGTCCCGTGCTGTGTCCTGACATCTCACTGGGAAGTTCTGTTACTAATGCTGCCCAGCTCTGCCCTATTGTTGTGTATATATATATACTACACTGACGGCACTATATACTCTCCACTGTATTATATATACTACACTAACTGCATTATATACTCTGAACTGTATTATATATACTACACTGACTGCAGTATATACTCTGCACTATAGTATATATTCTACACTGACTGACTACACACTACACTAACTACTTGCCTAATCTCCATTCATTCGCTATATATGCTGTGTAAGCAGCAGTCTTATATAGTGTGGGGCATGGACTTAACCCCTAAAACATGATTGGCCAAAGGCACCCTGTCTTTGGCCAATCATGGCTCTCACAGTACATCGCTCTGTGATTGGCCAAAGCATAAAGGTCAGGTGCATGCTTTGGCCATTCAGCAGCTGTCAATGCACTGTGATCTCACAGTGCATTATGGGGCGCTCCACGGCGGGCGAGCACCTCATGTGTTAGTTTCTTCTATGAACAAACGAACACCCAATGTTCGAGTCGAACTTATGCTCGACTCGAACATCGGGCCCATCCCTACTTGGGACATGCAGTCCAAGGAGCCTTGTTCTATATTCAGTCAGACTGTTATGCACTACAAATTAGAAATAGAACAGAATGTTGGGGGATCATAAAAAGCCTGTGTGGGGACAGAATCGCTCTTGGGACCATGGCCTGGATCTGCAAGCAGAGACTCGGTGTGAGACTGTGCTGTAGCTGAGTTGTGGCCTGTGCGACAGGGAGGAAGAGAGTCATTGCAAGCAGGTGTGGGAGCATCCACTGCCAGCCACTTCTGGGCTGCAGGATGCTGCAACATGAGGTCGATTGCCATCCCTTGAGACTGACTCGGCAGAGGCCTGCTGCGGAGCTGCGGAGCCTTTACACCACTGATTAACACTGAAGGTCTCTGGGATTGGTGAGTGGGCACTTGCCCATCTTCCTGTAATAAAGGACACTGCATGCAGACACTGTTGTCTTGTTTCTCTGACTGTTTCTCTGACCAACCTTGTAGAAGAACTTTGTGCTACACTAATGCCGCGTACACACGAACGGAATGTTCGTCAGAAAAAGTCCGATGGGAGCTTTTCATCATGTTCAACATGTTCTATATTTTTCCAACGGAACTAATTACTATCAGAAAAAACGCTCGTCTGTATGCTGTTCCGACGCACCAAAAACGACCCATGCTCTGAAGCAAGTACGAGACGGAAGCGCTCGGTCTGGTAAAACTAACGTTCGTAATGGAGATAGCACATTCCTCACGCTGCAAATTCTGTGATCTTTTAATGCAGCGCATTCTTTTGTGCTTTATAATGCTAGAATAATGAAGTTGTTTTGCTGATATTCACACAGAGTTCTCACAAACTCATTTCTTTATTATTTCTCGTGATCTCATGAATAATCTTTTATTTTTTTAAAGCCAGATCTCCGTAATAATGTTTTGAATTATTTTTTATAGTCATCTTTTTTATTATTTTTTATTTCATCAAGATCTCCTTTTTTTGGATTATTGAAAAATTTTTCTAGTGATCTCCATAATTTTTTTTTTGTGTGTGTCAAGTTACCACAAAAACATTATTATCTTGTATTTTTTATTAACCTCAAGGAGGTTAGTTGGTGTCCCTTCTTAATTTGACATTGTATTTTTGAAATGTACCTGCCTACTCACAAACAAACTGTCCTATTTTTAGAAAAACACATAAGCAAGTGTTTTCAAAAAATAAAATCTCCATTTATTCTGGGTAACAAAATAAAGAGGAAGGCAACGCTGGAGAAACTTTTGGAATTTGGGAAGCCTTTTGCCCCCCAGGGCACACGTCAAGTCTGTGGAAAATAAAATTGTTAGCTTGAGGAGTCCATATAATTTGGAGCCCAATCTGGTCCAGGACTCCCAGAGATCAGGACCAGCAGCAGATGACATATATAAGCTGTGGTACTACACCAACCTGCGTCTTCTGTCAGACCAGACTGAACCCAGGCCATCACTTTCTTCTCTTCACTGCAGCCTTCCCTCCACGCTTCCCTGCACGCTTCCCTAAAGCCTTCCCTGCAGCCTTCCTTGGAGGCTGTGGCTCTGGTGGTGGGCTTGTGGCAGGAGGAGGAGGATGGGCGAGCTCATATACAGTGGAGACGAAAAGTATTCAGACCCCCTCAAATTTTTCACTCTTTGTTATATTGCAGCCATTTGCTAAAATCATTTAAGTTCATTTTTTTCCTCATTAATGTACACACAGCACCCCATATTGACAGAAAAACACAGAATTGTTGACATTTTTGCAGATTTATTAAAAAAGAAAAACTGAAATATCACATGGTCCTAAGTATTCAGACCCTTTGCTCAGTATTTAGTAGAAGCACCCTTTTGATCTAATACAGCCATGAGTCTTTTTGGGAAACATGCAACACGTTTTTCACACCTGGATTTGGGGATCCTCTGCCATTCCTCCTTGCAGATCCTCTCCAGTTCTGTCAGGTTGTATGGTAAACGTTGGTGGACAGCCATTTTTAGGTCTCTCCAGAGATGCTCAATTGGGTTTAAGTCAGGGCTCTGGCTGGGCCATTCAAGAACAGTCACGGAGTTGTTGTGAAGCCACTCCTTCGTTATTTTAGCTGTGTGCTTAGGGTCATTGTCTTGTTGGAAGGTAAACCTTCGGCCCAGTCTGAGGTCCTGAGCACTCTGGAGAAGGTTTTCGTCCAGGATATCCCTTTGCTTGGCCGCATTCATCTTTCCCTTGATTGCAACCAGTCGTCCTGTCCCTGCAGCTGAAAAACACCTCCACAGCATGATGCTGCCACCACCATGCTTCACTGTTGGGACTGTATTGGACAGGTGATGAGTGGTGCCTGGTTTTCTCCACACATACTGCTTAGAATTAAGACCAAAAAGTTCTATCTTGGTCTCATCAGACCAAAGAATCTTTTTTTCTCACCATCTTGGAGTCCTTCAGGTGTTTTTTAGCAAACTTCAGGGGTTTCTTGTGTCTTGCACTGAGGAAAGGCTTCCGTCGGGCCACTCTGCCATAAAGCCCCGACTGGTGGAGGGCTGCAGTGATGGTTGACTTTCTACAACTTTCTCCCATCTCCCGACTGCATCTCTGGAGCTCAGCCACAGTGATCTTTGGGTTCTTCTTTACCTCTCTCACCAAGGCTCTTCTCCCCCCGATAGCTCAGTTTGGCCGGACGGCCAGCTCTAGGAAGGGTTCTGGTCATCCCAAACGTCTTCCATTTAAGGATTATGGAGGTCACTGTGCTCTTAGGAACCTTAAGTGCAGCAGAATTTTTTTGTAACCTTGGCCAGATCTGTGCCTTGCCACAATTCTGTCTCTGAGCTCTTCAGGCAGTTCCTTTGACCTCATGATTCTCATTTGCTCTGACATGCACTGTGAGCTGTAAGGTCTTATATAGACAGGTGTGTGGCTTTCCTAATCAAGTCCAATCAGTATAATCAAACACAGCTGGACTCAAATGAAGGTGTAGAACCATATCAAGGATGATCAGAAGAAATGGACAGCACCTAAGTTAAATATATGAGTGTCACAGCAAAGGGTCTGAATACTTAGGACCATGTGATATTTCAGTTTTTCTTTTTTAATAAATCTGCAAAAATGTTAGCAATTCTGTGTTTTTCTGTCAATATGGGGTGCTGTGTGTACATTAATGAGGAAAAAATTAACTTAAATGATTTTAGCAAATGGCTGCAATATAACAAAGAGTGAAAAATGTAAGGGGGTCTAAATATTTTCGTCTCCAATGTACGTCGCTTTTCTCGCTCAGCTGGCCCCTCAACCCCTTCTGAAGGGCCTCACCAAAAATTCTTTCACAGAGGAAGCGTTGGCCCTCCTCCAATCTAGTGGCTAGATAGCAGCCATAGGCCTCTTCAGTGTCGGGGGGGCTTCTGAGGACATCAATTGCTTCCCTAATGAGTCCCAGTGCTGCCTCCTCCATGATCGTCCCCTTCCTGGGCCTTTTTGTTGTAAGGCGGAGGGGAAGCACCTGGGATTGGTTGAGGCTCCTACGGGGCCCAGCCACCTCCTGGCTGCTACTGGGCCAGCCCACCTCCTGGCTGACACTGGGTCCGCCCACCTCCTGGCTGACACTGGGCACAGCCACCTCCTGGCTGACACTTTTCAGACCTTCCTCCTGGCTGAGCTCATCCTGTGTAAAAAAAAGTTACATAGTTTTAGTTTTTGGTTCATCAATCACACACAATTTTTAGCTCCTGACTTGCAAATTGAATGTTAATAAATAGAAAAGACTATCATTCTGACCCCAGCTTTTTTCATTCTTGTCCCAAACATTTTTAGCCACTACTGTTTATTGATATGTAAATCTCTTTGTTTTAAATCATTAATTTGTTATCAATTATAACATCTAGTTAACATCATTAATATTAAGACAATAAATATGTATAAAAATAATATACCTGACTCCAGCTGGGCGCATCCACTTCTTCCAGGATGAGGGTCCAGGTTGTTCCTCATCAGCCTCTGCTGGGGTTGAGGGAAGGATGGAGGGAAGGGTGGAGGGAAGGCTGCAGGGAAGGGTAGAAAGTGATTCCCTGGCTTCAGTCTGGTGGTCCAGAAACCACAGTTTGTTGAAGTACCCCAGCCTGAATACATACACTTGCGCTGCTGCTGCTCCTGATCTGAGTGGTCTGACACCCCAGCTTCAGGTAATATATGTATGCCTGCATATTTCTAATACATGTTTTTACTCAAATTTTAGGTGATGTGCTGGTTGTTGAAGAGCAAGCTGAACATTTCACAAGTGACAGTGCACAAAGGCTAATCAACGACATCATGGTGTGGAATGGTGAAATTGACATCATAAGGAAGAAACTCAATGTTATGGAACAACAAATGAAGAACATGATTGATGTGTTGGGGAGAATCTGAATTTCTTCCAAATGCCACCATTTTAACATTTGTTGGACTTTACAAACTTTTTTTTGACATTTTAAAAGCCAAATTTTGAAGATGCACACGGTGTGTCAACATGTGCTATCTGCCATCAGGGGATATCAATGTGCACGTTTTGTGGGTGCAACCCATTCCTCGTAACTCTAGTAGGTGAGAGGAAGGGGTTGCACCCCCAAAACACGTCCATTGATCCCCCCCATGATGGGAGATAGCACATGTTGACATTAGAAAGTAATGGATACTAGTGCGCATACACAGAGGGATTTGTAAAAAACAGTAAATAGTACTAAAGAATCAATATAGCACAGGTTAATCAAAAAAGTAGTAGCTGCCACAAAAAAAGTGTTCACACACCAATTGACCAGATGATTAAATGATTAAATAATGAATAGTGGTCACAGAAAAAGACCAATATTGCATCAATCAATGAATCAAATACTGCCATGAAATCCCTCTAATAAGGATCGTGGAAGAAGTAATTCCCCAACAAATGATTTCATTGTTTCCAAATAATAAAGATTCCTCAAAGTAGATACCTCAAAATGAATAGAAATACATTTTTAAAAAGTATAAAAAACAAATTATACAATAAATATTATAATAATTTTATACAAAAAATTATAATAATAAATATTTATTATATAAGAGAGTTTCCTTTCTTGTAACGCTCGTGGTCGAGGGGTTGCTATGGTTACCTCCCGGCCTTAAGAGCGATCTGCCTTCACCTGTCTCCGTACCCTTTGAGAAAGTGACGTGTCAGTCACGCAACGCGTCAGGGAGGAGAGAGGCGAGTTGTTTGACTGCTCGGCTCCCGATCACGGCCGGGATCCGTGAGCAGTGAGCGGTTACCATCCTGTCATCGCTGTTTTTGGTGCCTTATGTAAGTGATTCAGAGGCTTTAATAAAGTTATTTTATTGATTACACTATGGAGCCCTTCCTTTTCTCTATTCTTGGAGCGGATCTTGCCTGAGGTCTCTGGACGCGGAGGTCGGGTGACCCCCTGGATGGATCCGTCATCGGGGAGATCGGGAGCTGCCTGGGTTATTGTATGCTATTTTGGCTGTTGGTATTCAGCCGTGAGGTGAGATGCTGGGGGAACGATCACATTATTTCACTGTCGGCTGCACCTGGAGGAATCTATCGTGGACACATCTTTTTATTCAAATTGTCACGATTGGGGGTTTAACTGTGTATGGGACTCTTTTCATGGATTTTTTATTTAAGTATTACCTCATTTATTTTCTCACAGTTATTTGCTACATTTGGAGGAATTCACTCTGTCACATTTAGTTACTTCATATCTTTATTTGTTTATTCAATTGGTTGCTGGGTTAACTATTAGTTGAAAATTGAATGCTACACATATTTGATCTTTATGCACGTATTATTATCTTAGTTATTATTTAGTTGGGGATGATTTAATGGTACACCTTTTGGATTTATGCACATTATACACTACAGAGTATTAACAATATTTTAAAATTATCCACTTTTTTGCAATTATCTGTTTATGTTCGATCATTTGTGTGAGGTTAATTTGGCACTGTAACGGGGTTTGATACCCGTCATATTTATTTTGGTAAATAATTTTTGAAACTCCATTATTGAAAATTTGATTTGGTTCTTTCCCCAGTTTTTCAATTTTATATTTATTGTATAATTTGTTTTTTATACTTTTTAAAAATGTATTTCTATTTATTTTGAGGAATCTTTATTATTTGGAAACAATGAAATAATTTGTTGGGGAATTACTTCTTCCACGATCCTTATTAGAGGGATTTCATGGCAGTATTTGATTCATTGATTGATGCAATATTGGTCTTTTTCTGTGACCTCTGCTTGCACAATATCAGTGGAAGATTAATTGGTTAGACTGTGTTTATACCTGGAGCTTCAATTATTGGATCTTCTTGGTATGGTGAGAGTTGCACATATGTAGCACTGAGTTTAGCACCACTATTCATTATTTAATCACATGTTGACATTAGGCATGGGATTAGGAGGGAAATACCCATTTTGACTCCCAAATTGTGTGCATCTTCAAAATTTGGCTTTTACAGGGGTGACATCACCCCATCTGATGAAGGCAATATCAAAACATTTTTGACACTATAATGTCTGATATTGCCTTCAGTTTTTCTACGTTGAACTTTGTAAGTTCCAGAGTTGTGTATGTTATGTTTAGAAACATGCTTGTTTATACCAAAAAAGAAACAATTGTAAAAAACTTGAGAAAAAAAAAAATATTTTGCATCAAAATTTTATAACGCACATGTGAATGTGCACGAAGTAAAAAGTTTGACAATCAACAATGTGTGGCTTCTTCTTTCAATGCTCAATACCAATTTTTGAAGTAATTTTGTGTTTACAGTGACAATTGGGTTTATTTACTAAAGGAAAATCCACTTGGCACACAAGTGCACTAGGAGAACCTAGGATACAGCCAAAAACAAACACAAACAATAAAGAAAATTCAAGATTTTATCAGATATTTTTTTTTTATTAAAAAAATATTTACACATTGTCTGGCATAGCATTGACCCCCCTACCCAAAACATAATTTACATATTTCTGCTGAACTTCACGGGCACTTTGGGGTGCCAAGCCAGGATGGCCAGTATCCAGGCCCGTCAGGGGATTCTCAGGAAGTCTGGCCTCAGGCCCAACTGAGGCAATATAATTTTGGGTATTTTTCCTTAAAAAAATGTGCAATATGCAGCTGGATAAGATGATATGGTTGATTTTGTAGTCCGCCATGTGTATTGCTGTCAGAAACAGGCGGGACCGGCTGGCAATTATCTCAAATGTATTCTCAACAACTCTTCTGGCTCTGGCAAGCCGGTAGTTAACCCTCCTCTCTGGGGTGAGGGTTCCTGGGGGAATGGCCTCATCAGGGGCTCACCCAGCCCGAATGCTTCATCAGCAATAAGGACAAATGGGAGTCCTTCAGCGTTGTCCGCATCAGGTAGCAATGCCAGGCCACCAGTCTGGAGATGTTGGTAAAACTCCGTCTGGGCGAAGACTCCTTAATTCGACATCTGGCCATTCCTCCCCACGTCCACATTGAGGAACTCATATTGTGACGACACCACCGCCATTAACACTATACTATTAAACCCCTTATAGTTGTAATAGTAAGACCCCGAATGGGGTGGTGGCATGATGTGGACGTGCTTCCCATCTATAGCCCCTCCACGGTCGGGAAAGTCCCAACGGTTGGCAAAATGGGATGCTACAGTCTGCCATTCCTGTGGCGTTGAAGGAAACTGTGGATTCAAAACAGGAAAAAAAATATTAGTACTTTTGCACATAACATTGCAAGCAGATTAGACACAGACATTCTTGGCCGACATCAGTATAACATTTATTTTTGGGAGTATTTCAAGACAAAAATATAAGGTACACTTATCAGATTCCTCCCCCCCTCTGATGACCCGTTGTAAAAATTTTAGGGGGGGGGGGGAGGGTTCAAGCTGAGTTTTGGACCCAAAAAAAAGCCTATGGCACTCTGCCTGAATTTAAGGACAACAATAACATTTGTACACATTTTAGGGGGTGTTTAGGGTAAAGCACTGCAATGGAGCTGACAAAATACATTGTTAAGTGACTAGGCTAGGTGTATATGGTCCCAGGATAGCATGCTGGGGAGGTTAGTGAAGGCAAATATGCATGTACTCCAAAAAAGGAGCATTAAAAGATTACAGCATGCATGAGGACAAAGGAAACATTCACAGCATATTACAATCATGGAAATTAGGGAATGATGAAAGAAATACAATACATTAGCAGACATTAAATACATAGAATGTGATGTTAAAGGAGAAAACTTACCTTAATATAGTCCTTTTGCAGGACATGAATAATAGCAGAACAGGTCTCTGGGATAATGATCCCCAGAGCCTGGGGGAGATGCCTGTAGAGAACTTTTTTTTTTTAAATTCAATACTTTTTATTCATCTTCATACAAAATACATCACATCTCATATTAAACAGTGTACATAAAACCTCATAGTAACCCAATCATCTACTTCACTACAAGATGTACATGTCCACCCTACTGGGTATATTCTGCTAACGTTCTTCCCTTTTATACCCCCCTTTACACAGAACTATAAGCCTGGTGGTCAGCCCACTCTATATCTTAGTTACCTGCACGCACATCTCTACTTTAAACTTGGATCTTATACTTTTCCCTGTCCTCTTTTTTCCCTTATACTCTATCTAAGATGTTCTACCTTCTCAATCCATGGAGTCCAGATTTTTTTAAATTCCTTTATATTCCCTCCTCTAGCATAAACTGTCTTTTCCTTCCCTATTGTTTCTGAGACCGATCTAACCCAATCCTCTACTGAAGGGGGTTTCTCTGCTTGCCATCTCCTAGCTATTTCCTTTCTTGCCTGATAAAGGCATCTCCGCACCGCTTTACTCTTAGCCTTTCCATTACCCAAATTTCCCACTGCCCCCAAAACACATAATTTCGGGTCTATATTTAGCTTTAGATCGAAAACCTTATTTATATTCTCCACTACTTCCGTCCAATAGCGAAATAGCTTTGGGCACTTCCATATCATATGTAACATATCTCCTGTATTTTGACATCTGGGACAATCAGCGTTTACCCTTCTCCCATACTTGAACAGTTTTTTAGGGGTATATTATGCCCTATGCAGGAGCAGTAGATGTGAGAATTTCTGGGCCGGTGAGACCGACACCTGGTGACCCCCCTCCAGAATCTCTTTCCATTGAGTATCCGGTATTGTCCCCAGGTCCCTTTCCCATTCCCTTCTGCACTTAAGTTTATCTGGACCTTCCCTACTGTTTTTACAAATGTATTGGTAGAATTCTGTTATTAGGCCCCTTGCTCCCTCAGTACTCTCTATCTTTTGGGACATGGGAGATCGGCACCAGTTCAGGCCCTGTTCTCCAAATTGGGCATGCAGTGCGTGTTTGATCTGTACATAGTTAAAGTGTGACTGATTCGGAACACCAAATTCCTCCTTTAAAGCAACAAAGGTCTTTAACATATTACCGTTATATAGTTGCTCTAATTTTACTATCCCCTTTAATTCCCAAGTCTTAATTTTACCTATCTGTATTAGTTCCTGATAGTTCTTATTATTCCATAAAGGGCTATACCTCGCTGTAGAGAACTTTAGGTCCTGTAGACTTCTTCCAGTCACCAAGTACCACAACGTGACGACTAGCTTCTGCTCCAGAGTGATGGATTGCCTCAAGCAGGTATCCTGCCTGCTAATATAAGGGGTCAAAGCCAACAGAGGGTGAAAAACGGGGTCCGTCATCCTGAGAAAGTTCCTGAAATCATCAGGATTATTCTCCTGGATCTCAAGAAGCAAAGGCATATGAGAGAATTGGTCAACACTGGAGCAACCAATTCTTGGTCCATGAACTCCTCCCCACCCTGTTCATGAACTGGGCTTAGGTCCAAGTATGCACCCCAACACCAAGCCCCCACACAGCGCGAACTCTATGACAAGTACGTACCCGCAACATGGCTTCAAAACGGTCCGCTGGTCAGAATGAACTAACAGAACGCACTGAAGAACAGCAAGGCCTGTAAAGAACAATCTGAAAATCAGAAACGAATGGACAAGAACACACTGAAAAACAGATGCGAACTGACTACACGCAATGAAAAGCAGAAGCACAAACTGGAGAGCAGTAACGGACTGAAAAGCACGAAAGCTGAAAAGCACGAAAACTGAAAATCGCAAATCGTCTCTCACCAAACTTCTACTAACATGAGATAAACACGAGATTAGCAGAAGGAGCCCAAAGGGTGGCGCACCGGCTATTGAACTTCCTTTTTCTATTCCCATCGTACGTGTTGTACATCACCGCGTTCTTAATGGTCGGACTTTGGTGTGACCGTGTGTATGCAAGACAGCTTGAGCGGAATTCTGTCGGAGAAACCTTCAGAGTTTATTCCGGTGGCAAAACCGCTCGTGTGTACGCAGCATGACTCTTTGCTAAGCAGCGACAGTGTTCACCCTGCTTGTCAGGACACATAAGCATACCTTACATCACCCTGCATGTCAGGATGCTTCAAGCACATCACTAAAGAGCTAGCTGAAGTTGCAAGGCCCCCCCCACAAGGGATAAAAGCCATTGGTGCCATAAGGGCCCATATTTCAACCCAGGACTCTATCTACTAAGAGAGTGGGTCCAAAGCCTTAATGGTCATATTATTTGAATTGAACCAATTACAAGATTTACAGTATATGGTTCTTTGGAACTGTGGTGTCACCTATTGCTGAGGCTAGGCAGTTACATGTTACAGATACATATGTTCTAAGCGGATAATAGTTTTGCAAGCAATAAAACACATTGCACCTTGCAAATAAAGACAACCCCTGCCAGCCGCCCTTCCTGATTATCACATAGTTGCTAACAGTCCCAATTTTCCCGGGACAATCCCGATTTTGGGACCCTCGTCCCGATTGGAGGCTGTCCCGAATCGGGATTTTCCATAAGGAAAATCGGGAATGCTTTTTTTTATTTTTGGAGCAGCTGGCTCCAGCAAAATGGCGGCCGGTGCCGCCGCTCGATCTTCCCCCTAGTGTTGAGTAAGTGGAGAGAGGAAGGGGGCTCGATCCGTGCAGCCAATGGGCTTCTTTAGCTGCACGGCCCCTCCCCTCTCCACTGAAGCAGAAGACACGGCGCCGCCGTCGCCGTGTCTTGCCGAAAAGTTCCCCAGCCCCGTACTGCACAAGCGCTGCGCCTGCGCAGTACAGGGTGTCCTTACATGCCGAGGGGAACTCACCGGCCGCTTCTGCACTGAGCGGGGGGGGCTGCACTGAGGGGGGGCTGCATTGAGGGCCTGACGAAGGGGTCCTGCGCGGCCCCGAAACGTTGCACCCCCCTTGTGATGTGACCATTTTCGATTAAAAAACCTTTTTTGGACAACCTTGTCTGCTGATCCATGGTGTGCTGGCGAAGATGTACTTCTGCATTGAGGGGGGGTCTGCACTAATAGGGGGGGGGCTGCACTGAGGGGGGCTGCCTTGATGGGGGGTCTGCACTAATAGAGGTGGGGGCTGCACTGAGAGGGGGTCTGCACTAATAGAGGGGGGTCTGCACTAATAGAGGGGGGTCTGCACTAATTGAGGGGGGCTGCACTAATAGAGGGGGGCTGCACTAATAGAGGGGGGGTCTGCACTAATAGAGGGGGGGCTGCACTGAGGGGGTCTGCACTAATAGAGGGAGGGTCTGCACTGATGAAGGGGGTCTGCACTGATGGAGGTGGTCTGCACTGAGGGGGTCTGCACTGATGGAGGGACTCTGCCCGGGGCACCTGATGCAAGGACAGACTCTGCCGGGGGCACCTGATGCAAGGACAGACTCTGCTGGGGGCACCTGATACAAGGACAGACTCTGCCGGGGGCACCTGGTGCAAGGACAGACTCTGCTGGTGGCAGGCGACGTGGCTAGTGACACGCTCAGGGATCCCACTGACCACAACTAGGATGCCGGGATGATTGAAGCGTTAACACCAGGTGTTTAGAGTATCTTTATCTGCTGATTGTTAAACTTTCTAGAATACACATATTTCTATTGTGTAGGATCTGGGGCTGCTGTCCCGTCATTCCCCTCTCCCCCTTTCCTTCTCCCCCTTTCCCTCTCCATCCCTCATTCATCTCAGACTCTAACCACACCCTCTTGCGCCACGCCCATTTAAGCCACGCCCACTTTTCATGTGAGCCACGCCCATTTTTCACCGCAACGCGCTTAGCGCGCCACACGTGTAATTTTTGCTAAGCCACGCCCACAAACGAATGCCCCACCCCTAATTATTGAGCGGCTCCGCCTTCAGCCAAAAAAGTGTCCCACATATTTTTTTTGCAATGTTGGCAACTATGTTATCATTGTACACATACCCCAATCCTAGACTCCAACAATCATTTAATACCTAGCTGCAGAACTGACTCAGGTGTTGAAAGAAGTGGAAGTGCAGGGATGTTGTCATAATATCTGCGCTGTGAAGTGACACATTGTATCCCTCAGTGTGAATGGGATTCCCTGTCTCACAAAAGGGAAGTATCAGGGGATCTGTGATCTGATGATGGTGCTATACAGAGGCTGCCAGTACATGAGGACACAGGGGCTGCCAGTAAGTGAGGCTGTTTGAGCTTCCAGGGACACTTTTCAGATGGGGGCAGCCTCCTCAAAATGCAGACTGTCCTCAGAAACTGGGGATGTCTGGTCACCCTATTCTAAATGTCACCAGAGAAAAGCATGATAGTATTAAAAAAATAAAGAAAATATCCTTAAATGCTATTACATTTGAGATCCACCTATTTGGCTAGTACAACATTCATTGCATTCTCGTTTTATTTTAAGTGCATGTAAGGCATGCAATATAGCACTGGCAAGAGCAGCTACAGAACGTCAGTTTCAGTCAGTGGAGTGTAGCTGCATTCTACTTGTTTCAACTGTTCTATAGCTCTGGGGCCTATCTAAAAAAAAATCAGCTCCACTCCAGCTACATAGCCTTGGCAACTGTGTTCAAAACCCTAACCATAAACTTGAAGGAAATCTGTACTGAGAGAAATAGGAAGGTTGCCATTGCTAACCTACTACTAAAAATAGCGGGGTGTCTCTGGTTTCAGTACATTAAATTTTATGTAAATCCTCACCTTGTAAAACATCCCATTCAGATTAAAATGGAAATGAAAGCCAAAACATTTGTGTATACATATAAAAAAAAATAAAAAAATGTCCTTTTTATATAAGGGATCACATGTCCTCTGTTCTCAGCTGCATAAGGAGTTCGGAGAGCTAGGGGAGGAGGAACAACAGTAAACTGGCCTTCCCAGTGAATGGCTTGCAGGGGGGGGGGGGGTGTCTGCACAAATGTAATTATTGGAGGAGATCCAGCTGAGTTTCCAGCACAGCCAGAAACCTGACTATGCTGGCCAGCAGGAAAACCAGGTTATTTCACACAAAGGAAGCGATAGAAAGGGACCAGGATACTTTTTCATACAAGTACATGGTACAGCAGGCACGAATGAGGAATATGAAATATTGGGGTAACATATTCTTTAACCAAAACCAATCATGCAGCGAATGACAAGGGTTCCGATCAGTATACTTTTTTAGGTGAGTGGCCTGGAAATCAGTGAGGCCACTGGATTAGTATAGCAGACAGGTAAGCAGCATTGAGAAATATATTTCTATATTCTATATTCTTAAAGAGAATTTGTAGTGGTGTATGTCATTTCTTCCTTTTGCTCAGCTCTAAAAATGTTTCTTTTTTTGTCAAGTAAATAGAAAGTAGTGCTTATTATGTTGAATCCTACTTTTGAATCAATAGGCCTACTCAGAAAATCTGAAAATCCTTCCTTGCAGTAGGGCTGCACATATGCTGAAAAGGTTAACTGCTTGTTTAGGTCTGGAGGAGAGTAAAAGCAAATTTACTACCCAATCCTCCACTCTCCTTGGCAGATGGCACTCCCCTGTGCTCTGGAAGTGGACTGTCCCTCTGCGCCCTCATGTCCAATGCAGGGCTATTAACCCTGCATCAGTCTCCATAATGATAGGGCCTTAGGCTACTGCAGTATGAGGGAGAACACACGGAAGAGACTGGTCTAGCTGCACGGAGGAGCAGTTATAGTGAAAGAATACCCTAGCTACTGTAGCACCCTGGAGTTTAGGCAGGGTTGCGCCCCACAAATTTTACTTGCCAGGAGTAGCTATCCTGGGTGATTGTTAGAGATCTGTTAATATCTCCTTAAGTTTGACCTTGTTGCACTTTTCTCTTCTACCACTAGGTGACCAGGTACTTGGTGGTTAGATATGAGAAGGGGATCCCAAGGTCAGGTTATGGGTATATGAGGTATCTCAGCCAATGGGCAGGGGTTTTCTTGAATCCCTTGACCTGCTGGGAGAGCTTATATATTCGGGGGAAGTCAGGTGATCTATGTTCTGTGCCATCTGGACAACAGTCTAGGTGGACATGTGTTGTATTGCCTGGGCTGCTAGGTCAGATATTGGGCTATCCCGGGCACATCTGGCTGCTAGGCTGTCTGAGGGCCTATCCAGAAGCAAGAGAGCAGCACAGGGTTGGGACTGCGGCTTGCAGTTCAACCAGAAGTGACGGTTCTTCCGGCCGGAGAACCTGTTGTGGTCAGGGGTAGAGAGGAAGCTGTCGCCAGTAAGGGACTATCCGCCTTATTACCAGGGACCATAGTGAGTAACTGAAGCAAATAACGAAGCAGCATTCTCACCAACTGGGGACAGTAAAGAATCGGGAAACCTAACCTCAGTGGGTGTCAAGCCAAGGACCCAGCCAGTGAAGGTGACGCTTGCAGCCTTGTGTGTCAAGCTAGGGACCGAGCAGGCCAGCGGGGATGAAGCTTGAGATTTATCTAGAGTGCCATGCTAGGGACCCAGCAGAGAAGCGGGGGTGACGCTTGAGGAAGAGAACACCGTGAAGATTGAAGGAGCTCAAGGGATTCAGCGCCAGTGAATTAGTGGGTCTAGTGAGAGACCAGGAGCTTAGTGTGCTGAAGAACTACAAGGAAAGGTAGTAGTAAAAGTGAAGGAACTGTTACTTTTGTGTTAGGAACTGTTAAAGACTGTTGCCATAGGAGACAGCATTCCTGCGCATGTAGATGTGGTGTTTTGCTTGGGGCCTTTCCCTGCATGGCTGTCCTCCTATTGAAGTCTCAGAGTCTGCCAATCAATCTTGCAAATACCTAAGGGTGTCCTGGCCCTAAACCCTCTCTCCCCTATAAAAGTTTGTTAATAGAAATAAACTTTCTTTTTCAAGAAGTATCTGGCGCCCAATAACTTTACGCACACTTGCACCCACCATACCTTACAACCCACCATATACAGAAGGATGTCAGCTATCT
The DNA here is from genome assembly GCF_042186555.1 of Aquarana catesbeiana. Classification (NCBI taxonomy): domain Eukaryota; kingdom Metazoa; phylum Chordata; class Amphibia; order Anura; family Ranidae; genus Aquarana; species Aquarana catesbeiana. The sequence continues at coordinate 472,045,032 of NC_133326.1, forward strand.
CTAGCCCTGGAGGTTCTCATCAGACCAAAGGAGGCCTGGGACTTTGCTACACTACATCTATTCTTAAAAATGTTCCCTCCTCCTACCTATCCTGCCTAACCTGTATAACAAAGATCTGTATTCTTGCCTATTTTTTATTCAGCTTGGTTTAATCCAGTCACATGTTGTGGCAGGTCAGTGTAAGGGAGCACTCAACAACGGCTTTGAATTCTGGGAACTGTGACATCACCCATAGGCTCCCATAGCCTAGCTATTGTCGGCACTCCCTCCTCTCCCCTGAAGGGAACGCTCACTGACACAGGAGAGCTAGAGCTAATGGGATCATTGGACTGGACAGAAATAGATTAAAAATAGGTAAGTATGCAGATTTTTTTAATATATAGGTCAGGCAGGATAGGTAGGAGGAGGGGGAGGGAATAGTTTCATGAATAGCTATAGTTAGGCTTTTCTTGCACTCTAAGGGAAAGTATGCACTTTTTGAATGCCCCTAGACCTAAAAGAGCAGTTAACCCCTGCACTGCAGGCACAGCCCTACTGCAAGGGAGAATTTTCAAGTTTTTTGGAGTTGGACTGTAAGGAACATGTAGGTGGGGTGCAGTGTAGTGCAGCAGCAATAATTCACACAGCCATGTGCAATAGAAAACTTGTACTGAAGTAATGCAGTGACAGTTCACAACAACCCAGAGGGACACCTGCCCAACTGGGTACACTCACGGTTCCCAACAATGTGCAGAGAACAGGTCAGCCAGGTTGACAGCGTCTGTTAAGAGAGTGGAATGTGGCTTTGCTGTCTCATGCCCAAGCGGGTTGAGGTAGAAAGGATTTGCGACCCTACACTTTCCTTCCTCATCAGGAACCTTTCTCTACCACTAGTTCTGTCCCTAACAGGCGGGGTACCTTTCACTTTACTGCCAACTAGCATGAAGTGTACCAAACCTGGGAGCAAGGGCCTTAAATAGGCTCTGCCTGCCCAAGATGGCTGCCAGAGTCACATGGGGCGGCAGCATTCAATTAGGTGCTTCCTTAGTGACCCAGGAAACCATAGGGGAACTGTATTCCTCTTGACTTCCTCTCCAGCTGTGGTGCCGCTGCGGAGGAGCACCACCTGCAGTGGAGAATCCAATCCAACTCCAATTTGCTACAGCAGGGGAAAATATTCCTTCCTGATCACCCGGAGAGGTAATCGGATTTTCCCTGGATCAACTATACCTATAAATGTTAGTACCCAGTTATATTATGTACATTTAGGAAATAATCCAGGCCTTTTTTAAAGCAATCTACTGAGCTGGCCAGAACCACTTCTGGAGGGAGTCTATTCCACATTTTCACAGCTCTAAAGCCCCATACACACTATCAGATTTTCTGCTGATTTTTGTCTTCAGATTTACCAAAACCATGTAGTGCAAGGGCCTGCCTGATTGCATACAAATTGAAACTCTTAAGGTTTGACCTCATATTATACGGATTTGGTAAATCTGAAGGAAAAAATCAGCAGAAAATCTGATGTGTATGGGGTTTTACTGTGAGGAAACCTTTCTGTATTTGGAGATGAAATCTTTTTTCCTCTAGACGTAAAGAGTGCCCCCATGTCCTCTGTGAAGACCTTAAAGTGAATAACTCAACACCAAGTTCACTATATGGACCACTTATGTATTTGTACATGTTGATCATATTCCCCCTTAATCTCCTCTTCTCAAGAGAGAATAAATGCAGTTCCTCTAATCTTTCCTCATAGCTGAGCTTCTCCATGCCTCTTTTCAGTTTGGTTGCCCTTCTCTTCATTTTCTCCAGTTCCCGATATTCTTCTTGAGAACTGGTGCCCACAACTGAACTGCATATTCCAGATGAGGTCTTACTAATGATTTGTACAGGATCAAAATTATATCTCTCTCTGGAGTCCATACCTCTCTTAATACAAGAAAGGACTTTGCTCACTTTGGAAACTGCAGCTTGGCATTGCATGCTATTATTGAGCTCATGATCTACCAAAACCCCCAGATTCCCCAGATCCCTCTACTATGGATTCCCCCAGTTTTACTCCAGTTTTACTCCCCCTAGTATGTATGATGCATGCAAATTCTTAGCCCCCAAGTGCATAACTTTACATTTATCAACATTAAACCTCATTTGCCACTTAGTTGCCCAATTAGACAGTGCATTGAATTTGGCTTGTAAATTGGAGACATTCTGTAAGGGCATTATTCCACTGCATAGCGTGGTGTTTTCTGAAAAGACAGAAATAGTACTTTTAATCCCAGACCCTATATCATTTATAAAGATATTAAAAAGTAAGGGTCCCTACACTGAAACTTGGGGTACACCACTTATAACCTTAGACCATTCAGAGTAATGCCCCGTACACACGGTCGGATTTTCCGACGGAAAATGTGTGATAGGACCTTGTTGTCGGAAATTCCGACCGTGTGTAGGCTCCATCAAAAATTTTCCATTGGATTTTCCGACACACAAAGTTTGAGAGCAGGCTATAAAATTTTCCGACAACAAAATCCGTTGTCGGAATTTCCGATCGTGTGTACACAAATCCGACGCACAAAGTGCCACGCATGCTCAGAATAAATAAAGAGATGAAAGCTATTGGCTACTGCCCCGTTTATAGTCCCGACGTACGTGTTTTACGTCACCGCGTTCAGAATGATCGGATTTTCCGACAACTTTGTGTGACCATGTGTATGCAAGACAAGTTTGAGCCAACATCCGTCGGAAAAAATCCTAGAATTTTGTTGTCGGAATGTCCGATCAATGTCCGACCGTGTGTACGGGGCATCAGAATCAGTAACCGCTACTCTGAATTTGTTTTTTTAGCCAGTTTTCTATCCATTTACAAATTGTTCTTTCCAAGCCTGTAGACTTTACCTTACACATTAGCCGCGTTTAGGGAACTGTGTCAAGTATACCACGTCCACAGCCACCCCTCTGTCCAAGGTTTCACTTACCTCCTCATAAAAAGAAATCAGGTTTGTTTGAAAACTTCTGTTTTTCATGACTCCATGCTGTCTGTTGCTTAAAATATTTTTTCGATCAAGAGCCCATCAATGTGGTCTTTTATTAAACTCTCCAGTATCTTCCAGACTATAGAAGTTAATCTAACAGGTCTATAGTTACTTGGTAAAGACTTTGATCCCTTTTTAAATATGGGCACCACATTGGCCCTACGCCAATCCAGTGGTACCATTCCAGTCATTAACGAGGTCCTAGAAAATAGAAACAATGGCTTTGAAATGACAGAGCTGAATTTTTTTAGGATCCATGGGTGGATGCCATCAGGTCCAGGTGCTTTATCCACCTTTATTCTGTCTAAATATTTCTGCACCATATCACTTTTGAGCCATTGTGGATCATTTGGGGCTGTGCCAATACCACCCCCATTATGGACATGAGCTCTCCCATGCTCCTTTGTGTACACAGAGCTGAAGAAGGTATTTAATACATTTGCCTCCTCTTTGTATCCAGTCACCCAATCTAGAGTATTTTGTAAAGGGCCAACATGCTCAGACCTGACCTTTTTACTATTAATATATTTTAATAATTTTTTGGGGTTTGTCCTACTATCTTTTGCAATCTGTCATTCGTTTTGAATTTTTGCATCCTTGATTTCTTTTTTACATATTCTGTTATATTCTTTGTAGCATTTAAACAATGATAGTGTTCCTTCATTTTTTAATTTTTTAAAAGTCATTTTCTAATTATTTATATCCATTTTAACTTTGCCTGTTAGACACGTAGGTTTTATTTTTAGTCTTTTACACTTATTCCTATGGGAATATAATTTGCAGTGAGTTTGCATACAGTCTTTTTGAAGAATTCCCATTTCTGTTCTGTGTCCATTGACACCAATATTCCGTCCCAGTCTAAGTCCTGGAGAGCAGCCCTCATTGCTCTCTTAAAGTTGAGTGTTTTTATCTTTCCCATATGTGTTTGTTGCTTACAGCTAACATTAAATGAAATCTTGTTATGGTCACTACTACCCAGATGTTCTTTTATATGAATATTGGTAATAAGCTCTTCATGGTTTGAGATCACCAGGTCCAGCAGAGCACCATCCCTAGTCAGGGCCTCAATAAACTGGACTATAAAATTGTCTTGTAATAGGTTTATAAATTTTTGCCCTTTAACTGTCCCAGCAGTGCCATTATTCCAGTCAAATTCCAGGTAGTTAAAATCCCCCAATATTATCACTGTCCCAGCCCTTGCAGCCCTTTCCATCTGTACAAGGAGCTGAGTCTCCACCTCCTCATTAACACTGGGAGGTCTATAACAAACTCCAATGATAACCTTTGTAGTACGTACACCCATGTACAGTTCCACCCATAATGCTTCAGACTCATCACACTCTCCATCAACTAGGTCCTCTTTCACACTCACTTTGAGATAGCTTCTCACATAGAGATAGACACCACCACCCCTCTGTTTTACCCTGTCTTTCCAAAAGAGAGCATAGTCAGGAAAATTATTAGCCCAGTCAACCTAATTTATTAAGCAAATAACATTTTAAAATGAAAAGCTTCATGTATGTCGAAATGTGCTGCAGAATTTCTCTCCAACTCCTCTGTGATACCATCAGGGAGAGGAGGGAATGCAGATGAAAGGAGATGCCAACAAAGGCCTGAAATGTAAAAGTAGAGGCAGTGCATGGTAAGATATTGTGATCTTAGAGTTCTCAGTTACCTAGTATTTGATCAGTATTTGATCATTACGATATGAAAAATCCTGCAGCGAGCATTGTTATTGTTCAGCTATAGCAACTCTGAATTTAACAGCTCCACAGAGGATATTAGAGAGGAGTGCATACCAATCACACTAGAGATGTTTCATTATTTGTGTTGACAGTTCCAGCAACTTTGCTACAATTGTAAAACTCTGATTCTCTTGAGCACATTATGAAAGTCTTTGATGTTTGTGATTCCTTTCACTATCTACTGAAATACTGTAAATGTAAATATTGCCCAAGGGAAATTTAAAATGTGCAAATAACATATCTTAATTTAGATTAATGCATATGTTAATGAAGGCTTTGCTGCAACACATAAGGCTGGGGAGGATTAGTAATATTAGCTTAAATGTTGTTTTAACAATTCTGAAACCTGAACATAGATATTATAAAAATATAGTAGTTTTGTTTAATCTTATGTTACTCTTGACCATTAGAGGCCATTTCTGTACACTGTGCTGTACATTCCTTATTCTACACCTCATTATTCTGTAAACTGTGCTGTACGTTCCCTATTCCACACTGCCTCAATCTATACTATTTAACCCATCTCAGACTCTCTATTAGGCGACTAACCTTTAAACCACGCCCAATATTCAGCACAATACAAAACATGCCCATTTATTCTATGGTGTGCCTCATTTTTTTTCCCAAGGAAGGGGGCCTAATTTATGATCTTGCACACAGACCCATTACATTCAGAAAATGCTACTGGCTCATACACTGCATCTGCCAAACTTCCAGCCTCTAGAACTGATCTTAACATGCTCAATGGACCTAAAAGAGGGCTGTGGCCAAACGTACAGTGATGCACAGAACGATATGGCCCTAAACTGTCAGTTTACCAGCATATAGTTCTGTGTGCTATACTACAAGTTTAACGCCATATAGTTTTGTGCGTTACTGGAAGTTTAACGCCATTTACTTCTGTGTGCGTTACTGCCAGTTTAACGCCATATTGTTCTGTGTGTCACTGTACGTTTGGCGCATTATATTGCAGTGTATTATATTGTATCCATGGAGTGTGTCTGTGTAGTGTGAGTACTCAAATTAAAGGGCACCAAACAACTCTTTACATTGATTAAAGTGCATCTACATACAGATTTCAACTTCTCCTTTACATTTGTTTATAAGCACCTCCCTCTCCCTCCCAATAATGTCTGGGAGGACAACAAGAAGAGGCAGACGTTCCCTTGGCACTGTAAGGGGGCCAGCAACAAATGTGTCCACAGGCAAAGGTGGAGGTGGTGGTCAGTCCTCAGGCAGGGCATCATTTCCTCTGTTTAGTGAGTTTGCCCATGCTATCCAGCCACAGCATGCAGAGGAGGTGGTGGACTGGCTTACTAAACCTTCCTCATCCTCCTCATCCATGTCACACATGCAGAGACAAGTGTACAGTCCCCTGCAGTTGCCAGAGTGGATAAACCTGCCTCCTTGTCCACATCTATTCCTGCCTTAGCCCTAACATCAGCCATTGAGGAGTCAGCTGAGTTATTTGACCACAGCGTAAGCCACTTGCCCCTTGATGATGCCCAGCCATATCTGGATTCAGATGCTGGTTCTGAGGTTGAAAGAGTAGAGAGCAGCCACCCTATTCCATCACATTCTGTAGCTGTTATCTCCCGGCCCACTCCCCACAGCTCAGCTGTCTGGGCTTTTTTCAGCACATCTGCAGCAGATCACACTGTTGCTATCTGCAAACTGTGTCACAGGCACATCAAACATGGCAAAAACACTAACCATTTGGGTACCACATGCCTAACAAGGCATTTAACGTCCAACCATTCAGCCCGTTGGCAAGAGCACCTAAAAGCCACACAAAAGGGGCACAAATCTGTCCCTCCTCCTCCTTACCCACTTCAGTCTTCCCCTACGATACCAAGTCATTACCTTTCAGCAGCCTCCACTGACAGGGATGATGGTATAGCACAGGGTGTCCAAGGTCCTAGCAGCTCATCTACCAGCAGCACACCACCAGCTGTTGACTGTAGCCGGCAAATTTCTCTGCCCCATCTTCTGCAGCGGAAAAAAAAATACAGTCCCTGCCACCCAAATGCCCAGCGCCTGAGTGCAAGCTTGTCAAAGCTGTTGGCTCTCCAACTTCTGCCTTTCAGCCTGATGGATTCTGCCCCCTTCCATGAATTTGCACAATGTGCTGTGCCACAATGGCAGGTTCCCAGTCGATACTACTTTTCATGTAAGGCCGTTCCATCTCTCTACCATCACATGGAAGGGAACATTCTGGCATCGTTGGGCAAGGCAGTCAGCCGTAAAATCTACCTTACTGCTGACACGTGGTCCAGCAAGCATGGGCAGGGACGATATATATTTCATTCACAGCACACTAGGTAACGCTGCTTGCAACTCGAAAGGATGCAGGACAGGGCTCAGTGCTGCAGCTTCTTGTGCCCCCACATCTCCATACAGCTGGTGGTGATGATGCCAGACCTGTGAGCTTTACCCCCTCCTCCTCCTCCTTCTCTGCCACCTCCATGCCCTCCTCTGCAGGTGCCCCCTAAGTGTTCAAAGGGCTTTTCCCAGAGACAGGCTAAATGGTGCCATGAAGTGCTTCAGCTGGTGTGTTTAGGGGACAGGAACCACACCAGAGCAGAGATTCTTGCAGCTCTGCAAGGACAGGCCCAGAGGTGGTTCACACCACGCCAGCTGGAGCCAGGAATGGTGGTGTCCGATAATGGCTCAAACCTCCTGTCCGCCCTTAGACAGGGAAAGTTTACACATGTGCCATGCCTGGCACATGTCCTCAATTTGGTGGTGCAGCATTTCCTAAGTACGTACCCAGGGTTGCAAGATGTACTAAAACAGGCAAGAAGAATCTGTAGCCATTTCAGGCGGTCATACACAGCCAGTGCTCGGTTGCCTGAAATTCAGTGGGAATTCCACCTGCCCATAAACCGCCTGATTTGTGACATGCCCACCAGGTGGAACTCAACTTTGGGAATGCTGCAGCGGCTATACATGCAGCAGAGGGCCGTCAATGACTACTTGTGTCAGTACGGCACGACGACAGGCTTAGGCCGGCTCGGCTTTTTTTCCCCACACCAATGGCTGATCATTAAGGATGCATGCACTGTATTGTCACCATTTGAGGAGGCCACAAGGATGGTGAGCAGTGACAGTGCATGCATCAGTAACACAATTCCTGCTGGAGCAGACTCTGCGTGGCATTATGGACAGGGCACTGGAGGCAGGGCAGCAGGAGGAAGAGGAGGACTTCCTTTCCTCTCAAGGCCCACTTTATGCAGACACCATCATTCCTGTGTCACAGAACACACAGGAGGAGAGAGGGGAGGAGGATGAGGAGGAGGATTCCGGCACTTTCATAGGCTTTGAAGAAGAGGAAGACATGCGTCAATCTGTAAGCGATGGCTTTCCAACCCCAGGACCCTTGGGAGTAGTACGTGGCTGGGAGGAGGAAGTTCCAGATGCTGTCATCCTGAGTGACCCCAAGGAGTCTGCTTCTCAAGCCTCTGCAAATTTGAGGCGCATGGACAACCTCATGCTTCAAAGCCTGCTAAAGGACCCAAGAATACGTGGCATAAAGGAGAAGGATGATTACTGGTTGGCAACCCTCCTTGACCACCGTTATAAGGGGAAGGTCTCTGAACTCATCCCGACCCCACAGAGCGTGCAGAGGATAAAATCTCTTGAGGACACATTAAAGAGAATTTTATCGAACGTTTTTCCTGACTCTAGTAGGTTACAGTGTGGTGGAAAACATTGTTTTGAGTCTTACGTTGGACAAGAAAGGAGCGTTGGAGAAGGCATCTGCCTAAGTGAGGCATTTTGGAATTTTTTAGTCCTCGCCGCCCAGGGCTGTCAGCTTCCACATCCCATTGGCAAGGTCTGCATCACATGGTGGACGATTAACTCAGGGCCAAAACAGAGATGGAGAGCTTTCCAGCTGACAATCCACTGGCTTACTGTGTCATGAGAATAGACCACTGGCCAGAACTTGCCCAGTAAGCTATTGAGTTGTTGGGCTGCCCTGCATCCAGTGTGCTTTCAGAATGGGCATTCAGTGCTGCAAGAGGTTTCGTTACTGATCATAAAACGCGTCTGTCCACAGACTCCGTGGACCGTTTAACTTTTATAAAAATGAATCAGTTCTGGATTACCAGCTATGAAGCCCCTGATGCCGATGTCACTGATTAAGTCTTTTTGGGATGTGGAATCTCTGCAGGACTTTGAAGCTGCCTAGCGTTCAATCATTTCATCTGGAAGAATGTTTTTGGTATAGGTTTCATTGGCACAATTAACACCCAAAGACCATTTTTTCTGCACCTGTCTGTCAGGTGCATATCACTGCAATTTTTTACAGCAAGGCATATTCTTGCTTACATCAAGAGTGCCTCTATAGGGTTATGGTGGGAAGGCACCACCGACACCCAAAGACCAATTTTTCTGCACTTGTTTGACGGGTGCATATCATTGCAATTTTTTATAGCAAGGCAAATTCTTGCTTTCATCAAGAGTTCCTCTACAGGGTTATGGTGGGAAGGCGCCACCGACACCCAAAGACCAATTTTAACGCACCCATTACTTCTATTCAAAGTCAAAGTGACACCAGAATGTATCCAAAAAATCTCTAATATTGTTCCCAGTGCACTACATTGTGACCTCATCATACACACTGGCTCCCCAGCTGTTGCTGAGCAAAATAAAGGCAGCTTGCAGGAAAAATGGCAGGGCAGGACTCGGACCCCTATAACCATTGTATGCCTAATTACTTGCATTTAAGCCTTCAAAATGGGCACTTTTGATATTTGACGTTCAGGTCCCAATGACTTTAATGGGGTTCGTTATTCGGGTCCAAACTTTTGCAGTGTTAGAATGTTCTGGTCCGAACCGAACAGGGGTCCATTTGGCCCATCTCTAGTGCTGACATCAGGTCAGAAGGGGTACAGCTGGTAGTACGTCGAGTATGTGGCAAGTCTAGTAACAGCCAAGCAGGACCAAGTCTTAGGCAAGATAAGAGTCAGAGACAGGCAAAGGTCGGAAAAGTGTGGGTAGCGAGGTACAAACTTGATGGGCAGAAGCATGGTGAGTAGTCCAGGCCGAGATCAGTAACAGAGATACCAAACATAAGCAAACATGGGTAATCTAAAAGCATGTCAGGTGGAAGCCAGGATAACAGGATCAGAATGAGTATCAGGAGCAAGACTGAAGACCATTTAGGAAGGAGCTTGTACAGAGCAGATGTGGAAATGTTGAGCTTCATATTTATATCAAGGGGTTTCAAGGGAACATTGTGAGGACTTTCTAATTAAATTACCTTGCCCCATTAGAGGTGTGTGTATGTATGTGTGCATGTATATATATATATATATATATATATATATATATATATATATATATATAGTGGGGACGGAAAGTATTCAGACCCACTTAAATTTTCCATTCTTTGTTATATTGCAGCCATTTGCTAAAATTATTTAAGTTCATTTTTTTTCCTCATTAATGTACACACAGCACCATATATAGACAGAAAAACACAGAATTGTTGACATTTTTGCAGATGTATTAAAAAAGAAAAACTGAAATATCACATGGTCCTAAGTATTCAGACCCTTTGCTCAGTATTTAGTAGAAGCACCCTTTTGATCTAATGCAGCCATTAGCTTTTTTGGGAAAGATGCAACAAGTTTTTCACACCTGGATTTGGGTATCCTCTGCCATTCCTCCTTGCAGATCCTCTCCAGTTCTGTCAGGTTGTATGGTAAACGTTGGTGGACAGCCATTTTTAGGTCTCTCCAGAGATGCTCAATTGGGTTTAAGTCAGGGCTCTGGCTGGGCCATTCAAGAACAGTCACGGAGTTGTTGTGAAGCCACTCCTTCATTATTTTAGCTGTGTGCTTAGGGTCATTGTCTTGTTGGAAGGTAAACCTTCGGCCCAGTCTGAGGTCCTGAGCACTCTGGAGAAGGTTTTCATCCAGGATATCCCTGTACTTGGCTGTATTCGTCTTTCCCTTGATTGCAACCAGTCGTCCTGTCCCTGCAGCTGAAAAACACCCCCACAGCATGATGCTGCCGCCACCATGCTTCACTGTTGGGACTGTATTGGACAGGTGATGAGCGGTGCCTGGTTTTCTCCACACATACCGCTTAGAATTAAGGCCAAAAGGTTCTATCTTGGTCTCATCAGACCAGAAAATCTTTTTTCTCACCATCTTGAAGTCCTTCAGGTGTTTTTTAGCAAACTCCATGCGGGCTTTCATGTATCTTGCACTGAGGAGAGGCTTCCGTCGGGCCACTCTGCCATAAAGCCCCGACTGGTGGAACGCTGCAGTGATGGTTGACTTTCTACAACTTTCTCCCATCTCCCGACTGCATCTCTGGAGCTCAGCCACAGTGATCTTTGGGTTCTTCTTTACCTCTCTCACCAAGGCTCTTCTCCCCCGATAGCTCAGTTTGGCCTGACGGCCAGCTCTAGGAAGGGTTCTGGTCATCCCAAACATTTTCCATTTAAGGACTATGGAGGCCACTGTGCTCTTAGGAACCTTAAGTGCAGCAGAAATTTTTTTGTAACCTTGGCCAGATTTGTGCCTTGCCACAAATCTGTCTCTGAGCTCTTCAGGCAGTTCCTTTGACCTCATGATTCTCATTTGCTCTGACATGCACTGTGAGCTGTAAGGTCTTATATAGACAGGTGTGTGGCTTTCCTAATCAAGTCCAATCAGTATAATCAAACACAGCTGGACTCAAATGAAGGTGTAGAACCATCTCAAGGATGATCAGAAGAAATGGACAGCACCTGAGTTAAATATATGAGTGTCACAGCAAAGGGTCTGAATACTTAGGACCATGTGATATTTCAGTTTTTCTTTTTTAATAAATCTGCAAAAATGTCAACAATTCTGTGTTTTTCGGTCAATATGGGGTGCTGTGTGTACATTAATGAGGAAAAAAATTTAACTTAAATGATTTTAGCAAGTGGCTGCAATATAACAAAGAGTAGAAAATTTAAGTGGGTCTGAATACATTCCGTCCCCACTATATATATATATATATATATATATATATATATATATATATGTGTGTGTGTGTGTGTGTGTGTGTGTGTGTATGTTCGTACAGGAGGCTGGTGTACATAATATATTTTGTGATATCATGATGAGACATGGGCTTACAAGGCTTATTTTATCCTGTTTCTTGAAAGCTCTTTTGATGTCTTCAATGGGCAGGTGATAACTAAGTTAACCTTTTGTTGTCATATCAGACTTTTTGTCACCACCTGGTCAGGGGTCCTTGACATGCTAATGTCGAAACTGGTTTTGAGAGGATCAAAGAGGGTTGCTTACCTAACAACCATAAACATGGTAGACAGAAAGCACCGAAGTGAGTCTAATGCTTATGTGAGGAGCATGATGGTCAACTAGGCTTCAGGTACAGCCAATCAGAATTTGATGCAACTCTGAACCAATGAAAACAGTCCATTTGTGTGATTGGTGGGGATGGGTAGAGAGGGAACATAAAATCAAAGCTCAGATTGATGCTCTCTCTCTTCCTCTCTGTTTGGCTCCCTCAAAGCATGGTAACGTAAGGTCTGTCGATGTATTGTATTTCCATTACTGTAGCCCCCTTACTTTTGTTGTCTGTAACTTAAATTATCTTAAATTATCTTTGTGCATTGACAAAACTGTATTTGTAACATCGCGGCTTCTCTGTATTTGTATCATCACGTTATATTTTGTAATATTTGATTATTCTAACGTTTCTTTTCTGTATAAATAAATTATATCTTTGTATTTTAGCACCATTATCATTCCTTATTGATTTCATGGGTTATAGCTGCAACCGCATTGGTTGATTCTTATATAGACAAGGTTGTAATCACTTATGGTATATATCGTTAAGCGTATAAGTGAGGTAAGTAAACATTGCCATTACAGATGGTGCCTCCCCGTGTGAGAAAGTTTAACGTTTGGGTGAATTTCTTGTATGGAAGACAGAGCTGGTCTTCCAGAAATGCTAAGCGTTTTTTTATGTCTTTTGTTTTCACCTGTCTCCCATCTGAATACTCAGACTAACAAACTTCTCAGAACTTTCCATTTTACCTTTGATCCTTACTAATACTTTGATGAGACTGATTTTGAATAATGTGTATATATAAAATGAAATTGTAAGTGCGAATGATAAGGGCTCCATTTGGAATCTTGGAGGCAGTGCAAAAGGATATGTGCCTCGCTGCCAAAAAAGCAATTTCAGTTGACCCTTTGAATGAGATTAGGCCAATCTTTGTGATTGAAATGCACCTGTGGGCAAAGTGCTACGTTTCCACTGGTAAAACTACAAGGTCACGCGATTGACAGTGTGACTGAGGTGCGACTGTGGTGTGGCTTTCAGTGCAACTTTGATCCAAATTTACACTCTGGGTCGGCGTTGCATCCAGAGTTGCATCAGAGTGGTGCAGGTACTTTTTCAGAGTCGCTGCAGCTTTGAGTCGCATATATTGGAACAGGTGCTATTGAAATTATTGGGCTGCGACTTGTAATGCAACTTTGTGTCCAAAGTCACATGGTAAATTGCACTAGTGGAAATGGAGACTAAATCACACTTAATGATCTTGGGTATGAATCTTTGCAATTACTAACTGGGGATTGTAAGATTTGTAATTAGACCTGGGAGCACTGGTTATACTGTAACTGATACAAATCATATTGCAAATAAGTGTGCCTCAGTAGACTGCCTTCTATACTCCAAGCATGCATATATTTTTGTGATTATCCAAGTTTGCTCTAATCATTCTTGAGATAACAAAAGTAATAGCCCTACTTTAGGCCATTTTTTAGAATACTTTGGAAAAGTCTACGGGGGGAGATTGAACTAAGGAGTTCAGGAAAATCTCCAGGCTGACTTGAAGGACTATAGTCACAAACAGGGAAAATGTTGTCCTGAAAAGTAAGGAAAAGCAGGGGCAGTACCTGTCAACCCAATCACGGTCCAGAGGATGGCTACCTCTGGAGGAGCAACATACAAAAGGTTGGGAAATCAGGTCAGGGTCCAAGCATTCGTAAGGATGGGTAATAGAATCGCTTCAAAGAGGGGGTTGGAGTGGGGTGAACCCTACCAACTTATTCCAAGGGAAGAGATAAGAGATAAATATGGGCCCTGGGTGGTAAAATATATTCGTGATTGGGATTGTTGGACGGGGAAGAAGTTTTCCAAGAAAGGTACATTTAAACTTAAAGTATGGGAAGATCTGTACTGTGCTCACCACAAAAAGATGACACGGCCATATGAAAAAGATGCTTGGAGTATATGGATGCTTCAGTCAATGAATAAAATGGAGGAAATTAATGTTTTTACCATGGGATTTAAGGAGAAATCATTCCAAACAAAGAAACACAATTGGGATGATCAGGAAGACATGGAGCAATTGTCAGGATTTGGGCCTTATGCAGTTGCCCAGTCCTTGTCAACAAAGTGCTCAGGGGCTGACATGAACTGTCACCTTTCAGTGGCTGAGAAAAAGGAAGAGCCACAACACAAGTCTGATACCCCAGTAAAATGTGAAGTACAGGGGGATTATGAGGTACAGGAAGAGGAAGGCAGAGCAGCAGGACATGGAGAGGAAATGGTCATGCTGGCATTAAGGGAGGAAAGTCTCCAGGCAGAAGGGACACTTTCTGTCCCGGTGACGGGAGAGGATGTGAAATTAAATTTCACTTGAAGAAGCTGTAGTAAACGCATGGGAACGATGCTAATTTTTGCAGCCAGGTGGTTAGCAAAACAGTATGAACATTTGAAAGTGCAAAACACATTCCTAAAAGAAGCGCAAGAAATAACCAAAGATAACATCAGTACTTTAGAAGCTTCTATGTCAAATTCTGAGGCTATCCACCAGCAATTAGTACTAGAAAACCAAAGATTACAGGAGGACGTTCATTAGTTGGGAAAAAGACTGAAGGATACAGAAAGTGAAGTGAAACCATTATCTGTCGGCTGCCAGGAGCTTTTTGCTCAGTTCACAGATAGAGTGGATAACAAAGCAATGGATTTGAACATGTCTGAATTCAGGGGGACATCCTACATACCTAAGGTATGTACCAACAAGAATAAATCCCTGGAAGGTATGAGTTCTTTAAAAATTGCCCCTATATCTTGTAAACAGCCAGCTACTAATCCAGTTGTAGCTATCCCACTTGTAGCCATTGAACATTCTCAGTTGTCTAAAACAAAGCCGTTTGTTAAGAGATGTTGTACCACTTTATATAAGATATAATGTTGCTTATGTGGGGTATTTGGACACATTGAAGATTCTGTTTATCCAGTTCCAATTAAAAAGTTGGTAAACATAATCCATATAGAACCACAAGATGTGATTATGAAGTATACTCAGTGCGCTTTGCAAAGTGGCCTAGGTGCATGAAGTATGAACCGCCTAGTTCATGGGTCCCATTCCAAAATCCTAAGAATGAGTCCATACAGGCTGAGAATGGGCCAATGAAATGGGATGGATCTCTGAAAGAATTTCAATCTTACAAAACAGATGTTATGGGTTTAAGAAGAAGTACAGGTTATTATAGAAAACATGCTGATATGTGTGATGTCTAGAGTTTATCTAGTTTGTCTTTAACCTAGATAATTGTGTGAGTGTGTGTGAGGAATATGGAATATATGTTGTGTCATCTAACTCTGAGGTTTGTTGTCTCAACTGCTGAGAACCCACCCAAATAACCCCCCCCCCTTCATTCTGACCAGGTCGGTGAGAGTGTAAAGCAAACTGTATTGACATGCAAATTACCTGAGCCAAGATAAATATCTGTAATAGTGAGTTGAAATGTGTATTTACTAAAATGTGTTTGTTTTCCACAGAGACAGTTCTGCGAGAGGTTCTTTGTGGTGAGGTATTATGATTTGTAGATAAATGGTACCGCTAAGGTTTATTACGAGTTGCTAATTATTTTTTCTCACCATGGTGAATACAGTTTTTTGGGGGGGAATAATGGTATACTATAAAACAAAAATCCACGTGGTAGTAATGAAATTTGAGCTCAACAATTTTTGTTATTTTAAAAAGTGCACTGTTCCAAAACAAATAAGAAAGACTTTCTTTATAGAATGTAATGTAATGTATATTTGTGTTTCATATGATAATGTCTTGTTACAGGTATATGACCATTGGTTTATTTTGTTTCTAGGCAAAAAATTTAATGTTTATTACTACATTTTATTGGTGTCTAATCCCTCAGATTCGATAATTGGGTTTCATGGCTTTCAGAACAAAAGGAAATCACAGCTTCCATAGACAACTTTATACAAAATTGTTTTTCTTATTCCTGGTTTGTCGGGTTTCACATGTGAATGTTTTAGGTTTTCATCACCATTATCTAGTTGGTGCTTCTATTTGTCAGTCTATTCGGCTGTGTTTTGGACTACCTAGTATGTGTTGTATGTTCTGATCCGACATGTATGAAGCTCTGGTGTGAACGAGTCTCTTTGCTCCACTGATTAGCAGAACCAACTAACTGAAATCCGCATCTCCAGTTCTCACTTAGTTTTTTTAAATGAAAAGTTGAGTAAGACTGCAGGGGATAATTGTCACTCTAACACATGAAGTGTTATAAATCTCTGTTAGTGTTACTGCATTTAGTGGTAAGAGTGTTTTGGTATTATCCAGAGTTTTTTATTGGATCTGTCATAGATCTGTTACATATCTGTTTCCTATTTCCAAAGATCAGTGGCTATGCTGATACTTGCACTTTCAAGGCTTTAAAGGGTAAATGACTGATGTAACTTGCGTGTAGACTTGTGTTTAAGACTGCCTAAAACCCCTGCTATTATTGTAATTAGTTACACGCCCAGCCATGCCTGGCTGTTCAAGCTCTGCTCATTGCCCCAGGCTAAGGTATGTTAATGTCCCTAGCAGTCTATCTGTGTGTCCCCAAGTGTATTTCAAGCCTGTTTCCTGCCCAGTGTCACCATGCAACTCTATTTGCTCCTAGAGTTTCCTGTTTGTCTGTTTTTATGTGGCCATTTGTTACAAATTGTCTAATGTGTCTTTGGGGTATCTGTCACTAATATCTGTGTGTTTCAAGGCACACCGGTCGGCTCAAATTATATCCCCTACTGATCAGTGATCCCGGCACCTCAGTGCTGCAAGGGATTTTTCTTTGCCTGCTGGCCAGTTGTTCCTGGTAGCAGTGGTTCCTTAAACTGGATACATGTTATGCAATTTTTGTTGTTTAGTTTCCTTTAGATTTACCTTCAGATGTGTAGTACGAGGGCCTGCCTGATTGCATACAAGTTGAGAGTGTATAGGTCTGGCCTCGTATTGTATGGTTTTGGGTGAGTCTGGAGAAGAGTTGTGCAAGAAGATTGTGTGGGGTGTTACCAGCTCTTGGCTGTTCTAAGGGCCCTCACTTTGGTTATATGTGTGGGCATACTGTATTCTCCTCAGTTAATACCCATAGGGGTCCTTCCTGTCCTAGACTCCTTGTGTACCTTAATTAGTTGTCCGTTTCCTGCATGCCAGGAAGACCAGCGCCCCAGTATTGCACTATGCTCCTGTCATTTGTGTGAGTCCTGTCTGAAGAGTGTAGGCAGTTTATTTTGCATGGGTGAAGGATAACATTGTCTGATTACTGAATTGATAAAGGAGGGAAAAGGGGTGCAGCCTCTATAAAGAATCAAGTGTACCTTTTGGCGGGTGGTTTTCAATCTGGGTATTCAGACTATTTCCCATACTTAGGATAAAGAGAGGCTTAATGGAGACTGCCTTTGGAGCTGGAGGTGGGGCACTGGGTACCTTAAAACACTATGGAGCTGCAGATACTCAGGACCACACTGGGAGGTCTTGTGCTACATATCAGGGAAGGGGTTAGGAAATCCAACTTGCTCTGTCAAGCATCCAGGACCTCGGAGAAATGACTGACTCTTTCTCAGTGGGACAATTTCCACTTTGCAAAGACAGGCAGGTGGGGGTAGTATCCGAGTTGAATATGAGTCGTATGGATCGGTGGATGACTCAGTTCCAGGGCTGTCAAAATCTAACCTTTACTATTCTCATCCCTAATGGCAGGGATGGAACATTGTGCATATATCACGGTCAATTTGGGTACTATCCTATCAGGCTCTACTGTGTTACACCCTGAAGTCCTTCTTGTTCTGATGGTCTGAGTCTGGACAGCGTCAAATGACTGGTACTGATGGGTGCTGGAGAAAGGAAGGTGTCCTGCGTCAGGGGAAAAAGACGGAATCATGAGACAACAATGCTGACACAGGAAGGGGTCATGTCTAATGCATGTTGAGGTAGTGTCTCAACTGGTCCTAAACAAAGTTAAAAATACTTGAGGCCAGGGTACTGGTGCTGGTATCACATGTCTAATGATGCACTGTTTTCAGGATCAGGTTAAATTGTACTCAGCAGGGTACACTACCTTGGGGAGTCTACTGTACCTATTCTCTTGTCCTTGGCATGGATATAGAAGGGACCCCAGGTTCTGCCCTGATAACCCCTGAAGAAAGGTTTTAGAGCAAACCTGACATCCCCTTACACCTACTGAAACTTCCATTGGGATTCAGGGAGGAGTTAAAAGTTGGGTAGTTGGGTAGTTTGGGCCACAGGATTTGAATAGGAAGGCCCTGTTCTAGGGGTTTATAATCTAAGGGGAGGTGGTACAAAAAGTAATAGCTGATGGGAATTATCTGAGATGGAGCTGGCTGAGATAACGTTTTAGGTGGAGGTGGGGTAGGCTTCCCGGAATAAAAGAGTTTTTAGGGATTTCTTTTTGTTGTTTTGGGGAAAAGCCTATAAAAAAAATTTGAGTAATAAAGTGCAGTCGGGTTTGACTAAATTCTAAAAGTTTTTGGCAACCATTGTTTTATTCTCTCCTTTTTAATATTTTTTTGTACCCGACTTGTATATTTTAAGTGACAGTGATCCCGTTCACCTGTTGATCACTAATATGGGAGAGGAGTTATCTATTTTTATTTTTTTGTTCCTCTTTATTATTATTTTTTTTTCTAAGTTAGTGCTGCAACAGCTGCAATATATTATTTTTTAAGGCACTTTATAATAATTTTTCAGGACAGTTATATATTGTTCATTTGTTTTTATGAATACAGATTCAATGCTCTTTGACATAACGTGAAATGTGTGTAAGGGTTGAAGCAGCATTAAACCTGTGTTTTTTTGATTTTTTTTTTTCTCACTTTCTCTATCCTACTTTCTTTGTTTCATATTCTTATCTTTAATTACTTTAAGTGATGGTACCAGTCCATTAGCTGATAATGTTCTTCTATATCTTTAAAAGTAAACGTATTCAGATTCTGGAACTTTTGTTTGAATATCGGAGATGAGCTGTGAATTGTAATGCCGCGTACACACGGTTGGATTTTCCGACGGGGAAATGTTGGATGTGAGCTTGTTTTCGAACATCGAACATTTGCTGTCGGACTTTCCACCAACAAATGTTTGCTAGCAGGTTCTCAAATTTTCCACCAACAAAACTTTGTTGTAGGAAAGTCTGATTGTGTGTACACAAGTCAGCGCACAAAAGTTCACGCATGCTCGGAACCAAGTACGAGCCAGAAGCACTCGGTCTTGTAAAACTAGCATTCATAACGGAGATAGCACATTCGTCACAGGGCAAATTTTAAAATCTCTCAATGTAGGGCATTCTCTTCTTCTTTATAATGCTATAATAATGAATTTGCTTTGCTGCTGATATTCACAGAGTTCTGACAAACTGATTTTTTATTCTTTCTCGTGATCTCCTAAATAATCTTTTTTTTGTTTGTTTTTTTCTAGTGATCTCCATATTTTTTTTTTTTTTTTTTGTTTTTTCTAGTGATCTCCAGAATAATTTTTTTTTTCTAGTGATCTCCATAATATTTTTTGTCGTTTTGTGTGTCAAGTTACCACAACACCATTATTATATTGTAGTTTTGAACATCAAAGATACAACTATATTGGTGTCCCTTGTTATTTTGATATTGTATTTTTGAAATGTACCTGCCTACTCACAAACAAATTGTCCTTTTTGAAGTAAAACACATAGCCAAGTATTTGTCAAGACAAAAATTAGAAATTTAATAGGGGTCATAACAAAATAAAGAGGAAGGCAACGCTGGAGAAACAGTTGGAATCGGTGAAGCCTTTGTACCCCAGGGCAGACATCAATTATTTGACTGTCAAAATTGGTAACCTGAGGAGTCCATTTAATAGGGAGCACAGTATGGTCCAGGACTCAGAGAGATCGGGAGCAGCAGCAGATGACATATATGTCCCGAGGCTGTGGTCTTACAACAGCCTGTGTTTTTTGCCAGACCACACCAAACCCAGGCCATCACTCTCAACACTTCCTTCCACACTTCCTTCCATGCTACTCTGGTGGGTTGGGTGGCTGTGGTGTTGGTGGTATTGTTGGAGGTGGTGGAGGAGTATTGTCCAACTCACACAGGTGGCTTTGATTTGTGAGTTGGCCCCTTGTCCCCTTGTTTAGGGCCTGAAAAATGATTTCCTCACAGATCAGGCGTTTTCCCTCCTCCATGTGTTTGAGTTTATTTTCTATGTTTCATATTCCCATCGCACACGTTCCTGGTATAAGCTCTAAAGGTCGGGTGCTGCAGCAACAACCAGCTGGATACTGGTTCAAGTCACAATGTAGATACTTGCCAGCACACCAAGGATCAACACACGGTGGCGTCCAAATGGTTTAGTTTATTGCATGATCACAACACAAAAAGGTTGCAACATTTCGGAGTCACGCAGGACCCCTTCGTCAGGCATGTGATAAATGTGAGAATACCAGTGAAGAGAATTTAAATAACCATCAACCAATCAAAAATCAAGGAATAGTCAAGAAAGAACAAAAATCCTCCCCCCCAGAGAGGTATGACGTCACAAAACCCGCCAGAAAAGACTCAAAAATAAACATAATAAAAGGATAGCATATTTAAAACAGATCAACAAACGTATGTAAATTAGTAGTTAAAAAACTCCTGACATTACCTGTATTTGTCATGTGAAAATGGTGGATTTGGAGCCCATAAAGGGACGAGCCCGTTGCTAGGGAACAGAACTGATTATAGCATGATTAAGTAAGGTGTCAATTGGCGCTAGTACAGGGATGCATATATTCAACTCGGATAGCAGTCACCGATCGCGCACCATTATTACTTATTTTCATCTCTAATTTCATTAGTTTTTGTTTCCACTTAATTTTTCATTTGATTTTTATTTTTATTAATCTTTATTTTATTTTCATTTTGATTTATCTTTATTCTTAGTTCAATATTTATATTTATTTCTATTATTTTCATTATTATTTTTATTTTTATTTTATTTTAATTTTACTTTTATTTTTATTTTTATTTATTTTATTTATTTGTTTTTGTTTTCATTTTCTTCTCTTTTCTATTTTTCCTTTCCTTTCTATTTTTTTCTATTTTTAAATTTTTTCCATTCTGTCTATTTATTTTTATTAGTTTTTTTCATATTATTATTTCCATCTCTTACATAATTTTTCTTCATTTATTTTTTCATCTATTGTTTATTGCCATGTTTATTTATTTTTCTTTTCCTTGTTTCACCATTTCTATTGCTATTTATTTTCAAAATGATTTGCACTTCTAAATTTCACCACTTTTGTTTTCCCCTTCTCCCTTTTCTCTCTCCTCTTCGTTTTCTTTCAATCCTTTCCTTTCTTCTCTATTTTCAAGTCCTAGGTCCTGATCTCTCCCCTTTCTTCCCTCTCTGTTTCTTCCTCTTTCGTTTCCTTCACGTTCTGCTTCTCTTCGCTCACATCACTCACACTGCCCACATCCTCCCCACCTCCCCTGATTGGATGCCGTCTGCCTTGATGGGCGGGGCCAGCGGGTGTCATTCATTTCTATGACATCGGCGGCCCCGGCAATGCAGCGTCTCCCATTGCCTAGCTACCGCCCGTGCATCACGCACGCGCGGCCAGCCGTGTCTGCCTAGTCCAATGAAATTACCCCCACACGAGCGCCGATCTGGCGCCGATTACATTCTGTTTTATGGCGTCGACGGCCCCTGGCACTACAGCGTCCCTGCTGCCTGGTTACCGCCGCCACATTGCAAATGCGCGATTGGTGACTGCCATCCGAGTTGTATATATGCATCCCCGTACTAGCGCCAATTGACACCTTACTTAATCATGCTATAATCAGTTCTGTTCCCTAGCAACGGGCTCGTCCCTTTATGGGCTCAAGATCCACCATTTTCACATGACAAATACAGGTAATGTCAGGTAATGTCTCCCGCGCATGCGCCCGGGAGACTTCTTTCCGGCGAGGTCCGGCAGCTGCCAGGCTTTCAGCCGAGAATCCCCTGTGCGCATGCGCCGCTGCATTCAGCGGCTCATTGCAAGGGAAATATCTCCTAAACCATACAAGTTTAGGAGATATTTTTTTTACCTACAGATAAGCCTTATTATAGGCTTACCTGTAGGTAAAAGTTAAAATTTTGACTATACAACTGCTTTAACAATGCTATACCTGGCTCAAGCTGGGCTCCTCCACATCTTCTTCCTGGGTGGAAGGCCCAGGTTGGGCTTCAGGAGCCTCAGCTGATGTGGAAGGAAGTGTGGAAGGAAGTGTGGAAGGAAGTGTAGATAGTGATGGCCTGGGTTCCATCTGGTTTGACAAAAAACACATGTCGTACCACAGCCTGGGTACAGATACATCATCTGCTGCTGCTCCAGATCTCATGGAATCCTGGATCTTCTTGCGCTCCCTATTATATGTGCTCCTCAGGCTACTAATTTTGGCCTTCAAATAGTTGATGTCTGCCATGGGATACACAGGCTTCCCCAATTCCAACAGTTAATCCAGCGCTGCCTTCCTCTTTTGCTTGTTGGAGTATTCCCTGTTTTGTACTTGCCAGAGACATGGCTGCTCCCTGTATATGTCAAGGAGTTTGGGCAGGAAGTCCGGGTCAGTGAATTTATCCACCAAGGCACAACACAAGACACCCTAATGTCAGGCTAAACTTTCCTAATCTTGTCCCAATATAGGCCTCAATCTATAAGCAGTATAGGCCACTAACAACTGATGCCCCAAGTTATAATTGTACCTCCGTTTTAACGATCGGCTCTTACGATCGTCCATCCTCCACTCACAGGTCGTACGTACGTTGCCCGCGTGTTATGCTTTATATACAATGCACATGCGTGAAACTCCGCCCCTGTCCTTCATTCTACTTTATTTCCCGCCTCTTCTCTTTCGGGGCAGTGGAGAGCATATGGAGGAGACAGAGCAGGTGCCTGCAGAGAGCAGCAACGACGAGGACGTAATTGCAAAGACAAATTATGAAGATGCACACAGTAGTGTGTCAACATGTGCTATCTGCCATCATAGGATATCAATGTATGCGTTTTGTGGGTGCAACCCCTTCCTCGCAACTAAAGTAGGTGAGAGGAAGGGGCTGCACCCCAAAACATGTCCATTGATCCCCTATGATGGGATCTAGCACATGTTGCCACACTGTGGCTTATTTCAAAAAAGCAAAACCACTTTGCACTACAAGTGCAAAGCAAATGCACTTGAAAGTGCACTTGTAGGGCAAAGTGGATTATCCTTTCTGAAATAAGGCCCAGTGTGTCAAGATGTGCTAGCTCCCATCATGGGGAATCAATGGACGTGTTTTGGAGGTGCAACCCCTTCCTCTCACCTACTTTAGTTGCGAGGAAGGGGTTGCACCCACAAAACGTGTACATTGATATCCCTTGATGGCAGATAGCACATGTTGACACACTGGGGGTTATTTACTAAAGGCAAATCCACTTTGCACTACAAGTGCACTTGAAAGTGCACTTGGAAGTAAAGTCACTGTAGATCTGAGGGGGACATGCAAGGAAAATAAAAAACAGCATTTTAGCTTGCACATGATTGGATGATAAAATCAGCAGAGCTTCCCCTCATTTCAGATCTACCCCTTAGATTTAGAGCGACTGCTCTTCCAAGTGCACTGCAAGTGCACTTTCAAGTGCACTTGCAGTGCACTTGTAGTACAAAGTGGATTTGCCTTTCGTAAATAACCCCCACTGTGTGTTTTGTGGCTTGCGAAAAATAGATGTAGGGAAAAGACACACATTTTAGGCATGGGATCATGAGGGAAATCCACATTTTGAGTCCCTAGTTGTGTGCATCTTCAAAATTTGGCTTTTACAGGGGTGAGATCACCCCATCTGTTGAAGGCAAAATCAACACAATTTTGACATACTAATGTCTCATATGGACTTCACTTTATCAAAGTTGAACTTTGTAAGTTCCTGAGTTGGGGATGTGGATGTTATGTTTTTAACCTCCCTGGCGGTATGATTATTTCAGATTTTAGGTGCTGAAAGCGGTACCATTATTTTGCACAGAAATTTGGCGTTTTATATTGTAGGCCTGTAATTCTTAGGAATAATTCACTTAAATCTGTCCAAACCAGAGTCTAGTAGACATCCCGGGTATGATAAAGTTTGAAAAACGAAATAAAAAATTATAATATAATAAATAACTATAAATAATTATAACAAATAATAATATAATAATAATAAAAATTATTCAATAATGTAATCAAATCAAAAACACTGAAATTTGCTCAGTTGCAGAATTGTTGCTATCGTTACTTTTAGTGTTTGATGATGGAATTCCCCACAAATTACTATCGCTCAATTCTGCGAGTGATTCTAATTTATTATCGCTGTTTTCTAGCTGGTCTAAAGCCACTTTTGATGTAAAGGGACAGTTTTGGTTGCTATGGACAATCTCCGGTTTCCAGGCAGAAAGAACAGTATTTATAATATAAAACTGCATGCAGGACACTGGACAGACCACTAGGGACAAAGGGGATGTGTAATTATTTGATACAGTACTGTAATCTGTAAGATTACAGTATACTGTATCTATACTGTGTGTTTCACTTTTTGAATTTGCCGCCGAACTCCGTCCCCATGCGTCGCAACGCTCGCAGGGAACGGAGCTCAGCACTGTGAATCGAGCGAGACACGGTGGCTCGCCGATCACAGCAGGAAGACATTGCAGGATCCTGGGGACAAGGTAAGTAAACTCCTGCGATGCGATCCCGAGTCTGGCTCGGGGATACCGCTTTTGGTATTGAAAATCCACCCCGAGCCAGACTCGGGAATACCGCTAGGGGGGTTAAACATGCCTGTTTAGCCATAAAAAAGGCTATATCTACTTTCAAACATACATGTTATACACCAAAGATGTTGGTTTGTTTAAAAACCCTTTTATAACACACATGTGAATGTGCTTGGAGTAAAATGTTTTATACGCAACAATGTGTGGCTTCTTCTTTAAATGCTCAATACCATTTTAGTAAGTTGCAGTTACAGGGACAATCGGGGTATTTACCAAAGGCAAATCCACTTTGCACTTCAAGTGCACTTTCAGTGCACTTGTAGTGCAAAATGGATTAGCCTTTAGTAAATAACCCCCACTGTGCTGTTAAATTTGGCAAAATCAGGCCATTTTAGGGACTATAAGCAATTAATTCATGGAGTTTAAAAGGACGATTATTTTTTATCATTAATGCATTACATACATTAACATCCAAAACATTGTGTGTGTGTGTAGCAGACCCATAGCACAACAGAACATAATAGTTAGCTGAAGAAGAGATTGTTACCTCATGTATCAAAAAAGTTACGTTTGCACTATTGAAGAAAATGGCCAAAAATAATAGGCCACTGGAGAACCTAGGGGACAGATAAGAAACACAAGCAGTAAATCAAATGAAATATGAGTTTAGTTTTTCGGAAAAAAAAATATTACAAAAAGCTTACAGATTCTCTGGCATATCAATTGCCCCCCTACCCATGAAATACTCCAGATAGCTTTGCCGTACTTCGCGGGCACTTTGGGGGGGGCAAGCCAGAACGACCAGCTTCAAGCACCGTCATTATTTCTTCCGGTGAACCGGCCTCAGTCGCAACTGAGACCAGATAGTTGGCAGCATTTTTACGCATAAAGTTATGTAAAATGCAGCAGCATAAAATTATATGGTTCAGTTTGTATTTGGCCATATACATATATAGAAAAAGACGGAACCGGCTGGCCATTATGCCAAAGGCATTTTCCACCACTCTTCTGGCATGGGCCAGCCGGTAATTAAAAACCCTTTGGTCTGGGGTCAGGGTTCTCATGGGGAACGGCATCATCAAATGCTCCCTCAGCGCAAAGGCCTCATGTGCCACAAAGACAAACGGGAGGCCCGCCACATTATGCGCTGGAGGTGGCAACCCCTAGCTGCCATTCTGGAGACCTCTGTAGAATTCAGTCTGGGCGATGACTCCTCCATCCGACATATGGGCATTCTTCCCCACGTCCAGATACATAAACTCATAAGTCGCCGAAACCACCGCCAACAACACAATACTACTGTACCCCTTGTAGTTGTAGTAGTGCGACCCTGAGTTGGGGGTGTGATGATCCGGACATGTTTCCCATCTATCACACCACCGCAGTTGGGAAAGTCCCACTGCTGGGCGAATAGGGAGGCCACAGTCTGCCATTCCTGTGGGTTGGAAGGAAACTGTGGAGTCAAACAAGAAAAAAAATAGTACTTTTGCACATAACATTGCAAGCAGATTAGACACAAACATTCTTGGCCAACATAAGTATAATAACATTTATTTAAATGAGTATTTAAAGTCAAAAGTATATGGTCCACCTATCAGTTACCTCACCCCCTCTGATGGCCCATTGTAAAAATTTTAGGGTGGGGGGGAGACGTTTTGGACAGGTAACCATCTCCACTTTATTGAGAGATGAATGCATAAATAATGTGTTACTTTGGCCAGCCCCTTCTTACTTACACTATTGGCAGCCCACTGGACAGGTAAGAAGTGTCATAATCCAAAAATATGAATACACACTGTCCAAATTGAAGCACATTTTTACATTCTGCAATTACCTATGAAGATAATAGGAGAACAAAACTTGAAACCACATGCTTTGGTGAATTCATCCATAAATCTGACCACAAAAGAGGTAGGTATAGTGTGTATGGGTTTGGCAAAGTCAGCAGATAGAGTATTGGTATCGGATGACTTAGCAGTTGGGGGGGGGTTCCAAATGAGTTTTGCCCCCCCCCCCCAAAAAGCCTATTGCACTATGCATGAATTTAAGGACAACAATAACATTTGTATACATTTTAGGGGGTGTTTAGGGTAAGCACTACAATGGAGCTGACAAAATACATTGTTAAGTGACTAGGCTAGGTGTGTATGGGCCCAGGATAGCATGCTGGGGAGGTTAGTGAAGGCAAATATGCATGAAGGACAAAAAAGGAGCATTAAAAGCTTACAGCATGCATGAGGACAAAGAGGACATTCACAGCATATTGCAACCATGGTAATTAGGGAATGATGAAATACATACAATTCATTAGCAAACATTAAATACATAGAATGTGATGTTAAAGGATAAAACTTACCTTAATATAGTCCTTCTGCAGGACCTGAATTATGACATAACAGCTCTCTGGAATAATGATTCCCAGAGCCTGGGGGGGGATCCCAGTCGTAAACCTAATATCTTGGAGACTTCTCCCCGTCGCCAAGTACCGCAAGGCTTGCCACATGCAGGTGTCCTGCTTGGTGATATAGGGGACAGCAAAGCCAACAGACAGTGAAAAACAGGGTCCGTCATTCAGAGATAGTTCCTGAAATTGTCAGGATTATTCTCCTGGAGTTCCCGCAGCAAAAGCATATGAGAGAATTGCTCACGATTAAGTAACCAATTCTTGGTCCATGAACTCCTCCTCCCCCTGTTCATGGACCGGACTTGGGTCAAAGCAAGAACTCCAACACCAAGCCCAACAACGGTTACGTAACTGCAACATGGCTAGAAAAAGGTCGGCTGCTCAGAACGAACTGACAGAATGCACTGAAAATCAGAAAGGACCTGAGAAGAGCGAGCTGAAAATCATAAGGCTTTACTGTTTCTGCCTGACTCCATTTTTAAGAGTCCAGTGGGTCCTATAGAATGGTTTCCTGAAACATACAAGTACCATATTTCACAAAGTATCCCTGAACATCCAGGTCTTTTTTTTTTATAATTGTATTTTTATTGAAAAATTTTCAGGGAAAAACAAGATATCAACATAAACAGACAATATCAAATTTGTAAGATAATCCAAAACAATGGATAAGAAATGTCCACACATATAGAATACAAATGTACTCCGCAAGCAAATGTAGGAGTGAGAACAACTCATATGCATAATAAATGAAAAGAATAGAGGTCATATGTAAATAACATCATCAGCCAAAAATAATACTGGAGAGAATGGGTAATGTGAGGGGGTATTATATAATAAACATTTCGGAGAGAAAAAGGGGGTTGGGCTTATCATGATACTATAGCCGGCAGGGATATTCCAAATTCCGACTGGTCCCACAGATTCCAGATTTTATTAAAATGAGGGACACTGTCGTGAACAGAGGCCGTCAAGTATTCCATCTTGTGGATATCAGGTATAAGTTGGAGTAACCTGGATCTTGGGGGAGTGGTGTTGGATAACCAACATAAGGGGATCAATCTCTTGGTAGCTAGAAGGATATACGAGATCAATCTATTACCATTCTTTGTAATACCTGAGAAAGGAAGGCCCAACAAATAATGTAAGGGGTCTAGCGGGAGAGATACGTCTACCACCTTCTGAATCAACATCGCTTCCTGCCAAAGGGGTTGGATCATAGAACATTGCCAAAAAATATGAAACAGGGTACACACTTCCTGACCACAACGCCAGCATTTATCTGAGGTCGAGAGATCATATTTGTGGATGACTTTGGGCGTTTTATACCAAAACATAAGTATTTTTATGTGAAGGGTTAGTGTGTGGGTGTGGCGCTGTCCTAATTCATAGAATACTTGGTAGATCGTGTGTAGCCAAATCCCATATGTAAAGTCGCATATAAAGTATAGACCAAAATTGCAAATAAAAAATTCAACGAAAATAAAACCAAACATAAAACAGCAAAGTGATCCCCTTTGGAGTGTATAGGTGTAACGTTGTCCTAGTGGAGAAAAAAGTGGAGAAAATGGAAAAAAATGGAAACAATGGAAGAAATCGCATAAAGGACTGCTGCCTCCACAGATGTGATTTCCACCAAGGTGGAAAAAACAGAAGGTAAGTGAAAGGTTAGTGTGTGGGTGTGGCGCTGTCCTAATTCATAGAAATACTTGGTAAATCGTGTGTAGCCAAATCCCATATGTAAAGTCGCATATAAAGTATAGACCAAAATTGTAAATAAAAAATTCAACGAAAATAAAACCAAACATAAAACAGCAAAGTGACCCCCTTTGGAGTGTGTAGGTGTAACGTTGTCCTAGTTTAAAAAATACTTTATAAGTCGTGTGTAGCCAAATCCCACATGTAAAGTCGCATGTAAATTATAAACAAAATATAAACAAAATCGCATATAGCAAATTTAACGGCTAGGTTGGCCCCCTTTGAATTGGGGGAGGGGGAAGGGGAACAGGGGATGAAATAAAAAAATGACTTTAGCCAAAACTATTCCATCCGCATAAAAACCCCTATAGTGATTGATTTAAAAGTCTTTGACAAACATAACATTGCTGAATAATTACATAGGTTAAATCGTGACTAGTGCTCAGTGCAACTTAAGTGAAAAACTTGACATCTTTGTAAAACAAGGCAGGTATTTGTATTAATCTTGGTGACCAGGTGCTCGTGTCTTGTGATCATGCGGACACTCACCAGCTTCTTTAACCCCTGCGGGGGTAATGCGCAGTCACAGTGTATGCCACTGTGCGGCAATCCACAGGCTGTTTCTGGGTCACGGTGACGTTTTAGGCAGCTTCTTTAACCCCTGCGGGGGTAATGCGCAGTCACAGTGTATGCCACTGTGCGGCAATCCACAGGCTGTTTCTGGGTCACAGTGACGTTTTAGGCATAAGAGAAGAAAGAGGAGATTCCATAGAGTAAAACCATAAAACACTCTTTATTGAATGCAGATGACAGAATGGTACTCACATTTAAGCAGTTTATAATAGGCAACCAAATGTCATCAAAACAGGAGAGCATCAGATTTAGGTTGGTGATCCTCTGGGAGATGATGCAAAAGTGTCAAAATAGGCCACGCCTTACGCGTTTCGTCATAGGGACGTCAACTGGAGTGCTCCAGTAAATGTAAATATTCAGCTTTCCACATTGCCACCAATTTTTATCTAGTGATCACTTTTTACTCTGTAAGGTTTTTTATTCAATAAATCCCTTTATTTTTGACCTACGCCATGTGGAGCCCCTTTTTTCCTTTTTCTCCATGTTTTTATCCATGATTGGTCCCTTTGAACCTGCCTGAAACCTGAGAGCGTGTGAGAGAGCTGTCCACCTCCACCGTTGACTGTCCTGGCTATCGGTGACCGTGACCCAAGTGACAACCTCGCCGATCGGAGATCGTGATCGTAGGGAGAATCTTTGGGGAGAGTTCACGGGAGGCTACTTCCACAAGCTCTGACAGACGTACTGCTATATGGCTGGTACGTCCCACTTGATCTGGTAAGAGTACCTTACTCTAGATGTTTATATCGTGTTGCATATGATTGATGTGCCTTCCAGTCTCCAGTCAACATCATGGGTCCAAGCACCCCCTCTGTCTGAGAAGACTCCTTTTATGCATTGACTCCAGTTTTTGACTGCAGTCTGTGGAGTTCAACATACTGCTACTGGACATTTTTATATTTAACACATTTTGCTTGGACATTTATATACACCTCACCAGTGTTTAGTGTGTAGAACAATTTCATTTCTTACTTGTACTCACCTATTTTGGTTATTTAGGTTTTGATTCACTCACATTTTAGCGCTGCACGTATTCTTTATATATTCTATGAATTAGGACAGCGCCACACCCACACACTAGCCCTTCACATAAGTATTTTTATAGAAGTCTCCCTCTGCAAGACACATTTTAAGGATTTAAAAATAGAAGACCATATCTTATCCCATAGTTGGAGGTAATGGGTCTATAAAGCAATTGAGCCCATTTCCTCATATATAAGTGAGAGACTTCAGTGAGGGGAGTTGACTCGTGGAGGATACGATGGATAGAGGATACTAGATGTAATTGGTGGGGTCCCTGAGCACACAAGTATTCAAAAGGGGTGGGTTTGTCTAAGGTCAGTGTCGGAGACAGGGAATGGAAAAAATGTCGGATTTGTAGGTAGAAATAGAAATAGAAAGAAAGAAATAGTAGAAACATATGAGATAGTATATTTGACTTCTCACGAATAATGTCAAAAGAGTGCAATCGACAGGAAATCGGATGCACTAGATTGCGAAGTTGGAACAAGGAAGCATTTATCCATGGAAATATATGTCCCAGGGATAAACTATCAGGGGTGGATGGGGGAGATTTTGATGTGAGGGTAAAAGTATCCCTGCATTTATACCATATGGATAGGGAGAAGTTCATAGGGGCTGTACATTGACGTCTAAAAATAGAGTCAGTGTGTTGTGAGGGAGACCAGATCAGGGAACATGGGTGGACCGGATACAATGTCCCTCTTTCTATATCTGACCAATGACTGGGGGCATGTAAGCTGGACCAAGAAGTAATAATTCTTAGGTGGGTTGCATAATAGTATTTTATAATGTCCGGGGCACCCAAACCCCCTCTAGGTTTAAGGGCGAAGACCACCAAACTCGCAATGCGGTGAGCCCTGCCGTTCCATATGAATTTAAGGAAGCTCCTTTGGATGGCTTTAAGTTGGGAAAGGGGGTTGGCCATGGGTAATGTTTCAAAATAATATAACAGCCTGGGTAGAATGGACATATTTAATACATTTATTCTACCTAGAAGGGAGAGAGGGAACTTAGTCCAGCTTTGCAAGGATTTGTTGATGTCTAAAATTAGAGGGGGAAAGTTTGCAGAGTAGAGGGTTGAGTAAGTAGGGGTAAGATGGACCCCCAAATATTTGAGGGAGGTGGAACACCATTTATAAGGGTAAGATTGTGTCAATTGAGATAAGAGAGGGGGAGGGATGTTCAAAGGAAGGGCCTCAGTTTTTGTGGTGTTAACTTTGTAGGCAGATATGGCACCAAAAGAAGAGAGAAGATCATGTAATGAGGGGAGGGACAACAACGGTTGGGTAATGGTTAACAGAATATCATCTGCAAATATTGATAATTTGTATTCCCTCTGTCGCATCACCACCCCACGAACATCCGGATGTAGATGGATAGACTCGGCCAAGACATAGTATGAAGAATAATGGGGATAAAGGGCACCATTACTCATAGGGAAGCAAGGCGACAGAAAGGAAGACATCTGTACTTGTGCTGTTACTTGGGAATATAATGCCTGTAGCGCTCTTAGAAAGGGGCCTTTAAAACGGAACTTAAGTAGAGTTGCAAACATATAAGGCCAGCTCAGCCTATCAAAGGCTTTTTGTGCATCGAGACTTAAAACTAAAGCTTGGATGTGAGGATCTGTTTAGAAGGTCGATTAAGTCTATGGTGCGTCGGGTGTTGTCCCCTGCATGTCTAGTCAGGACAAAACTTACCTGATCTTTGTTAATCAGTTTTGGAATGTATTTAGAGAGTCTAGTAGCTAGTATCTTAGTAAAGATTTTATAGTTTGAGTTTAAGAGAGCCAAGGTCTGTAGTTGTCAGGGAGGGAGGGATCCTTTCCCGGTTTAGGTATAACAGGGATATAGGAATGTGAAAAATGAGAGTGTGGGGATTGACCTTCGAGGAAGGTACTGTATAAAGTCAGTAAATGAGGGGATAAAATGTCAAAGAAAGTCTTGTAGTAGGTATAGGGGAGGCCATCTGGGCCAGGGGATTTATGAAGTGGATGGTCCTTAATTATGTTGTGAAGTTCCTCAGCAGTTATAGGAGCTTTCAGATCGACCAGATCGGAGGTAGACAGTTTGGGAAAACTAAGACCTTCAAAAAAAAGCATCAAATTTTTCTTTAGTAAAATTAAAGTTGTTTTCGGGTTGTAGGCAATTGTATAGTTTGCGCTAAAAGTAACCGAAGATCTTAGACATTTCAAGAGGGCAGTGGGTTCTGGTTCCATAATCCTTTAAGAGGAAATCAGGGAAAGAGTTGAAGAGGCGAGGGTGCAACTTGTTTACTAGGATCCTGTGAGGTTTATTTGAAAACGCATAAAATTTTTGTTTTACCCAGAGTAAGGATTTAGCTGCCTTACCAAGAGTTAAGGATTTAATCTGTTCTCTGAGGGATGTAACCTTGCGGAGTCTCGACACCGTGGGTTTGCACAGTAGCTGGCGTTCGGCTATCATCAAGGTAGACGTCAATGACTGTAAAAGTTTGTTTCTGTCTCTTTTCAGATGAGAGCCCTCCGCGATGCAAACACTGCGGAAGACCGCCTTATGTGCCCCCCACAGTGTGGAAAAATCTGAAACAGAGCCCACATTGAGCAAGAAAGATTATTTAAGGCTGGTAGCCAACTTAATGCGGGAAGGCTCAGAGTATAGGAGTTGGTCATTTAGATGCCAGTGGCAAGACCTAGAAGGGATTTGAGATAGCATGACATCTAGTGTGATAGGGACGTGGTCCGACCATGTAATGGGGGATATGTCTGAATCGATAATGTAAGGGATAAGTGGAGGTGAAATAGGAAAGTGATCTAGGCGTGAATACATTTTGTAGGCCATAGAATAGAAAGTGAATTGCTTCGCAGTAGGGTGCTTAATCCTCCAGGAGTCAAACAATTGGTGAGATCTGATACATCTACGAAAAGCATTAGCTTGGGAGGCAGCCTTGCACGAGGGAGAGTCATTAAAAACAGTTTGCCTATCTCTACAAGGTGACATGACTAAATTGAAGTCACCTCCTACGAACATAAAGGGTTGGGAGTGATACTGAGGCAAGTCAAATACCTTGTTGAGAAAATCTACCTGACCATTATTAGGTGCGTATATATTAACTAGAGTGAAGGAGGAGGACATATAATCACAATCCAGAATAATAAAGCGCCCATGGGGGTCAGCATGTGTATTTTTGACCCTAATGGGACAGGACTTCTTAACCCCTTCCCGCCGACCGTACGCATATGTGCGTACTCGGCTTTCAGGGGTTATACCGGGATGATGCCCGCAGCTGCAGGCATCATCCCGGTACCGTTGTTTCGAGCGGGACATCGGCTACCCATATATAACAACCAATGCGGCTAAAAGCCGCTCGGCTGTTATACCGGAGGAGTAGGAGGGGACATCCCCCGCCTCCTGCCGCCTCCCGCCGCTCTTACCGGGCCTCCTGTGCGATCGGGAGGCCCGGTGTCCAATCGGCTGCCTCCGGTGGCTGTGGGCGGGCTGGAACGAAGCTGTGGGCGGCTTCGTTCCAGCCTTCTCAATGTAAACGCGGAAGCGACGTCATGACGTCACTTCCCGTTTACTCGGCTGCCAATGGCGCTGAATTTTAAAAAATACACAGTATTCAGAATTGCCATTTTTGACGATCTGAATACTTTGAAGTACAGAGGAGGGATCGGGGGTCTTTTAGACCCCCGATCCCTTCATAAAGAGTACCTGTCACCACCTATTACTGGGATGTTTACATTCCTTGTGACGGCAATAAAAGTAGAAAAAACATTTTTTTTAAAACACAATTTATAAGTCTAAAAATAAAAAAAAATTAAAAATTTTTAAAGCGCCCCCGTCCCCGCGAGCTCGCGCAGCGAAGAAAACGCATACGGAAGTCGCACCCGCATATGTAAACGGTGTTCAAATCACACATGTGAGGTATCGCCGCGATCGTCAGAGCGAGAGCAATAATTCTAGCCCTAGACCTCCTCTGTAACTCTAACCTGGTAACCGTAAAAAAAATTTAAAGCATCGCCTATGGAAATTCATAGCTACCATAGTTTGTCGCCACTCCAAAGACATGCTGGTAGGTTAATTGGATCCTGTCTAAATTGTCCCTAGTATGTATGAATGTGAGTTAGGGACCTTAGATTGTAAGCTCCTTGAGGGTAGGGACTGATGTGAATGTACAATGTATATGTAAAGCGCTGCGTAAATTGACGGCGCTATATAAGTACCTGAAATAAATAAATAAATAAATAAATTCCACGAGTGCGTGCAATTATAAAGTGTGACATGTTTGGTATCTATTTACTCGGGTAACATCATCTTTCACATTATACAAAAAAATTGGGGTAACTTTACTGTTTGGATTTTTTAAAATTCATGGAAGTGTCCCTTTTCCAAAAATTTGCATTTAAAACACAGCTGCACAAATACCGTGTGATATAAAATATTGCAACAATCTCCATTTTATTCTCTAGATTCTCTGCTAAAAAAAATATATATATATATATATATATATATATATATATATATATATATATATATATATATATATATATATATATATATATAATGTTTGGGAGTTCTAAGTAATTTTCTACCAAAAAATATGGATTTTAACTTGTAAACACCAAATTTCAAAAATAGGCTTAGTCATGAAAGGGTTAATTAGAATGGCCACTCCAGCCTCTCCTGAAGAGTCAGATGCCAGGAAGGAGGTAGGAAAAAACTTTGAGGCAAATTTTAATGTGCCACCTGCACGAAAATGCGTCTCCTGGATCATGATTATATCTGCGCCTGAGGATCTAAACTCCTTTAAAGCAATCCATCGCTTCTGAATGGAATGCAGGCCCTTGACATTATATGACAGAAGCTTTAAGGTCATGATATCAAGTAAACAGGTAAATGCAATAGATATATATTGAACTTATGGTAGCCTAGAGTATAACTGACGTTGAAAGAGACATACATGTACATTAGTTATAAAGACATATTGAGAAGGACAAACCCGATGGATCTGAAAATTGATCCAATAAACCTCATAGGAAAAAAAAAAAAAAGAGAGAGAGAAAAAAACCTATGGAAAAAGGGAGGAGGGGAAAAAAGGTGACCTCATCCAGCAATACCGATGTATGAGTTTAGACTCAAGAACCCCAAAACATGAGCAAGTGGACAAAAACATTAGACCAAAAAAGAAAACAAAATAACAATCGAAAGCTCAGGAGGCCCTGAACCATGTCACAGGCCAAGTAGGAAGACATGCGGACCTCTCAGCAGGGAACTCAAGCAGAGAGGGGTAGGGAGACCGTCCACTCTCCTTCAAAAGAAAATGAATAAAAAGACTAAGTAGAGGCTGCATAAAAAATCAGCAAAAGAAAGAAAATAAAATATGTCAGAAAAAGTATTATTATTAGTAACAATAATAGTAATACCCCATGGGAGTGGGATAACAGTGCCCCTGAAAACAGACCAGGGTAACACTTAAAACCTAAAGTCCAGAATTCATCACTGAATTTTGTATGGACCAAAAGAAAAGGAAAGGACAAATGAGGATCATAAAGTTCCTTCCTGGTGCATCAAGGAGGTTGCTTGGCAGATCATGGGCGTTGAGGAGTAGAAAAGTGTATCTTCGGTTGTCCTCTGACCGGGGTCCAGATGCGATTCGGTGTAGAAGGAAGAGGACGAGCTTGTAGATCAGACAGTGGAGGAAGACTAAGATTTTTCATGAAGGCATCTCCTTCCTGAAGATCTCGTAGGCTATGTTGGACGCCATCCTTAGACACTATGAGGCGAAAGGGAAATCCCCAATAGTATGGGACCCTATACTGCTGCAGATGTGCTGTTATTGGGCGTAAATTCCTCCGTTTTGCCAGGGTGATGGAGGACAGGTCGCTAAAAATTTGTAGCTTGGCCCCTTTATAGGTGATATTTGATTTATTTTGTGCGGCCATGTTCAGGGCTTCCTTACTATCATAAAAAGGAAACCTGACGATGATATCTCTGGACCTAGCTCCAGCAGGAGGTTTCGGGCCCAGGGAGCGGTGTGCCCTGTCCATATGCCAATCCACATCCACCACCGTGGGGGCTAAAGTATTAAAGAGACCCAGGAGGTATGGGCGCAGAGAGGAGTCTCCTACTGTCTCAGGGATGCCACGGAACCGAAGGTTCTGGCGTCTCTCTCTGTTTTCCAGGTCCTTCTGTTGCAGTTGTAACTGGGTAACAGAATGTCTAAGATTGTAATTTTCTTCCTCCATGGCCTGAACATAGTTCACCATTTCATCAAATTTTTGTTCCAGGGCATCTGCATGCTCCCCAATGTGATTAATTTCCCCCCTTAGTTCTGTAGAGATTTTGCTCACCTCTGTCACAATGTTTCTGGTGATTTGTTGGAGGAGAAGCTGTAGCTTGGCATCTAATTTCTCATCCAGGATATCTGGGGTTAAAACCCCTTGAGCAGAGAAAGGCACAGGGCCCGGTATATGTCCTGTGGTGACAGGGGGGTTGCCTGCCTCTTCCGTCCCCAGAAGTGGATCCATTGCGGCGAAGGGTTCAGTAGGGGAACTTGAGGCCGAGGATTGCGGCCTAGTGACATAGCGGTCCATGCCTAGGCCCACTCGTGGTCCGAATAGCGAATTATAGTTGTGCTGTTGCTGTCCAACTTTGCCCATGGGGTGCCCGTGGATTAGCGTGATCGATCGGGCTTACCCACGGGTCTAATGGCAGCTTTTGTTGCGGTGCGGAGGTCTCGGAAAGCGGACGGTTCCCGGAGCTCTCTCAGATCACGTCCGCCATGCCAGAAAGCCGCACATGCGCTCCCTGGACATCTAGGTCTTATGTCTTAATGTAATTCTACCTCCCCAAATGTAATTCTACCTCCCCTAGTCAGCCTACTGCTTTAAACCTGAGCCCCATGAGCAGGTGTGGTGAACCCAGGGACCTGGCAATAGCAGGCAGTGTTGACTATCCCTACCATCAAGGGCCATGGATGATACTGGCTGTTGCTCTGACTCTGTATCCTGTGGGGATCCCACTTTACTTGTCCACATTACACCCCTTATAAGTATTTAGTCTTATTGGCCACACCGCTGCTCCTGTCTGGCATTCCTACAATAACTGTACACTGACATTCTCCTTCTTTTTCTTGTATTCATGCACGACTGTCTGGTGGCCCGCCCTACCACCACCTGAAGAAGCAACAACAACCATGTAATTTCTTGAGGAAAAGGTGCGACGACTAAGACTCTTCTGAACTTTCCTTCACCATGTTGAAAAGTTCTGTCTCGCGGTCCGATCCAATCAGTGCAACCATTACACCATATTCCCAAGTTACAGGACTAGATATGCCAGGATCTCACCATTGATGTTGGAGTTCCACTCTTCCAAGGCAGAGGAGTGTGGAAACTGTGCAGCACAGGCACTTGTGGTCTCATGGAGTCTCAAAGACACCAGCATTTCTTTGCTGTCTCAAGTGGTTTCCGGTGTGCTCAAAAAGGAAGAGGAGTTGTGCGTGGGTACAAGATCATTGAGGGAGGGCATAAGTTCAAGAATGAACTTCAGGGGGAACTGATGTGGAAATATTGAGCTTCATATTTATATTAAGGGGTTTCAAGGGAACCATTGTGAGGACTTTCTAATTAATTTACCTTGCCCCATTAGAGGTGTAGGTATGTATGTATGTACAGTATCTCACAAAAGGGATTACATCCCTCACATTTTTGTAAATATTTTATTATATCTTTTCTTTTGACAACACTGAAGAAATGACACTTTGCTACAATGTAAAGTAGTGAGTGCACAGCTTGTATAACAGTGTAAATTTGCTGTCCCCTCAGAATAACTCAACACACAGCCATTAATGTCTAAACTGCTGGTAACATAGTACACCCCTAAGCGAGAATGTCCAAATTGCACCCAAAGTGTCAATATTTTGTGTGGCCACCATAATTTTCCAGCACTGCCTTAACCCTATTGGGCATGGAGTTCACCAGAGCTTCACAGGTTGCCACTGGAGTCCTCTTCCACTCCTCCATGTGTGTTTGAGGTCGTTATCATGTTGGAATACTGCCCTGTGACCCAGTCTCCAAAGGGGATCATGCTCTGCTTCGGTATGTCACAGTACATGTTGGCATTCATGGTTCCCTCAATGAACTCCCTAGTGCCGGCAGCACTCATGCAGCCCCAGACTTTACATTGTAGGAAAGTGTAATTTCTTCAGTGTTGTCACATGAAAAGATATAATAAAATATTTACAAAAATGTGAGGGTGTACTGACTTTTCTGAGATACTGTACATAGGCAAAGAAGTGGCCCCATACCTGAAGAGACAAGGAATAGTACACCAGACAACTGCACCATACACTCCTGAAGAAAATGTTGTAGCAGAAAGGAAAAATCACACTCTCATAGAAATGGCCAAGTGCATGTTGTCGGATGTCAACCTACCTCACAATTACTGGGGAGAAGCAGTCATGACTGCAGCCTACCTACAGAACAGACTACCCTTAAGAGCCATTAAAAATACTCCATTCAAAATGTGACATGGATCAAAGCCTAGCATAGGGCACATCAGAGTGTTTGGATGTAAAGCATATGCCTATATTCCAAGTGAAAAGTGATCCAAGCTGGAGAACAAAGCCATAGAGGGCATTCTAGTAGGCTACAGTGAGCAAACTAAGGGTTACAGAATCCTACACCCAAAGACTGACAAAGTGGCAATAAGCCATAGTGTTTATTTTGATAAGAGCCCATCATCAGAAACACCAATCCCAGAAAGCTGAATATACCAAACAAACCAGAAGAAAAGGTTGACCAAAGCAGGACTCCTGTGTAGGAGTCAGAACAAGAGGTGGAACTCATAGTGTCTAAAAGAAGTTTCCCACCAGATCCTGCAGAACTGCCTGAAATCAGAAGATCCACTCGGACTAGGGGATATCACCCCGCAAGCTGTCATACACACAGCGTACTTGAACCAACAACCAGGAAAGACATACAAAAAACTACCAAAACATGAAGCCAATAAATGGAGAAAGGCAGCAGAAGAACAATTAAAGTCACTTAAAGAAAATAAAGCCTGGACACTGACAGAGCTCCCTCCTAACCTCAAAATTATAGGAAGTTAGTGGAATATCCACAAATACAAAGCCAGACTAGTTGCCAAAGATTACTTCTAAGAAATTCGGTGAAGATTACGATGAAACATTTGCTCCCGTCATAAAACACTGCACCATAGCGCTTCTTAGCATTGCAGCAGGGAATGGCATGCAAGTGAAACACCCAGACGTTAAAACTGCTTTCCTATATGGAGACATTAAGGAAGACCTCTACATGAAGCAACCACCAGGGTTTGAGCAAGGAGACAACCTTGTGTGTAAGCTTCAGAAGAGCATCTACGGTCCTAAGCAATCTGCAAGGATGTGGAATAAGAAAAGTAAGTGAATGAAGTACTTATCAGAGAGGGATTCTCAAGAAGTAAAGCAGACCCTGTCTCTACTCCAGGAATCAAGAAGACAGATTGATATACATCTTTATCTATGTTGATGACATTGTAACCTGTTTTCAACTAGAAGGGAATTATAATCAGATAGTTCACAAGCTGAAACCAAAGAACTAGGGAACATTACCTTTTATCTGGGAATCCAAATAGAAAGAGAAGAAGATGGAAGTTATCTTCTCAACCAATCTCAGAAAATCTCAGATATCTTGGAACAATTCCATATGCAAGATGCAAAGGAAGCGAAAACGCTTATGGAACCAGGCTATCAAAAGAGTAATGAAGCAGAAAACTTGCTACCCAACAATGACAAGTATCACAGAGTAATCAGCAAACTGCTATATGTTGCTACTGTGACAAGACCAGACTTGCAGGTAAGTCTCAGCTCCCTGTCAGCGTGACTGGAACACAATAAAAAGAGTGATGCAGTACCTCAAAGGAACAATTAAGATGAAGTTACGGTTAACAGCAACATCCAATCCAAAACTGGTCAGATATGTGGATGCTGATTGGGCCGGGGATTGCACAGACCATAAATCTACAAGTGGATTCATCTTCCAGTATGGGGAAGGAACCATAAGTTGGTCTAATCAAAAGCAAGCAACTTTTGCTCTATCTTTAACTGAAGCAGAGTAAATTGCAGCAGCATATGCATGTCAAGAAGCAATATGGATTTGTCAACTTTTTGTGGACATTGGGATAGACATGTCAAAACCAATTCCCATTTTTGAAGACAACCAGGGATGTATAAAGCTTACACAATCAGAAAGAGTCAATCCTAGGACCAAACACATTGACGTCAAGTATCACCTACTGAGGGACAATCAAGAGCAAGGTGTTATTGACATTCAATATTGCCCATCAGAGGAGATGACTGCTGATGCACTCACCAAGCCTTTGTCGAAGGATACTTATATATAATTATATCCAGAAGAAGTTGAATATAATTTGACAAAGCACATGCTGTTGAGAAGGGGTGTTGGAAAGAACTACAGCATGGTTGCTAATAAGCTAACAATACTGTATGCATTATAACTATCTATCCAGGTGGCACTGTAGTGTGTATCTATGGTAATGTAATTAGAGGAAGTGTTATCTCTCTCAGTGCTTGTAGTTGTATCCTCCTTGTTCCTGTTCCATGATAAAGACATGCTGTAAGATATGTTCGGATAATCCTCCATGAAAGTAAAGTCATAATGCTGTATACAAGAGGCTTCCAGGGCATTATTTGAATACATTATTGAATACTTATTGCAACGATGCATGTGCAATAAGGCTTCTGTGCCCGCAAATATGTGCACGGTTTTGCGCATGCGCATTAGCCTGATGGCTGGCACAATGTCCCTGACAACAGTTTTAATGGTTTATGATTTCATTAGGAATTGCTGGTGGTAATTTGCACTGATTCATTTCATGTGTGAAGGAATGTTGGTTGAAAATGCTTGCATTGGCATGTGTATTGCCTGCATAAGATGCTAACTGTTTGTAGAAGGGGTCTAACTAGTGTACCTGAGAACTAAAAGTTTTCAACACATGTGGATACCTAAACATTATATTGTAAAAACTGAATGATTAACCACTTGCCGACCGCCGCACGACGATGTACGTCGGCAGAATGGCACAGGCAGGCATAAGGACTTACCTGTACGTCCTTGCCTGCTCGCGGGCGGGGGGTCCGATCGGACCCCCCCGGTGCCTGCGGCGGTCGGATTATCATCAGGGGCGATCAAAGGTGAGGGGGAGGCCACTCATTCGTGGCACCCCCATCGCGATCGCTCCTGGCGAATGACAAGCTTCCTCGGCTTCTGTAATGTAAACAGAAGCGGAGGAAGTGATGTCATCTCTCCTCAAGCCGGTCTTTTCCTTCCGGCGCCAAGGAGAGAAGTCATCAATGTGAGTTTGCACAACACTACACTTACAGTAGAACACGCAGGCACACTTTTCACCCCCCAGTCACCCCCCGATCACTCCTCTGTACCCCCTGTCACACTGACACCAAAAGCAGTTTTTTTTTGCTTTGGTGTCAGTTTGTGACAGTTATAAGTGTTAGGGCAGTTAGGGTTAGCCCCCTTTAGGTCTAGGGTACCCCCCTTTAGGTCTAGGGTACCCCCTAACCCCCCCTAATAAAGGTTAACCCCTTGATCACCCCCCGTCGCCAGTGTCACTAAGCGATCATTTTTCTGATCGCTGTATTAGTGATACAGGTGACGCTAGTTAGGGAGGTAAGTATATAGGTTCGCTGTCAGTGTTTTATAGCGACAGGGACCCCCATATACTACCTAATAAGGGTTTTAACCCCTGATTGCCCCCTAGTTAACCCTTTCACCAGTGATCACCGTATAAGTGTTACGGGTGACGCTGGTTAGTTAGTTTGTTTATTATAGTTTATTATAGTTTCAGGGCACCCGCCGTTTATTACCTTATAAAAGTTTAACCCCCTAATTGCCCGGCGGTGATATAAGTTAAGCTTTTAGGGTCAGATAAGGTCTGCGTCGCCCCAGGCAGCGTCAGGTTAGCGCCAGTACCGCTAATACCCACGCACGTAGCATACACCTCCCTTAGTGGTATAGTATCTGAACGGATCAATATCTGATCTGATCAGATCTATACTAGCGTCCCCAGCAGTTTAGGGTCCCCAAAAACGCAGTGTTAGCGGGATCAGCCCAGATACCTGCTAGCACCTGCGTTTTGCCCCTCGGCCCAGCCCAGCCCACCCAAGTGCAGTATCAATCAATCACTGACACTTACAAAACACTAAGCACACATAACTGCAGCGTTCGCAGAGTCAGGCCTGATCCCTGCGATCGCTAACAGTTTTTTGGTAATGTTTTGATACAGTCGCTGACAGTCAGGAGCTTTTTT
This sequence comes from Aquarana catesbeiana, assembly GCF_042186555.1. Lineage (NCBI taxonomy): Eukaryota > Metazoa > Chordata > Amphibia > Anura > Ranidae > Aquarana > Aquarana catesbeiana. The sequence goes on from NC_133326.1 coordinate 472,087,918, forward strand.
GCCTGTGAGTCTCACTAGTGTACCACTAAATTTAGAGCCCAAAATGGCAAATCAAAGGTACACTAGTGAAGAGGCCTAAACGTTTCTGAGCATGACAGATAGTGAAAAGGAAGTCACTCATCTGTCAGATTCAGGCTCAGAATACGATCCTGTAGACGACAGCAGCTCCATGACAGATAGCTCTGACGACGGAGTTGTGGCCCCTGCCAAGGTCAGGAGTACCAGACCCTGAACTTCTTCTTCTGTCCTTGATGTGCAAGAACCACAGGGCTCTCGTATGGAGCAGAGCAGTACTAGCGCCGCTATTCCTTCTGGTGAACTGGCAAGCACCAGCGGCCTAGTACACCCTGGTCGTACATCCAGCACTGCAGTAACACTTGGTGACGTGGCGAGTCCCATAAGTGCAGTTCAAGCTGGCGAGGTGGCAAGCACAAGTAGTGTCCCGCTGCCACCAAGAAGACGAACACAGGCCCGTCGTGCCCATAGTGCCCTTCCTGCTGCATTCGCCAATCCGAATTGGGAGTCCACCACTTCTGCAGCACCTGTACTTCCCCCATTCACTGGCCAACCCGGAATTCAGGTGGAAACAGTTGATTTTACGCTACTGGATTTTTATTCGCTGTTTTTCACCGAAGATCTCTATAGATCTATTGTGGACCAAAGCAATTTATACGCTGGTCAACACATCGCTACTATTTCCCAGTCCTCCCTTGCCAGAGATTGGAGACCAATTACGGTCTCCGAATTTAAGCTCTTTCTGGGCCTTTCCCTCAACATGGGCATAACTAAAAAGAGGGAGTTGCGGTCATATTGGTCCACTGACCCAATTCACCATATGCCCTTGTTCTCTGCCTCCATGACCAGGGCACGATACGAGCGGTTCATGCACTTCAACAACAATGAACTCTGTCATCCTCGTGGAGACCCTGAATACGATCGGCTCTACAAAATTCGGCCCCTCGTAAACCACTTCAACCAACGTTTTGCAGACTTGTTTACTCCCCATCAAGTTGTCTGCATTGATGAGTCCCTGATTAAGTTTTCTGGCTGCTTGTCATTCAAACAGTACCTTCCCAGCAAGCGTGGCAGGTACGGGGTCAAGATGTATAAGCTCTGTGACAGGGCCACAGGCTATACATGTAGTTTTATGATTTACAAGGGCAAAGATAGTCACGTAGAGCCGACAAACTGCCCTGACTACATAGGAAGCGCTGGCAAGATTGTGTGGGACTTGGTGTCACCCTTATTCGGAAAGGGGTACCATTTATATGTGGACAATTATTACACGAGTGTGCCACTTTTTAGTCACCTTTTTGATCATCAAATTGGAGCATGTGGCACCGTGCGATCTAATCGCCGGGGCTTTCCCCAGCGGCTTTTAGATTCCCATCTTAGGCTGGGAGAGAGAGCCTGCTTGCAGTGTAATAATTTGCTCGCTATGAAGTGGAGGGACAATAAGAATGTTTTCGTTCTTACCTCCCTTCATGCAGACACGACGGTCCAAATTACTACGGCGACTAGTGTTGTGGAGAAACCCCTCTGTGTCCACGAATATAACCAAAATATGGGAGGGGTGGACCTCAACGACCAGTTGTTGGCGCCGTACCTAGTTGCCCGTAAGGCCAGACGCTGGTACAAAAAAGTGTCTGTATACTTATTTCAATTGGCTTTGCTGAACGCTTATGTGCTATACAGAGCTTCAAGACATCCTGGATCCTTCCTTAAATTCCAGGAAGAGATCGTCAGAGCCCTTCTGTATCCAGACGGTGCTCCACCTCACCTTCCCCAACCAAATGCAGTAAGCCGGCTGCATGAGAGGCATTTTCCTTATGTCCTCCCGAGTACCCCTACCCAACGAGCCCCCCAAAGAAAATGTCGTGTCTGCAGAAAGCGCGGATATAGGCGTGACACCCGGTATTATTGTCCCTCCTGTCCTGACAATCCTGGTCTATGCATTGGTAAATGTTTTGAGCGCTACCATACACTAGTTGAGTTTTAGCGTAGGGTACAGCATTGCACAGACTAGGACACACTTTCACAGGGTCTCCCAAGATGCCATCACATTTTGAGAGACCCAAACCTGGAACCGGTTACAGTTATAAAAGTTACAGTTATAAAAAAAATGCAAAAAAAAAAAATTACACAAAAAAAAAATATAAAATAAAAAAAACAAAAATAGTTGTCGTTTTATTGTTCTCTCTCTCTCTATTCTCTCTCTATTGTTCTGCTCTTTTTTACTGTATTCTGTTCTGCAATGTTTTATTGTTATGTTTTATCATGTTTGCTTTTCAGGTATGTAATTTTTTTTATAGTTTACTGTGTTTTATTGTTAACCATTTTTTTGTTTTCAGGTACGCCATTCAGCTGCAGCGCGGATTTATTTATCTTGACAGCAACAGCGTTTGCTCCCACGATACATAAAGCCGTGACTCCAGCGCTGTCGGAGGTGATTTTACCACCACAGTTACATACTTCAGCATATATGCCGAAGCGTGGGGGCAGCAGTGGGCGGAGGAGCGATTTGCTCCTACCTTTTGCGGGAGGATGCCCCCATGCTTCGGCATATATATATTTTAGGCACAGGTTGCGTTAAATGTTTTATTTTTTACTATGTTTTTTTTGTATTTGCTTTGCAGGTATGGTAAGTCTTACTGTTATACTGTAATGTTATTTTGTTTTATTGTTAACCATCATTTGCTTAGCAGGTACGCCATTCAGTTGCAGCGCAGATTTATTTATCTTGACAGCAACAGCGTTTGCTCCCACGAATACATAAAGCCGTGACTCCAGCGCTGTCAGAGGTGATTTCACCACCACAGTTACATACTTCAGCATATATGCTGAAGCGTGGGGGCAGCAGTGGGCAGAGGAGCGATTTGCTCCTACCTTTTGCGGGAGAAACCTGAAGCTACGAGCATTTTATGACTTAGATTTCGCCGGATGTAAACAACGCCATTGGGAAATTCGGAAAGCATTTTATCACACCGATCTTGGTGTGGTCAGATGCTTTGAGGGCAGAGGAGAGATCTAAGGTCTAATAGACCCCAATTTTTTCAAAAAAGAGTACCTGTCACTACCTATTGCTACCATAGGGGATAATTACATTCCCTGAGATAACAATAAAAATGCTAAACAAAAAAAAAAAATGAAAGGGCAGTAATTTTAGCAGTAGACCTCCTCTGTAAATCTAAAGTGGTAACCTGTAAAGGCTTTTAAAGGCTTTTAAAAATGTATTTAGCTTGTCGCCACTGTCGCAATTTTAAAGCTTGTCGTGTTTGGTATCCATGTACTCGGCCTAAGATCATCTTTTTTATTTCATCAAACATTTGGGAAATATAGTGTGTTTTAGTGCATTAAAATTTAAAAAAGTGTGTTTTTTCCCCAAAAAAATGCGTTTGAAAAATCGCTGCGCAAATACTGTGTGGAAAAAAAAATGAAACACCCACCATTTTAATCTGTAGGACCTTTGCTTTAAAAAAAAATATATAATGTTTGGGGGTTCAAAGTAATTTTCTTGTAAAAAAAAAAAAAATTTTTCATGTAAACAAAAAGTGTCAGAAAGGGCTTTGTCTTCAAGTGGTTAGAAGAGTGGGTGATGTGTGACATAAGCTTCTAAATGTTGTGCATAAAATGCCAGGACAGTTAAACCCCCCCCAAATGACCCCATTTTGGAAAGTAGACACCCCAAGCTATTTGCTGAGAGGCATGTCGAGTCCTTGGAATATTTATATTGTGACACAGGTTGCGGGAAAAAGACAAATTTTTTTTTTTTTTTTTTGCACAAAGTTGTCACTAAATGATATATTGCTCAAACATGCCATGGAAATATGTGAAATTACACCCCAAAATACATTCTGTTGCTTCTCCTGAGTATGGGGATACCACATGTGTGAGACTTTTTGGGAGCCTAGCTGCGTACGGGACCCCGAAAACCAAGCACCGCCTTCAGGCTTTCTAAGGGTGTAAATTTTTGATTTACCAAGGACATGTGGCCAAATACATTTTGGCCTAAATGTATGACTAAATTGAGTTTATTGGATTTTTTTTTATAACAAAAAGTTGAAAATAGCATTTGTTTTTCAAAATTTTCAGTCTTTTTCCGTTTATAGCGCAAAAAATAAAAACCACAGAGGTGATCAAATACCATCAAAAGAAAGCTCTATTTGTGGGAAGAAAAGGACGCAAATTTCATTTGGGTACAGCATTCCATGACCGCGCAATCAGCAGTTAAAGCGACGCAGTGCCAAATTGTAAAAAGTGCTCTGGTCAGGAAGGGGGTAAATCCTTCCGGAGCTGAAGTGGTTAAACAAATGAAGCATTTTACAGCAGTGACACTACATGTTGCAGGTCATATACCCCTTCAGGTGGAAGAGAGTAATGTTTATCACTTTCCAATAGTGATATATTATGCCTTTACAGACCATAGAGTTCCAGAGGGCCTATGGTATTGCTGGCTCACACTGCGATCCCCAAAAGGAGATATCCAGATGCCGGTGGAAGACTGTTCCAGGAAAATGTCAGAAGAGACATCTTGTAAGGGAAAACCTACTGCCTCCCTCTTAGTCAGATGCCTCTCCCTGTCATTGCTCCCACTCTCTCCCTAACCAGCAGAACTTTGTCCTTAAAGGGGTTGTAAAGGTTCAGATTTTTAAATAAAAATAACAAACATGTTATACTTACCAGCTCTGTGCAAGGGTTTGTGGCACCCCTCTTCTGGGGTGCATCACCAGTGCTCCTGGCTTCTCCCCTACATCGGGTGCCCCCACGGAAAGCCAATTTCCATGGGTGCACCCATGTGGGTTTGCTTTCAAGTCCTGCTGCTGCATCCATTGACACTGACAGCAAGACTCAGCCCTGCCCCCCCACATCACTGGATTTGATTGACAGCAGCAGGAGCCAATGGCTCCTGCTGCTATCAATCTGTCCAATGAGTAGAGAGACAGTGGCTGGAGCTACTGGGCTCAAGTACACTGCTGGATTGGATCAGACTCAGGTAAGAAAAAGGGGGACTCTGGGGGGAGCTGCAGTGCAGAAGGTTTTTCACCTTAATGCATAAACTTTACAGACTTTACAATCACTTTAATCTACTCCCTCGCTGCAGAAACCCCAAATGAGGCAATATCTCCCATTTAGGAACTTCTGTGTCAAGGTGGCAGCTCAAATCTTGTGGGAATTCAGCATCCAATAAGAGACGCCGTTCTCCCCAAGATGAATCTAAAATTTAAAAAAAGGGGAGTACTTCAAAGAGTAGCCATAAATACAGTTATAGTAAAGAGCAATTACTATAACTGCACTTATGGCTACTGTTAGAAGCTTCCCCTCCTTTTTCTTCTTTTAGTTCCGTCTTGATTGCATTATCCTGGGTGTAGTGGCTGGATACCAAGAAACCTTGCTCTATTTGGGAATCCCAATAACTGCAGCCATCTTGAGTACCACGGATTTTACTTTAGATTTCACACTGTTTATAGGGAGCCCCCTAACATGTAAGGTTTTTGTAGAATTGCTACATACTGTATATTGACTTATTTATGTTCTCCCCAAGATGGCTGCCTGGAGCCAATAGCGGGGGATAAAAGTGGAACTGTAGCCTATGCAAATAAAATTGGGGGGGGGGGGCAAGATTTTTAATGCAGAAGAGACTTGCTTTATCTCTTTATTAAAGCTACTTGCCTGCCTGTCCACGCTTGTACAGTGAGCCACACAAGCGCAGCTCACTGTACAAATTTGGCAATGCTGAATCTAAGTGAACTCTCACGCATATGTGGGACTGATGTCATCCGCGCCCAGCAAATGACAGCGACTGGCGATCAAGACCCAGAAGCCGGCAGGCCGAAGATTTCAGCAGCTGGGCGGGGAGCTCGAGGATTCCACATAACTGGAGCTCTAGACAAGGCCTCTACGGAAGGAAGACACCATTCCCACAATCTTCAATCTCAGGAGGCATTTCTTCTGAACCCAGGTGACAGGTAATGTCTGCAGCCAGGAAAGAGTCTACGCTGAACACACTAGAAACTTGCTTAGTCAACTTAACCCCAGAAGGATGAACGCAATAGAGGGGTGCTCCTTCAGGTGGGGGCAAACAAGGTGTTCTCTTCTTTGCAAAACATCTTGCTGAAATATGTGATACTACCAATGTGTGACCTTTTGTTTCCTATCTAGTGCACTTTCAATAGAATTATGCTAATTTAATAACAGTTTTCTTACCCGTCAGTCCTATACTCACCCCTCTCCAGCAAAGCAATTTCGGCATTCTATTTTCACCTTATATGTCCCAATTATAATATATTGATTTATCCTCTAAAAATAAGCAATGACTCAGTGAACTATACACACTGTCAATGGCATTAAGATGGCACAGAAGTTTAATTTGCATTTCATTTTATCACTAGTGTTGTCGTGGAAACCACCTACGGCTTTGCCTCAGCCATCTCATACATATCCGGCACACTTTCAAGATCTATATCAAGCCCCTTTATTATGTGAGAGTAGGGAAAAGTGCATTTCCTCTCATCTGCCTATCAGCTCTGGGCAACATAACACTAACACGTAAAAACTAGTCATTATGAATGGGTCATTATTAATGTGACTCATTTTATACCCAGCTAGCAGCCAGTTCTGCAATACAATGGGATGCATTGTGCTCCATAGGACTCATTCGTGATGTGTTATTCTGAGACATCTATTTTAAATTGTGTCATTTACAACAGCTACATCATTTGTTAAGACAAGAGATTCAAAATACCAAGTTCTACTGTCATGACATGGGCAGAAATTTTATCCGATTGTTCTATTTTGAGTCATGAAATGTACTTGCTCTAAAAGTTACATTTTTGCAATGAAGAAATGTCTTGCTTTGGCTCAGTAGAGAGAGGATTTTATTCTTTTAATAAAATTCTCCCTGGTAACGTGATTTCATGGGATACTGAAAAAAACAATGCTGGTTGCAGTACTTTCTAAACTATCACAGGGATCTATAGGGAGTTGTAGACAGGCTTAGCATTTCTGTGAGTAAAAGTAAAGCAGAGAAACTCCTAATAACCCCCAATACCACTGTGACCAACACTCATCAGAAACTTCCCTGCGTTTGGACATTTGTAAAGTAGCACGCAATATGTAAAACAGAAAAGAAAAAGGCTTTGGGCCTTCAAAGAATGGAATGGAACGCCCATAGAAATATATATATACACACACACACATATATATATATATATATATATATATATATATATATATATATATATATATATATATAATGAAACATAAGAATGTATATAAGGGTGACTATTGTTTAATGCAAAGTATACTAATGTGACCAAGAGGTAGATGAGTAGCAAAAATTGGATGGGAAGCATATTAATGAGTGATAGGGAGGGATTAATATATCCCAATCAAGGGAGATAGTTGGTGTGGGAAATGAACAAAATCACCAAGGAAAAATAAATTATGACAGTAAAAAGAGAACACCAAAAAACCTACATGATGTATAAAGTTGATGAAATTAAATAACCAAATAGTACCTAAGAATTCTTGTGTAGATAAATCAGTCCAACAGTACCCCATGTCCACAAAACCATGAGCCCAGTGAGTGTCTCGTAGGGTATATGGAGTACAGTTACTCCAATGTGACTGGGGATAACTACCAACGTCACGCAGCAGTCAAGAGGGAGGCACGGCTGCAGCAACCGAGCAGTGGGACTCATGGGTGAATGAGCTGGCAAATCTTAATCGCAGCCTCAGAAAACCCAAGGAGAAAAAATGATGCACCTGTACGAAATAACAGAAACTTGGTTTGACAGGTTACACAACTGGCTGGCAAATATCCAAAGGTATTCCCTGTATTGGAGGGACAGGGAGGGTAGAAGGGTAGAAGAGGGGGAGGGGTGTGCCAATATATCAGGAACAATTAATGGGTTGAAGAGAGGAATGACATCACAGATGGGGCAAGGGGGGTGGAATCCGTGTGGGTTTGTTCTTGGATAGAAAACTGGTTTCAGAGGTGTGTCCAAACGGTGGTGAGAAATAATGTGTATTCAGACTGGTCTGGAGTGGTAAGTGGAGTACCCCAAGGCTCTGGCCTGGGACCAATTCTGTTTAATTTATTCATAAATGATATAAAGGTTGGTATGAATAGCTCTCAGTATTTGCTGCGACACAAAAAATAATTAGGGCAATAACATCACAGTGGGATATAGAAACTTTACAAGAAGACCTAAATAAATTAATGGGGTTGGCAAATATATGGCAAATGAGGTTTAATATTGAAATGTAAAGTAATGCATTTGGGGGCTAAAAATATAAATGCAAGTTATTCACTAGGGGTGAACCTCTGGGGGAATCCAGGATGGAGAAGGATCTGGGGGTCCTAGTTGAAGACAGACTAGCAATAGCATGCAATGTCAAGCCCCAGCAAGAAAAGCAAGCAGACTATTAGCATGCATTAAAAGGGGAATTTACTCCATTGATAAAACAATACTGCCACTTTATAAAACTTTGGTTCGGCCACATCTGGAGTATTCCGTCCAGTTCTGGTCACCAATCCTTAGGAAGGATGTGCTGAGGGAGTCCAGAGAAAGGCAACAAAATTATTAAGAAGACTGGAAGACCTTAATTATGTAGAAAGACTACAAGCACTAAATGTATTCTCCCTGGAGAAGAGACGCTTGAGAGGAGATATGATAACAATAAAGAAATACCTCAATGGTGATCCCAGCATAGGAAGAAAACTATTCAGTCTCAGGGAGTGTAGAAAGACACAGGGCCAATCAATGAGATTGGAGGAGAAGCGGTTTAACCTTAAGTTGCGTAGGGGTTTTTTTACTGTTAGGGTGATCCTAATGTTGAAGTGTCTTCCACAATCAATGGAGTCAGCAGGAAGTATTGATAGTTTTAAAAGACTTTTGGATGTGCATCTTAGTGAACACATAACACAGGGATGTGGGAAATTATTATCAACATGAACACACATACACCAAGTACACAAGTTGGACTGGATGGACTAGTGTCTTTGTTCAACCTTACCAACTGCGAAAAGCACATATATTTGTTAATGAATGCATGCTATATATGTATTAAAGGAGAAGTAAACTCAAAGCATTTTTGACTGTAGTCCTCCTATTGATCACAGGAGTGTAGTAAGTTCTGCACTCTCTTGACTCTTTTTCAGCCAACAGCAAGCTAAAGCCGCTGTCAGCTAATGTCACACAGCCGGTACAGGCTCTGAAATGATTCCGACCATATGGCCGCGATCCATCCAGAAGCCTGGACTGGCATCAGTGAGCGCTGGAGAGGCAGAGCAGAGAGCCAGGGACTGACAGTCCCGATTCTCTGCTCAGAGCGGATGGGAGAGCTGAGCAATCGCTCAGTTCTCATTACAGATTTGGCTGGGGACAGATGCAGCATCGGATCGATGCTGCATACACCTAGGTGATTATAATGTTTGTTTTTATTTTTAAAGGCCATACTTCTATTTTAAGGGCCTGTATCAATTCATTTCTGTTCACTTCAAGTTTATGGAAATACAAAACCCACTTGTAGCAAGTCAAATGCAGGTCAGATAGAAGTAAACTGCAGGTCAAATGCATCTATCAATGAATAATTAGAGAAATATGAAGTCCAAAGCCTGTGTACACAGGCTCTGCTTTGTTTGCACATTCATTTTCGGTGACCAGTGCGTTCCTGAAAATAAAGTATCTTCAGCGCTTTTCATTCTTTGTGTTTAGTTGCGTAGCTTCACACCTTTGAACTTCAATGCAAATTGCAGACATGGGCCTTTTGCTATCTATATATTCCACAATAATACGTACACAATCAGTGCAGAGTGCCCTGAGCAGAATGGTGTGGTCAGATGATCCTTCACTGCAGAACTGGCCAGTTTAAAAACAAAAACCCAGTGTGCAAGGAACCATTTTCATGCATTGGGGTTTATTTATGAAAGACAAATCCACTTTGCACTACAAGTGCACTGCAAGTGTACTTGGAATTGCAGTCGCTGTAGATCCGAGGGGGACATGCAAGGAAAATAAAAAACTGCATTTTTGCTTGTACATGATTGGATGATAAAATCAGCAGAGCTTCCCCTCATTTCAGATCTTCTCCTTAGATTTACAGCGACTGCACTTCTAAGTGCATTTGCAGTGCACTTAGAAGTGCAGAGTGAATTTTCCTTTAGTAAATCAACCCCATTGACTTCACTTGGCCATATCAAAGATCATGTGACCAAATTATTGAGATGCATTATAAACCATTACTGCACTCAGCTCACAGCTTCCCTGATCAGCTCTGCAGTGATAGTTTTGGAGCACCTTCCTTCTCTTGTAAACGCTGCACTAAAAAGCATTATTGAAGATATAGTAAATGGACTGGATAGGGGCAGGGCTACCAAGAATTCTAGACCTAGATATGGCCAAGACTTACTGTGTTGCTGCATCAAGTTTCACTCATACCTTGGCCTCTGCATTATGGATAAATTAAGTAACATATACAGTATGTTTGTTCTAGGTAGAGACTCACATTTTATCATTTGGTGGTTAAGAAATCTGCAATCATACATAAAGGTTAAGTATGGCATGAAGAACACACTTGCTGCATTCTTATGACCCAGTAACCAATAAACCTTGATACTGGCTCTCCCTGTAACATATGGAGAATGTAAAGCATGTTGCTGTAGTAGCTTTAGAGGGCAGGAGGAAATATTTAAGTCTGAACAGCTGAGAACGAAGGCACTGAATGTATGTATGCTGGATGTAAAGGCCTGGCATGACAACTGGAAATTATTTCTTAATTTACTTTCAAAAGCCAGTGAACTTAAAATAACTTAAAGTAAAAAATACCATGAAGCATAATGTATAACATGACTGAACTTCATACATTTTGTTTATATTCCAGAACTAAACACCAACTATTGAATTCTGTTTTTTTTCCCCAAGAGTTGCTGAAATGAGACAAACCCACTAGATCAGGGGTCGGGAACTTATGGCTTTTGATGGCAGCATCTGGCTCTCGCCTCTCAATCCGCGGATTGCATGGTGTGCCGATCCACAGATTGAGCCCATAGGAAAGGCCGCGGCTTCGGCCTAGCTCCGGAGCGGCGGCCATGTTGGTACACCTGGCGGTGGCCTAGGTGAGCGGCACGCTGACGTTATCATCACCCGCCTCAACTGCTCATGGATCTGCCTGCTTATGTAGTGTTAAGCAAGCAGACAATCGTGGGGGAGATGTGGGGAGATGTGGATATTACAATGGGGAGATGTGGATATTACAGTGGGGGAGATGTGGATATTACAGTGGGGGAGATGTGGACATTACAGTGCGGGAGAAGTGGACATTACAGTGCGGGAGAAGTGGACATTACAGTGGGGGGAGATGTCGATAATACAGTGGGGGGAGATGTGGATATTACAGTTAGGGGACTTGTGGATATTACAATGGGGAGATGTGAAGATTACAGTGGGGGAGATGTGGATATTACAGTGGAGGAGATGTGGACATTACAGTGGGGGATATGTGGATATTACAGTGGGGGAGATGTCAATATTACAGTGGGGGAGATGTGGATATTACAGTGGGGGGAGATGTGGATATTACAGTGGGGGGAGATGTGGACATTACAGTGGGGAGAGATGTGGATATTACAGTGGGGGGAGATGTGGATATTACAGTGGGGGAGATGTGGACATTACAGTGGGGGGAGATGTGGACATTACAGTGGGGAGATGTGGACATCACAGTGGTAGAGATTTGGATATTACAGTGCGGCAAATGTGGATATTACAATGGGGGAGATGTGGATATTACAGTGGGGGAGATGTGGATATTACAGTGGGGGAGATGTGGATATTACAGTGGGGGAGATGTGGATATTACAGTGGAGGGAGATGTGGATATTACAGTGGGGGAGATGTGGATATTACAGTGGGGGAGATGACGTGGATTTTACAGTGGGGGAGATGACGACATTACAATTATAATTAATCGAAATTAGTCTATTAATCGATTTAAAAAAAACAAAACGATTAATCGAACACAAAAAGTCACATTATTGGTAAGAAGTACTTTATTCATCATTGGTTAGCAACAGCATAGCAACGTTATTAAAAAGAATTCAGAGACTTATTGTACTTTAAAAGTGTTAGTCTTACATAAAATGCACACATTTACTTGTATTTAGTTTTAAACATATTGTATGGCTCTCACGGAATTACATTTTAAAATATGTGGCGTTCATGGCTCTCTCAGCCAAAAAGGTTCCTGACCCATGCACTAGATGATGGATGGGTATACACCATTTAACCAACTAGACAACTGTGTCTGCTGAGGCCTTAAGGTACCCATACACATCATGATAATCGGCCAATGTTGCCAAAAGTAGTCATAAGTGTACCTAATGAATAGAAGTTAGTGAAATGATTTTGCTTTTGGTATGTTCCTATTCTCTTTATCTATACTTTATCTTTATATGCTAATAAAAGTATTTCATATAAACCAAGTTATGGCAACCTGGAGGCACTCAGTACACAGTTGGTGTACAGAACACCCCAAGAAATGTAATTCCCTGCTTGTCTGATTGGGTCACCGATTTTCTCAGATGTCTGCACTAAGATATAGGTCAAATTTTAGGCATTCTCATCCAATAGAAATGTAATTGTTGGTTAGATACTCCCTAAGAATTTTTGACACTGCTCATTAGAACATTAAATGTGGTTATAATGGTAGATGTGTTTTCTCGGGATATGCCTTATATATACTGTATAATGGCCTTGTCCCATGCTCGCAAGATTTTTGACCAAAGGTTTTTAAACTTTTGCCTGTAGTAAATTATTCATCCCTGTATGTGCCAAGCTGTAAAGAGACATTGTTTGGGGGCCTTCGATGTCACCCTTTCCCCTCATTCTCTGTTCAATTTCTTCTCTTTTCCTTTTTTCTATAGGGTTTCACTTTACTCCCTTCTCCATACCTCTCTGATACCCTTTTTACCTCCCTATCTTGGGGGCTCTTTTATATTTTCTGCCATTTTCCTCACTGAAGCCACCTGACGCCCTTCAAGATATCTAGGAATCACCTTTACATCATCAGTTTATTGCTCTATATATCCATGATCTCCTGTTATGCTCCAACACAAATCTATGTCATCGATGGCTACAATTCTGATAATTTATTGTGCATTAATTATACATCTGTATGCATCTTCATGTTACAATTTGTACTTTTAAATACTTAAATTAAATCTGTCTAAATTGGCCCTAGTATGTGTATGTAGCGCCCTCCGAGGTAGGTGCTAGAGTGAGTGTACTATAGTTTTTTGGTTTCACTGCCTAACAGAGTGCCCTCCTAGGTAGGTGCTAGACAGTGGGTGGAAACCATGCAGATGAGAGAATGAAAATCCATACAGCCCTAGCCAAATAAAAGGGGGGGTGCCCCTAAGCATGCTGGGTGCCTGTATTTATATTTTATGAGCACATGGGCTCTGGGTCATCATTTACAGCAGGGGTCTTAAACTGGCAGTCCTCCAGCATCTATAAGTCCCATGAGGCATTGCAAGGTTGGCAGTTACAAGCATGACTCCCACAGGCAGAGGCATGGTGGGACTTACAATTTCACAACAGCTGGAGGGCCACCAGTTTGAGACCCCTGCTCTACAGAGAGAGGTCCGGGTGGGGAGGGGGACTGTCGTCTCTCCTCAGCACAGGCTTCCATGCGGCCTCAGGTGGGCAACCTGAGGGCTCGAAACATTGAAGCTGAAACCTATGGTTCTCCTAAAAGCTGACTGAGGGAGGATGCCCTCGTATCCTGTCTGGTATCATGGAGGAAGGTGACCTGTGGCCAGGGCCTTGTGGGTACAGACCCCTAAAGGGAACCTAGAGACTGGTGTTGCTAAATCCCCCTCTTGGTGCTAGAAGTCAGCATACTGGATGTAAGCTAAAAGGGGACATTGGCTAGTGTCTTGAAGAAGCAAAGTCCACTAAATTCCTTCTGCTACAAAGGAACTTTGCTTTATTCTGTACAGTCTGCTACACAGTTCTACTAAGAGAGCTGTCCTCGCTTGTGAATAGTTGATTTTGAGTATCCTACTAAATCCCTTCTCCAATCCAAATAAAAAAAAAATAAATAAATAAAAATAGCACATCCCCTAGACTGGTTATTGGAGACAACGAGTAGAAGAGTGTGTGCACCTGGCTGTGTGGAAAATACCCTGTGACTGGCTGCAAATTATGCAGTTGAAGACCAAGGCAAATAAAAATTCACGCGACTCTGGTGGGGTTAGGGCTACACCTATGTATGAATATGAGTAAGGGACCTTAGATTGTAAGCTCTTTGAGTGCAAGGGACTGATGTACAATAAACGTACAATATATATGTGTAAAGTGCTGTATAAATTGACAGCGCTCTATAAGTACCCGTAATAAATAAAATAAATCCATTGAAAGTGAACGTGGTTATGAGTCCAAATCTATAATTACGGAATCAGTCTTGCAAGAACAAACAACTTTTTCTTCAGAACAGAAAAAGGTAAGAATCCGCTATTATGTTTCTTAAAATCCTTGCAATTTACATAGATCACACAGAGGGGATTGTTTTTTGTGAACAATGGAGTTACACTTTACCCTCTTTCACCCATCTCAACCATATCAAGGTTTTTGTTTTGTGAATCTGAAAAGCCATTGGAAAGGTATAATTCAACAAGGAATTACACGAGAAACTAACAAATGTAAGGTAACTGCACACCCTCATTCTCTAGATGCAGTCTTTATGTTTTTTATCCCTAGTGGAAGCGTGTTGCTGAATATATTCCTGGATAGAAGCCCAACCTCCTACATTTTATATCACTTCCTGTACAGAGCAATCTTGGCAATCAATCTGCCAAGGAAAGACGTGCCAGTCATTTATTATAAACACATTTCTGTTATTTATTACCAGTGTTAAATATTCTGTTATCAAATTATTAGTGTTTTCCTATTTCTTAAAGATATATTATTATAGTTTTAAGGACTCCGAGGGTAGTGAAACTAAATGTTAGCAAGAGCACATATTTAAGCTGCCACTTGCATGGCACAATGACTGCAGGTACGGTGCAGAGACGCTACCATTTCAGTGCACACTGGAAGCCTGCACACAATATTCATTTGTCTGTGGAAACTTTCTACTAAAGTATTTTGAAAGCATGTTAAGTATTGCAAAGCTCACACCATCTTCTGAGATAATGTAATCTTAGGAGGCTGAGTTTTATATGTAGTACTGTATGTACTGTTTGTAGTAGCTCATTAAGGTTTAGGAGGATATCCTAGGTTTGCAAACTAATTTTAGTCAGGGAACAAGACACTGCAATCATTGTATGAAGAACAGGTAAAAAACTGCATGCTCACAAACTTTAGATATAGGACAAACCAGCCTTTATCAAACGTATTACCCTAGACTAGAAGAACCCTTAAAGTGGTTGTAAAGGCTAAAGTTTTTTTTTTACCTTAATGCATTCTCTGCATTAAAGTAAAAAATCTTCTTTTAGGTGCAGCTCCCTCCCAGCCCCCCTGTATACTTACTCGGTCCGGCGCTGCTCTCTCTGCCTCCTCACAAGGTAGATTGACGGCATTGGGAGTCATTGGCTCCTACTGCTGTCAATAAAATCAAGTGACGAGAGAGCGAGGGAGGGGCTGAGGCACACTGTGTATGCCTGGGCACAGGGGGCCATTAATTTGAATGGGCTGCTGTTCCTACGGCAAATGTACCTTTTCTAAAATGCATGGATTTTACACCATGCAGTTTCATGCATCCAAAAATGTGCTGCGTTTTCAAATTTGCAGAGGTGCCTAGAATTAATGGCACTCCTGCACATAATGCAAGAGTGCAGCGCATTTTGGCTGCGGGTGCTTGGAGGTTCAGAATTGCGTGCAATTTACACACTGTCCCACAACTACAACAGTGTGGACCTAGTTTTAGACGTCTTAATCCTCGCTTACTGATATATGGGATGTAGGTGTTCCTAAACATATCCTGTACTAACTGGAGGAGATCACAATTTAGTAAAGTCTATTTTCTAATTGCTCCTTAACCAACCCTACATTATTTCACAGCTTTCTATGGCTTACAGCTTTCTGAAATCCAGATAATTAAAGCCGAAGGTTACCCAAAACAAAACCTAAAAATCAGCACAAGAGATATTACTTACCTTTAGTGAGATGTGTCCCTTGTGCTGCTGTGTTCTCCTTTTGCCAAAATGAAAAAACACAAAGTGAATCTAGAAATCTCTTTAAATAGTGCAGGCATGGTAAAATCTTACACACTGTTATTGATGTAGAAAAAGGTAATACGATTTAAAAAATATATTTTAAAGTATATAAATGTAAAATTCAATACACTAGCATAAAAAAATGCCATATGATTTTTAATTGGATTTTCTGGAAATGCCATTAAAAAGAAATCCTTAAAGTGGTATTAAACTCAAAAGCAAACATTTATTATATTGCAGCTTACCAATTCTTAGACGTGAAGACTGCATTAGCTTTCTTTGCTTAAGGCTTTCTTTCTTATATTTTCACTTGGTGATCAAGTCAGTAAGTCTGTTGTTTTTCAACAGAACACGCTGTCCTGCAGATGAGGCAGTTAGAGGGTTGAAACATACCAGTTAACACTGACAGGGGTGCTAACAATGATCATCTTTTATTTGTTTGTGTAAAATCCAAAAGGAACACAACTGTTGCTGCTGCTTTTAAAGTTTTAGCTGGAGTTTGGTTTTAATTTGTTGGTGTATTTCAATCTATTAGTCAATCTAATACTCCCCTTCCTGAGATTGACAATGATTCTGTTCAAGGGTGTCCCTTTTGCTCCTTTATCCAGAGTGGCAGCACTCTAAGGCTCGATTCACACCTATGCATGTTGCTTTTGGGCGTTTTTGGAGGTTTTTTTTTCATGCTTGCCACGTTTTGAGCGTTTTTGTGGCGTTTTTGCTGCGTTTTTGCCGCGATTTGCGTTTTGCGTTTTTTTTTTTTTTTTTTTTTTTTACAGTTTTTTTTTACAGTCTAAAAAAAAAATTAAAAAAAAATTGAAAAAAAAAAAAAAGGCAAAAACGCTGTAAAAACGCTGCAAAAACGGTGCGCTTGCGTTTTTGATGCTTGCCCATTGACTTCCATTTCATGCAAAACGCTGCATTTTGCATGAAAAAAAGTCCCTGACCCTTTCCAAAAATGCAGAGGTACAAAAAGGCATTGATGTGAACATGTTCCATAGGAACCCATGTTAAAAAATTCCCATGCATGTCTGCAAAATGCAAAATGCATCAAAAAATGCGCTAGTGTGAATGGAGCCTTAGGCTCCATTCACACTAGTGCAGGCTGTACGTCCCGCGTTTGCTTGGGCACAGCAGCTCATTCATTTGAATGGGCTGCCGTGCCGCGTTAAACGCACAAAAAATGTGCATGCACCTTTTTTTCAAAAACACAGTTGCAGCGAAACCCCATGGTCTTTTTGACCATGCGGTTTCCTTGCGGTTCCCGCACTGGCGATTGGGCTGCGGGCTGAGGTGCATGGTCTCGAGTCTCGCACGAGCAGTGCGATTCGGCTGCGGGTGGTTTCAACCGGAAGGCACGGCCCACACTAGTGTGAACCGAGCCTAAGGCTCCATTCACACTAGCGCATTTTTTGATGCATTTTGCATTTTGCAGAAATGCACGGGAATTTTTTAACATGGGTTCCTATGGAACATGTTCACATCAATGCCTTTTTGTTTCTCTGCATTTTTGGAAAGGGTCGGGGACTTTTTTTCATGCAAAATGCAGCGTTTTGCATGTAATAGAATTCAATGGACAAGCATCAAAAACGCAAGTGCACCGTTTTTGCAGCGTTTTTGCAGCGTTTTTGCCGTTTTTTTTTTAATTTTTTTTTAGACTGTAAAAAAAAAAAAAAAACGCAAAACGCGGCAAAAACGCCGCAAAAGCACTGTAAAAACGCTACAAAAATGCTGCTCAAAAACGTGGCAAGCATGACAAAAAAACCTCCAAAAACACTCAAAAGCAACATGCATAGGTGTGAATGGAGCCTAAGGCTCCATTCACACTAGCGCGTTTTTTGATGCATTTTGCATTTTTGGAAAGGGTCAGGGACTTTTTTTCATTCAAAATGCAGCGTTTTGCATGTAATACAATTCAATGGACCAGCATCAAAAACGCATGTGCACCGTTTTTGCACCGTTTTTGCAGCGTTTTTACAGCGTTTTTGATGCGTTTTTGGCGGGTTTTTTTAAACCGTAAAAACCGCAAAACGCGGCAAAAACGCTGTAAAAACGCTACAAAAACGCTGCTCAAAAACGTGGCAAGCATGACAAAAAAAACTCCAAAAACGCTCAAAAGCAACATGCATAGGTGTGAATGGAGCCTAAGGCTCCATTCACACTAGCGCGTTTTTTGATGCATTTTGCATTTTGCAGAAATGCACGGGAATTTTTTAACATGGGTTCCTATAGAACATGTTCACATCAATGCCTTTTTGTTTCTCTGCATTTTTGGAAAGGGTCAGGGACTTTTTTTCATGCAAAATGCAGCGTTTTGCATGTAATACAATTCAATGGACCAGCATCAAAAACGCATGTGCACCGTTTTTGCAGCGTTTTTACAGCGTTTTTGCAGCGTTTTTGATGCGTTTTTGGCGTTTTTTTAAACTGTAAAAACGCAAAACGCGGCAAAAACGCTGTAAAAACGCTACAAAAATGCTGCTCAAAAACGTGGCAAGCATGAAAAAAAAAAAACTCCAAAAACGCTCAAAAGCAACATGCATAGGTGTGAATGGAGCCTAAGGCTCCATTCACACTAGCGCGTTTTTTGATGCATTTTGCATTTTGCAGAAATGCACGGGAATTTTTTAACATGGGTTCCTATGGAACATGTTCACATCAATGCCTTTTTGTTCCTCTGCATTTTTGGAAAGGGTCGGGGACTTTTTTTCATGCAAAAAGCAGCGTTTTGCATGTAATGGATTTCAATGGACAAGCATAAAAAACGCAAGTGCACCGTTTTTGCAGCGTTTTTGCAGCGTTTTTGCCGTTTTTTTTTTTTTTTTTTAATTTTTTAAAAATTTTTTTTTAGACTGTAAAAAAAAAAACTGTAAAAAAAAAAAAAAAACGCAAAACGCGGCAAAAACGCAGCAAAAGCACTGTAAAAACACTACAAAAATGCTGCTCAAAAACGTGGCAAGCATGACAAAAAAACCTCCAAAAACGCTCAAAAGCAACATGCATAGGTGTGAATGGAGCCTAAGGCTCCATTCACACTAGCGCGTTTTTTGATGCATTTTGCATTTTTGGAAAGGGTCAGGGACTTTTGCAGCGTTTTTGATGCGTTTTTGATGCGTTTTTGCCGTTTTTTTTTTTTTTTTTTTTTAATTTTTTTTTAGACTGTAAAAAAAAACTGTAAAAAAAAAAAAAAAAACGCAAAACGCAAATCGCGGCAAAAACGCCGCAAAAACGCTGCTCAAAAACGTGGCAAGCATGAAAAAAAAACCTCCAAAAACACTCAAAAGCAACATGCATAGGTGTGAATTGAGCCTTAGGCCTGATTCACACCTATGCATATTTAGTGCTTTTTGCATTTTGCAGATTTGCACTACAGTCCATTAACATGGTTTCCTATGGAACACGTTCTGTAGTACAAATCTGCAAAATGCAAAAAGCACTAAAACTGCACAGGTGTGAATCAGGCCTTACCGCTTTAACACACAAACTAACTTGCTTAGGTATAATTAGGCAGTCAGGTAAAATTTCAGCTTAAAGTTGTTGTAAATTTAAAAAAAAAAAAAAAAAAAGAAAATAACCTGCAAGACAAAGGCAATACTTACCTTAGATTGAAGCTGTTGCAGCGGTCCCTGTACACAGCTGTGACCGGCGACATGTCTCCCTGAGTTATTTTCGGGTTCGCGAGCTCCGGCACTGTGATTGGCTGAAGCCACAATGACATCACTCCTGCGCATGCGTGCGGGAGCCGCCGGTCATGGCACAGCTACTGAAGAAATGGCACAAGCGAGCCGTTTCTTCAGTGCGCATGTGCAGATGACGTCAGCACATGCGGATACAGTGAATTTCTCCTAAATGCTGCAAGTTTAGGAGATATTCATGGTACCTACAGGTAAGCCTTATTATAGGCTTACCTGTTAGGTAAAAGTAGTAGTACAGGGTTTACAACCACTTTAAAGAGCACTGTAATCTTGCACATTCAAGACCTCTGTATAGGTGGCTCCATGTACCAATTTTACTTACCTTACCAGTGTTTCTTCATTGATCCTGCCCTTATCGCAGCTGGTGGCAATACCTGGTATCAGAACAGACAAGCATACTTAATTTGTCAGCTTACTGTTCATCGCCCTTTGCTTTTTTTCCTTTCAACCACATGTAAGTGTGTAATGAGTATTGTAGAGCACTCTGCAAGAAGAGAGTGAAATTTGAGCCAAGACCATATAACACATTTAGGGCCTTTCTATGCGGCATTCATTCCTGTGCAGAGAATGTTCTGAAGATATAAATAATAGTAAATGTGAGTATTATATGCAGAGTTGTAATCCTATGGAATGTTGTTACAGTGAATGCTGCATTAGATTACAGGCTTAAAGAAAAGTCCATTCAATAAAACGAACAACTGAGTTTTGACTGGAGGGTAATAAAAGCATCAGCACTGCAGACGGTTTCTGTGTCACACCCATTGATTTCATTAGTAAATCCTCTGAAAAGACAAGCTGAAGGAGAAAATGAATAATGTTATACAAGAAGACAGGCAGGACAAATAATGCTCATGATCCTGAGATTGGCAATTCTGCTGCAATTCGATTTGTCAAGGGTGAATCCTTTTTAAAGTTCTTTTAACCCAAACTTAGCAGCAAATCGCACTGAAATCTATGTGGGGGGAATCCTGTTAGTAAAATCCAGCTATTTGAAGGGCTAATAGTTAAACTATTGTCAAAAAAAGGCACTGGAAGCTTGGCATTGGCATAAGGGACATGTACCAATGTAAAGAATGATTTAAAAAAATAAAGTACAGCAGGTAAAGGGTCTTTTCATTCAGCTTCAGGGGCCACATTAAAAATACATAAAACCTTTAGGCTGGGTTCACACTATTGCAAATTGGATTTCTCTGCATCCAATTCTTGTCTGGTGATTGTGACTGGCTCTCTATGGAGCTGGTTCACACATCTCTGGAGCGAATTGCACAAGAGTCCTGTGTGTCTTCTGGTCCGTTTCAGGTCCAAATTCAGACTGTAATATTTTTTACTTTTTGCTATAATAAATATCCCAATTTTTTTTTTTAGAAACAATTTTTTTCCTCAGTTTAGGCCGATATGTATTATTCTACATATTTTTGGTAAAAAAAAAATCGCAATAAGTGTATATTGATTGGTTTGCACAAAAGTTATAGCGTCTACAAAATAGGGGATAGTTTTATGGCATTTTTATTATTCTTTCTTTACTAGTAATGGCGGCGATTTTATCATGACTGTGACATATCAGACACTTTTGACACTATTTTGGGACCATTCACATTTATACAGCGATCAGTGCTATACAAATGCATTGATTACTGTATAAATGACACTGGCAGGGAAGGGGTTAACACTAGGGGGCGATCAAAGGGTTAATTCTGTTACCTAGGGAGTGATTCTAACTGTAGGGGGAGGGGACTCACAAGGGGAGGAGACTGATTGGTGTTCCTCTGTACTGGGAACACATGATCGGTCTCCTCTCACCTGACAGGACGTGGATCTGTGTGTTTACACACACAGATCCACAATCCTGCTCTGTTAACGGGCAATCGCGGGTGCCCGGCAGACATCGCGGCCACCGGGCACGCGCATCGGCCCCCGAGTGACGCCCTCCAGACGGCCGGGAGGCCCAGGACGTCATATGACACCCGCCCAGGATGGGAGATACCTCCTGCGGACGTCATATGACTATGGCTGGGATGGGAAGTAGTTAAAAGGATTAGAACAGTCAGTTTTTATTGCTGTCTGTGCTCCCATTAGGGAGATTCACCCTCACCATTTGTCCTGTTTAACCACTTCCCGCCCGCCGTATGCAGAATGACGGCTGGGCAGTGGTTCTGTTATCCTGACTGGGCGTCATGTGACGTCCAGCAAGACAACATGCCGCGCGTGCCCTTGGGAGCGCGCAGCACAGCGATCGTAAATGCAGCGTGTCAGTCTGACACCCGGCATCTCCGATCGTGATAAGAAGCCTCTGTCAGCGGGCTTCTTATCACGTGATCAACTGTAACCAATCACAGCTGATCATCGCGTGAACCAGGAAGTGCCGGTAAACGATCGGCAGCTTTCCTTGTCAAAGGGGGGTCTGTGCTGATAATCAGCACATTGATTCTCAGCACAGCCCCCTCAGATGTGCCACAACACCTTTTAAAATGTGCCCATAAGCTGTCAGTCAGTGCCCCATAAAAACACAGCTCACAGTGCCCATCAAAGTGCCAATCAGTGCCCATATCAGTGCTAATCAGTGCCTACCACAGTGCCAGTCAGTGCCCATCTCAGTGCCCAGCAGTAAAACCTGTCAGTACCTCAACATCAGTGCTGCCTATCAGTACCGCCTATCTGCCAATCAGTGCTGTCTGTCAGTGTCCATCACAGCTGCCTGTCAGTGTCCATCACAGCTGCCTGTCAGTGCCCATCACAGCCGCCTGTCAGTGGCCATCAGTGCCGCCAGTCAGTGGCCATCAGTGCCACCTATCAGTGCTGCATATCAGTGCTGCCTATCAGTGCCCATCAATTCTACATATTAGTGCATCCTTATCAGTGCCGCCTCATCAGTGCCCGTCAGTGAAGAAGAAAACAACATTTTATAACCGAAACGAAGAAAAACTTTTTTTTTTTTCAAAAATGTTGTTCTTTTTTAGTTTGTTTAGCAAAAATAAAAACCGCAGAGGTGATCAAATACCACCAAAAGAAAGCTCTATTTGTGGGACCAAAATGATAAAAATTTAGTTTGGGTACAGTGTAGCATGACCGCGCAATTGTCATTCAAAGTGCGACAGCGCTGAAAGCTGAAAATTGTCCTGGGTGGGAAGGGGTGAAAGTGCCTGGTATTGAAGTGGTTAATATTATCATTAAAAGTTAGTGAAAGAAAATCCCAAATTTTGGGTTGACATCAGAACAGTAATAGAGGGGAGATCTTGCAATAGCGATACTAGTTCTGGTGACCCTGGTGACAACTAGGTATTTCTTCATTTTGGGGGATTTTCTATCACTCTCTGTTTTGGCTGTGGGACAGGAAGTGAAGGGAAATTCCCTCTATTGGACACAGATGACAAAAAAAAAACAAAAAAAAATGACAGGGTTTATGACCCCTCTTACTCCATCCAAAATGAAAAGTTTATTTGGGATAATTTCACATTCAAATGTCCCTCTTTCTCTCAGCCTTTTGTTATTAGTTCATTCTTTCCCCACCTATACAATACCTCACTCCAGCCCTGTCAGTAAATGTATCTCTTATGCCGCGTACACACGGTCGGACTTTTCGTCTACAAAAGTCCGACAGCCTGTCCGACAGACTTCCGACGTACCTTCGGCGGACTTGCGGCAGACTTTCTTACGAACGGACTTGCCTACACACGACCACACAAAAGTCCGACGGATTCGTACGTGATGACGTACACCGGACTAAAATAAGGAAGTTCATAGCCAGTAGCCAATAGCTGCCCTAGCATGGGTTTTTGTCCGTCGGACTAGCACACAGACGAGCGGATTTCGGGTCCGTCGTACTTACGACGTAAAGATTTGAAGCATGTTTCAAATCTAAAGTCCGTCGGATTTGAGGCTAAAAAAGTCCGTTGAAAGTCCGGAGAAGCCCACACACGATCGGATTACCAGCCAGCTTTAGTCCGTCAGCGTCCGTTGGACTTTTGTAGACGAAAAGTCCGACCGTGTGTACGCGGCATTAGGCTGAACACACATTATGCAATGCAAAATCGCTAAATTCTCTCATCAACACAGTCAGTGGTGATGGTAGAATCTCTCCCTTTGCGCTATTGTATTCTGACAGCAGGAGGTTTCCCCACCATCAGAATACAATGTTCACTGCTGCCAGTTATAGCTAGCGGCAATGATCATATGAACAAAACCCAACAGGCTGGTTGTACTGCAGGTGATCTGTCGATCACCTGCAGTACAACCAGCTTGCCCATAGATGTATCGAAATTATATCTGTCTATGGTTGGCTTTAGACCCTATAACACATCTATGTAGCCCTGACATTCTTAAAGTCAAATGCAGCATTTTATGCTCCATAGCTCAAATCCAGCTTCAATTTAAAGCGGGGTTCCACCCAAATTTTGAACAATATCTGTATGTATTCTCTTCCTTGCCTAGATGCTGACATGCCGTTTAAAAAAATTTAAATCGCCGTAATTACCTTTTATTTTTCTATTCTTCTTTGCACTTCCTGGTTCTCCTCCCGTGGGAGTAGGCGTGTTTCTAGCCTCTCCCAGACTCCTGGGAGCTAGTCTCAGGCTTCCCAGGATGCCACTGAGCATGTGCGGGAATGAGCAGTGAATGCTGGGAGCACAGCATTCACCACATCCAGGAAATAAATGCTTGTGGGCTTCAAATGCCCACAATGAAGATGGAAACCGCCTGCAGTGAATAATATAAGTTATTCTTTCCGACGAAATCTGACACAGGCGGACATATTACACACAATATGTGAGTATGTAATGCTGAGAAGAAAAGTTTGTGAATGAACTCAAAAAAAAAAAAAAAAAAGATAGATAGGTGGACCCCCGCTTTAAGGCTCCCTATATGATTTTATACTTATTGTATCCAAATCATTGATTTTTGATCTTCCTTTTCTTCTTTCACTTTTAATAATTAATCATTTTAACACTGACACTGACGCAGGGGCATTTTTTTTCCTTCGAGTGATATCACCAAGGCAGGGACGTTTTCAACTCACACTGATACCCAGCTATTTCTTCTTTTGTCGCTGTTGGCAGTATTGTGTGGGTATAAAGACCTTTTCATATGTATGCAGTGTATACAGCAAACAGGCACATGTTCTGTTTAATTAGCCCCAGTTTCACGCAATCTTGCCTTACCCATCATTCACTGACCTTGTTTCTATTGTCTATCCCAGGGTGCCCCATGTCTGCACACAGAAAGGGGCCACCTTATGATCTTGTAGACAGGCCCACTGCATTCAGAAAACACTGTTGATTAGAGGACAAAGAGCACACAGTAGTGCCAGCAGCAGAACAGTAGGCCAGCAGCAGAACAGTTTTAATCAGGAATAATAGGCCTAATAGGTGTGCAGGCAGGTGCAGTCTACTTTCTTCACTGCAGGTAGCACTCAACTGCAGCAGCACTGCACATTGAACAAGGTTCCTCTATGGTTTACAGGGTCACTAGATGCTGCCGCCCCATGTGACTAGCAGCCATCTTGGGTCAGGCAGAGCCCATTTAAGGCCCTGGCTCCCAGGTTTGGTACACATTTCGCATGTGGGTAGTGTAGGGACTAATCACCTGTCTGACGGGGACAGTGATCGCAAACTATACAAGGCTAGAGGTGTGTTACCACAGTCAATACCCCTTGTTGTCTCTACTATATAGGCATCCAGGGTGCTTTTCCCATGTACATTGGGTTCTGCAATATATGTTTATTTGTTTACTCTTTAATGCTTTGGTTACAATACAGGTCCACGGCCGGTTCCATGTTTCGCACGGCGCTGATTGCTGGGCTGCCCCTCCTTTGTCCACTTCCGAAAACTGCAATGCATTCCCACCTTCCCAATTCCCATGTGGGGGTGGGGACGGGTTCAGCAATGCCTCCCGCGCCAGCTGCAGCATCACTGACGTGGCATCTGCATGCCGACATGTGGTTTGCCATTGGCGTATCTTTCATGAGGGAGCCATTTTGCGCCATACGCCTGATCGCCCCCGTGGATCAGGTGATGACACACTCCCTCTTAAGTGCGCCGTGTGACGCTGGGGATACTTTCCACGCACGCCTCATGGGGTTTACATCCAACCCCCCCTTGCAGAGGACTACTGCTCGGTTTCACCATTGGACTCACTTGGTGCCATTTTATATTTTCTCTGGTTATGCACACAAGAACTAATACAAGGTAATTGGCTCTGGATGAGCTTTTTATTCACTTCCTTCCCTCTTCCACACCCACCAGTTCCTTTCCCCGTCCCTGTGGGATTATTCCCACATGGGTTTCCATATTTACTAATTTTTTGCTCCAAAGCATATATCTATGCCATCTCACACACACATCTGTATCAGGTTCACATTTGTTTTACTTTCCAAGGGTCACTCCCACACCATGCATACAGACACCTTTTTACATTCACCCATTCCCTATTTCCTCCCTGGTTGAGACTCCAGCAGTAGTTTATCCCTATATAGGCTTAAATACGCATTAAGATTCTGATAATTCATACTTCTTTGGTATAACTATATATGCTATCTACATATATACTTTATTATTTTTATAGAATTCCTTTGGACGGTCAATTAAGCCACTAGTGTCCCTTACATGGACATCTTTACTCTCTATATAATCTTCACACTGCAACTTGTCGTGCATTGGTATGGCCCCCTCAGTTCCCATTGTGGACACATCTGGAGTGAGCCCTAGTTGTTGGTGCCATGTTTGACATGGAAGCCTTTTTGTGAGTAACACAATCAAGTTCATTCACCACTCTTATCTGGACTAATACTGTACTACTATCCAGATAGATTGTTTCTGATATATATACTTTTTTTATAGATAGTTTGATTGCACCCTCTCCTGAAGAAGTGATGTTTCACGAAAAGCGTAGAGCATATTGTGCTGCAATCCTTCTGATTTTATCACGTTCAAATGTTTTTTCATTTCATCTATTATTGCATATTGTATTATTGTTATGGGCACTGAGCCTATGAATTGTTTTATCATGTTTCAATATTGGTTTCCATTGTTGATGGATGACTTAATAAAAATTGTCTTTATGATACATTTACCTTGCATATGCATTTACACTATGGTTATGCTCACTACATTGATTGTTGGCTACATGCCTCATTTAAAGTCCCAAAAATTCTCTCCCCTTTATGACAGTGATTAGGGGTAGGGAGAGTTTCCTGATGAGTAGGGAAAGGATAAGGACAAGCCATTCTACCTGGAGACCTCCCCATTTGGGTCTGGACCGGCCAGGCTGTATTCCGCCCCTCAAGACAGGCACTGTCAGCACAACTGAGACCTGCTCTGCTACACGTTGCTGTTACATGCCGTGAGTGTTCCCAGTCAGGTGCCTTCCTGCTGGGTCTGTTCTGAATTACTGGATTTTGCATTAATACAAGTTATATTCTCTGCAATCGGAGTCTGTGTAATTACTGTCACTGCACCATGCTGCACCTCCCCACAGGTGTATGCAGACATCCCAACCTGCAAAAACTCATTTCTGGGAGGTGGCAAACCCATTTTAGGGAGGTATTGCCATGCGACGCGCCACTCCACGCAATCCCCCCACCATCACAGTCTGAAGAGTTCCCCTTTACATCAGGGCAGCGGAAACAGAAAATGGGCTCAGCCAACCTGCCAACAGACATTGGGGAGGGTCAGTGTGAGCTGGATGCATACATAGAAATGGGGAAATCACCTGAAATTTGTACTCCCCTTTGATCAGTGTCCCCCTGCCCCCAGACAAGGTTACCTGGGAGAATAATTGACCAGTCAGGATTTCCCACCAAATTATTTGAACTGCCTCCCAGGTACCAGCACTCCTCTATAACTCCCATGCTCCCACCATGTGTGTACATTACTCAGGGTCTGCCTGCACGGTCACCAGGCTTTATGTGGAAGCATATAGAGAGCCAGGCAGGGACACAGTGCTGCCAGAGAAGACATTGCAGTGTATAACAGTAATGAATGCGTCCTCACACTCACCAGCTCTCTCTAACTCACTCCTGGACTCACTCCTCCCTCTGTTTCAATCTGACACCAGCTCCCTCCACACAGCTGCTGCTTGCCTCCCATTTGCTGTCCCGGCTTCCTAACTCTCTCTGAGCTGGACTGGCAGAGAGCGGGGTGCTCAGTGATTGGGGGAGCTCGAGGGTTACGAGAGGAGGGCGGAGTAACAGTCTGGGACACATAGGAAGTCCCGTGCTGCACCTACTTTGGCACAATCAATCCCCATAGCGATGCCACTGCCTTCCCTGGCTGGGAGGAGGGGGCGGCTCGGGCTGCTGCGGCTGCCAAAAAGGAGATTGTGCCGCACTTGCAGGTGTCCGAGAGCCTGCTGTCAAATGCGAGAGATTCCCGCGAGTCACGGAAGACTTGAGATGTCTGTGTCTAACATTTTTTTATCTATGGGGTAAAAGAGTGCAGTGAATGTGAGGTGAATAAAAACAACAATCATCCAAATTTCTAACTAACTTTTAAAAAAGGATGAACATGGAAGGGCTGCCCACAGATCAAACAAAACAAAAAATTTTCCAGCACACTTACCAGCTATTCTGCAAAAAATTAAATTACACTGTCTAACAATTTGCATGTAAACCAATTTGCATTTGACACGCGCTAAGAACATAGGGTCAACAACAAGTGAACGCTGTGCTTTAAGCACGTTAAACTTAAATAAAGTTCTATCAATATTAAAAAAAAAATGGAATTATTTTTTAAAGGAAAGACTTGCAGGAAAGAAAGCATGTTAACCTAAAAAAAAAAATCCACAGCAGCATAAAATAAAACTGATATACTCTTAAGACAAATGAAAACACCAAAATACCACCTCCTTTTTAAAAGAAAGCCTTGCAGCAAAAATAAAGCGATTGATTGGTCAAAGCGCTAGCATTTAGAATTAAAGTACAATTTTATAATTTGTTTAACTAACCCTTTGCAGTTTGTCAGCTTATCATTTCTCCACAGCAGCTTCCAAAACACTGACACTATGGCTAGCCTGTGCCCTTTCCCTGATTCCTTCTAAACTCTCCCGAGTGCTGGAGATGTGGTACCTCTCCAGGGGATTTCTCACACATTTTCTGGCATTGCCCAAAGGTACAACAGTATTGGGGGAGGTGCTTAATTTAACGAACAAAGTTGCATCAACTCATTTACCAATGTTGATGGAAATATGCCTACTAATAGAAAACCTTGTTCCTACAATAACCAAACACACAATGGTTGGGTTGTTATTATTTTATGCTAGGAAAAACATTGCAATGCAGTGGAAAAAGCCTAACTCTCCTTCAAGTGCACAGTGGAAGCGTTTGGTTAATGATAGCCTTCCGTTATATAAAGATACCTATGCTAAGGCCCCTTTCACACTTATACGACTTGTCCCACGATTTTGTACTGCAAAATCGTATGACAAGTCATTCTCCATGATTTTCAATGACTACTATTCATATTGGCACGACTTTAAGTCGTGCCGACTTGAAAGTAGTCCCTGTACTACTTTGGTCCAACTTCTATGCGAGTTGTACTCCATAGACCTCAATGTTAAACCCTGAAGTAGCATGCAAGTCGTGCCTGAATAATATAGACACGACTTCAGTACGACTTTGTAAGCACAAGCCTGGCTCGCTGATCGGGAAAGGAAAACTTTTTTTTCCTTTCGCGATGAGTGACAGGCAGTGCTGACAGCTGTCTGTTATGAATCCTGAGGGGGAACGCCGCGCCAAGTTTTAAATGAAAAAAACGGCATGGGTTCCCCCCCAGGGGCATACCAGGCCCATGGTCTGGTATGGATCTAAGGGGAACCCCCTACGCCGAAAAATCGGCGTGGGGCCCCCCCCCCAAATCCATACCAGACCCTTATCCGAGCACGCAGCCCGGCCGGTCAGGAATGGGGGTGGGGACGAGCGAGCGCCCCCCCTCCTGGACCGTACCAGGCCGCATGCCCTCAACATGGGGGGGTGGGTGCTTTGGGGCATGGGGGGCACCCTGCGGCCCCCCCACCCCAAAGCACCTTGTCCCCATGTTGATGAGGACAAGGGCCTCTTCCCGACAACCCTGGCCATTGGTTGTCGGGGTCTGCCAAAAAATGGTACAGAAATGGCACAGATCATGTAGAGTTGGACTAAGCTGGATAATACAGAGCTGCATATGTTGT
This sequence comes from Aquarana catesbeiana, assembly GCF_042186555.1. NCBI lineage: Eukaryota > Metazoa > Chordata > Amphibia > Anura > Ranidae > Aquarana > Aquarana catesbeiana. The sequence continues at coordinate 472,117,984 of NC_133326.1, forward strand.
TAGAAGAGGGGGTACCGGCCGGAAAACAGGAAAGGAGGAGCATGCACGATATGGATACACAATATCCAGCTGAATGAAAATGAAGAGGTGGCAGTGGACTTTTTTTCTGAGTCTGCTGGCCTGGGGCTGCTCTCATTTCCGACTTATCACAGATAATACAGACATCTGTCCCTCAATCCCTCACCCCCGGCCCGATCATCGGATTGGCTCTGTCGTTCGGGCCTCTGCTCGACATCTCTGCTGTTCCGTGATTGGCTGCCTGCCTGTGTATGTACGAAGCTATGCAGATCCGGCCGGCGCGGCACCGGCTCCTCCCACAGGTGTGTGCAATCAGTCAGTGGCCAAGAATACGCTGCCAGTGCCTGGGCCTATCGCATCACAGGAGGAAATCCTGAAAAAACACAGATAACAGCAGTGACAGTTAGGAGGAGAATTTAGATATAGATAGATTAGATATATATTGCTTGGAAAGTTGGACAGCTGAGCTATTGCTAGAAAAGATATTTGTGTGTTATATAATCTTCTTCACTTTGTATAGAAGTTACTCAGTCTCAGGCATACCATGCCCATATAAATATAGCCTAGAGAATGTACATCTTTCTATATTGCAACGTATTGCAATACATCTGTTGTGGCCATATTTTGATCTTGATGAAAACAACCTATACTGTATTGCAATATAGAAAGATGCACATTCTCTAGGCCAATGATGGCCTAGAGAATGTACATCTTTCTATATTGCAATACATGTTGCAATATGCAATATGGTTTGTCTCTCCTCTGCATATCTTCCTCAAAGCAACGGCCAGACGGAGAGGACAAACCAAACCTTGGAGCAATATCTCCGTTATTTCTGTTCTGCTTCGTTTCAGGAAGACTGGTCCTCCCTCCTGCCCTATGCTGAATTTGCATACAACAATTCTATACACTCAGCTACCAATTAAACACCTTTTTGGGCAAATTTCGGATTTCACCCTTTTTTTCTCCCAAATTCCATCCCTGAAATTTCAGTCCCTGCTGTGCAGGACCGGATAACATCTATCCAGTTAAATTTCCAGAAGATTCAGGAGACTATGCAAAGAGCACAGGACGATTACAAAAAATACTATAATAAAGGAAGAAGGGAGAACCTGGATTTCAAGATTGGCGAGAAAGTTTGGCTTTCCACCACTAACCTCAGGTTATCTTTTCCCTCATGAAAATTGGGCCCAAAGTTTATAGGGCCTATCGAAATTAAAAGGATGGTGAACCATATGGCCTCTGAACTAGCCTTACCCAGCTCCTACAGGATACACCCAGTTTTCCATGCATCTCTGCTTAAAGTTGTTCCCAGTCCCTTCTTGAGAAGAGAAGAACTTTCTCCTCCTGCAGTCAAGATTGATGAGGAAAGAGAGTTTGAGGTGGGGGCTATACTAAGCTGCAGGAAGAAGGGTAGACAGCTCCAGTACCTAATCAAATGGAAGGGGTACCCCCCTGAAGATAACTCCTGGGAACCCTCAGGTAACTTACACGCCCACGGAACGGTGCTCCGTCAACCCCCTCTCGCAAATTGCCGTGTTGGCACTTTGCAACACAAAACCAACTTATTTATTTCAGTTTGGGCACTCAGGCTCAAAAAGGTTTGCCATCACTGCTCTAGGCTATATTTATATGGGCATGGTATGTCTGAGACTGAGTAACTTCCATACAAAGTGAAGCTGAATTATCTCAAGAGCTATTTCACACTGCCATCTGGCCATGTTATCGGTAAAGCGCCACTAGTTTTAGCGGCGCTTTACCATCATTTTAGCAGCGCTATTCAACCGCTAGCGGGGCGCTTTTAACCGCTTTCTTTGGCAGTCAAAGAAAGGTTTAAATGCAACTGTGCATCGCCGCTGCCAAAGAGCCCCCCCGCCCCGAAAAAAGTTCTGCGGACGCTCATGCTTGGAGACCCTGCAGAATGTTAGCAATGGCCATGAGGTGTACAGGAAATTAGTGAACACCATTCACCTCTTTGTATCACACACTCCATTTCCTGTCACCAAGGGTTATTGCAGCCTCATCACTTCCTTCTGCTCCCTGTATAGAAGCTTAGAGTTCCATCTTGGCAGCGTTTAGAGAAAAATGTATTAGTCCAGTGTCAGAGAAGGAATCTGAATCCACCTTGCCAGCATCACCGCTTCCCTGCGCGGCGAAATGGCGCTTCAGCGCACGCACGTTTGCGGCCCCACTGAAAGGCGCACGCACATGCGCACTAGCACACGCATAATGTGACCTCCTTGCTGCCTATAAAAGCTGCCTCCTTTCTCAAGCAAATCACTGGTTTGTCTTCAGCTTCCTGTGTACTCGTTCCTGTTTCCTGATTGCCTGTTGTGACCCAGATTGACCCTGACCTGCCTTGATCTTCTCCTGGACCTGACCTCTGGCTTGCTTAATGGACTCTGCTTGTTTCTCTGGTGCTAGACCCTTGGTGTGTGACCCGGACTGCCTTCAGTCTCCTGTGCCTTGACCCTCAGCCTGTGACCCGGATTGCCTTCAGTCTCTTGTGCCTAGACCCTCAGCTGGTTCTTGAACTTGCCTCAGTTCTACAGTACTTTGGCTCCCAGCCTACTCACGGACTCTGTCCTGGTGTTTGACCCCCGGCCTGCTCAGGACTCTGCTTTTCTTCAGCCTCTGTTTGGGCACACACTTACCTGCTCCTGCGCGGCTGCTAAGCCCTACGCTGACCTTCACGCAAGCCCTGCCCAGCCTGCTGGTAGCTTGTGCCTCTTGGTGCCATTCACCCTCTGTACCATCTCCAGGGGGTGGAGTGCGCTTAGTCGCAAGAGTGAACCGCTCTCTGCATCTCAGCCTTGGTGAGTACCCTATTCTGACATCCGGCCTTTGCTCTGTGTGTACTTTTATTCAAAGCTGATTATGTATTTGTCTGGTCTGAACAGCATGATAGGAAGGCAGTGAGGGCATGCTCTCAACCACGCTAGCTCAACAACCACTGTATTCATCTGAACTGGACTAAGTGCATTTAGGACTTGGTGCCCTTGAGGGATTCAACAAGCAGGTTCAGATTCTGGTGATACTCCTTCTTTAATTTAGTAACATCAGTGTTAATATGTGATTACACCCCTTTAGCACCCCCCTGTTATATACAGTTGTGCTCATAAGTTTACATACCCTGGCAGAATTTATGATTTCTTGGCTATTTTTCAGAGAATATGAATGATAACACAAAAACATTTCTTCCACTCATTGTTAGTGTTTGGCTGAAGCCATTTATTATCAATCAACTGTGTTTACTCTTTTTAAATCATAATGACAACATAAACTATCCAAATGACCCTGATCGAAAGTTTACATACCCTGGTGATTTTTTGTCCTGATAACATGCACACAAGTTGAAACAAAGGGATTTGAATGGCTATTAAAAGGTAACCATCTTCACCTATGATCTGTTTGCTTGTAATTAGTGTGTGTGTATAAAAGGTCAATGCGTTTGACAGACCCTTGCATCTTTCATCCAGTCCTGCACTGACGTTTCTGGATTCTGAGTCATGGGGAAAGCAAAAGGATTGAAAAGGATCTGCATGAAAGTGTAGTTGAACTGTATAAAACAGGAAAGGGATATAAAAAGTTATCCAAGGAATTGAGAATGCCAGTCAGCAGTGTTCAAACTCTAATCAATAAGTGGAAAATGACGGGTCTGTTTAAATCAAACCACCGTCAGGTAGACCAACTAAAATTTCAGCCACAACTGCCCGGAAAATTGTTTGGGATACAAAGAAAAACCTACAAATAACTTCAGGTGAAATACAGGACTCTCTGAAAACATGTGGTGTGGCTGTTTCAAGATGCACAATAAGAATGGCACTTGAAGAAAGATGGGCTGCATGCTCAAGTCGCCCGCTTACAATACGCCAAACAGCACAGGGACAAGCCTCAAACCTTCTGGCACAAAGTCATTTGGAGTGATGAGACCAAATTTGAGCTTTTTGTCCACAACCATAAATGCTACATTTGAAGAGGAGTCAACAAGGCCTATGACAAAAGGTACACCATTCCTACTGTGAAACATGGAGATGGATCGCTGATGTTTTGGGGATGTGTGAGCTACAAAGGCACGAGAAATTTGGTCAAAATTGATGGCAAGGTTATTGCAGTATGTTATCAAAAAATATTGGAGGAACATTTGCATTCATCAGCCAGGAAGCTGCGCATGGGATGTACTTGGGACATTCCAACATGACAATGATCCAAAACACAAGGCCAAGTCGACCTGTCATTGGCTACAGCAGAATAAAGTGAAGGTTCTGGAGTGGCCATCTCAGTCTCCTGACCTCAATATCATTGAGCCACTCTGGGGAGATCTCAAACGTGCAGTTCATGCAAGACAGCCCAAGAATTTACAGGAACTGGAGGCTTTTTGCCAAGAGGAATGGGCAGCTTTACCATCTGAGAAGATAAAGAGCCTCATCCGCAAATACCACAAAAGACTTCAAGCTGTCATTGATGTTAAAGGGGGCAATACACAGTATTAAGAACTGGGGTATGTAAACTTTTGATCAGGGTCATTTGGGTAGTTTATGTTGTCATTATGATTTAAAAAGAGTAAACACAGTTGATTGATAATAAATGGCTTCAGCCAAACACTAACCATGAGTGAAAGAAACGTTTTTGTGTTATCATTCATGTTCTCTGAAAAATGGCCAAGAAATCATAAATTCTGCCAGGGTATGTAAACTTATGAGCACAACTGTATATGATAGCTAATGGAATTTTATCACCTACTGTACATCTCTTAATTTCCAATATCACTGTACATTAGTTACAGTAGAACTTAAGGCAAAACTTTTTTCCATTTTGAATAGAGTAAGGGAGGGTTATAACCCCTGTCAGAGTCCCATTTGGAGATTTCTCTCCACATCTTGTCCTATATCCAAAACAGCAAATGTTTTGAACTTGTGTCCCCATTGGACGTTTTCCTCTATATGTCTGTTCTGGTGACAACCCAAAATTGGGGATTTTCTTTGACCTTCACTCTTGGCAATAACAGTAAACAGGACATATAGAGAGGGTGAATTTCCTTAACAGGGACACAGGCAGCAATAAAAACCTAATAAGTGGAAGCGCATGAGCGGCGGCTCCTAAGATGGCCGCGTAGTCCGGGAGCTCCGCTCTGCTTCGACAAACAAGCGCCCACACAGGCACGCAACCAGCCCCATCACTTGCAAAAAAGGCAGCCCCGGACAGACGATAAGAGCACATATCGCCTCAGGTCAGCGGGACCGCTCAGTAGGTCCCCGAAGGCACAGATCTCCCATGCTGTGGATTCTCCTCAGGGATCCAAGATGGCGGCCGCAACCCAGCCTCCAGCACGGGATAATTAGGGTAACTTTTCACACAGCACAGCCCCGGATTCCGTACACTTCAGCCCTATCCCAGGAGCACCAGAGGGCATTCACCAAATAGGAGCTGCATCTCCAGCATCCACGGAATCATTAATAGGGCACACCATGGAGGATTTCCTATTATCCCCTATGGAAGAAAGCTCAATACTCCCACAGTTATGGGAGGCCCACCATATCCTCTGGCCTGAACTGCCCAATAATATAGGGGACATGTTCTCCAGATTCTCAGACATGCTGAGCATTGGACTGTGGCAAACAGCTGACAAAATTACAGGGGACGTTAAGGCGGAACTTCAGACCTTAGGATCCCGCATAGAAACAATTGAATCACACCTGGACACCACAATCACCAGAACAAATCAAAACACTGATCGAATACAGGATCTTCAAGACTATCTTGAGACGGCCATATCCAAAATAGACGACCTCGAGAATAGATCTCGCAGATATAGTTTTAGGATCAGGGGTCTCCCAGAAAATGCCACGGATGTGCATGCAGCGGTTCGCTCTCTCATTTAGGGCCTCATCCCTGATATCCACCCTCACAAATTGGAATTGGACAGGGCTCATAGAGCTCTGGGGCCCCCCCATTCATATGAACTCCCCAAGAGACATTGTGGTGAAACCACAATACTATGCGATTAAGTAGGAAGTCCTGCAGCGGGCACGCTCTGCAACAAACCTCAAGATCCAGGGTCAATCTAGCCAAATCTTTGTGGATTTATCCCCATCTACCATCCAAAAAAGGAGATCGCTTAAACCGCTCCTCTCAGTGCTTGCTCAAAAGGACATAAAATATTGGTGGCTATTTCCATTCAATTTCAAGTTTTCCTACAAGAACAAGTCATATACTTTCTCCAAGCTTCCGGAGGGAGAAAAACTCCTCCTTCATCTGGGACTCATTACTCAGACCCCGTCATCTCCTCCAGCTGGACCCGTTGCAGGAGCCTCTAAACGACAGATGCCCACAAGCCTGATAACTCCAGTCTGGCAGAAACCGAAACCCAGGAGGTCCAAGGAATCTGCACCTACCTGAAATAACTAACTGTATGTGACTACTCTGGCTCGCTGAGCTCATTTTTTTTCTGGGTCTTTTTTTGAATGACTCCAGTTGGGTCTCTTTGGAGCCCTTGGGTCCCCCCTCTCTTCTCCAATTTTCCCCACTCTTTGAAGGAGGGGGGGGGATTTTGGGGGGAGGTGGGGGGTTTGCTTGCTCCCCCCCTCCTTTTTTTTTAAAACTGCCCAGGTCCTATTTAGGCTCTACATAAGTCCATATCTTTCACAATCCCCAATTCCCCCCAGGCATGAACATCGGGGCCTTTCAATGGTGGCTGAACAAGGGGCTGTACAGAATTGGTCATTATTTTATTTAATCGGGTCCATTCACCCTCAATCACTGTATCAATATCCTGGAAATGCCCTCAACGGAAAATTACAGACACCAACAAATCTCGCACTTCCTACACCTCATTTGGGAATCCAAACCCTTACTCCCCAGCATCACACAATATGAACAATGGTGTGGCCAGCTTACGGAGCGGAGGGGAGGGATCACAGTGATATATGAGTCACTTTCAGTAGAGCACTCTAAAACAAACTATATGTTGGCCTGGGAAAGAGAGCTTAAACAGGAATGGGAGTTGAATGAATGACACAGAGTGATAACATGGTCAAACCGAGGTATACTCAACGTATCTCTGATGGAGGCAGACCTAAAAGTTCTCGATGGTACTTGGTTCCCACTAGACTTTAACCTCCCCCTATGCTTCAGAGGATGCAATCACACAGGCACAATGTTACATGTTTGGTGGGAATGCCCAAAACAAAGAGGGTTCTGGAACAGGATCTTTGCAATCATCAGAAAGACTACGGGTTTGTCCAAACCTATGTCTCCCCCACATAGCATTGCTGAACTTCCCAATAGAAAAGACCTCTAAAAGTAAACAGAGCCTCATTCACATTATCCTGGAAACAGCCCACGGTATCTAGTAACCAGGCCAAACAAAAAATATAATAGATCATGGCCCAGGAAAAAATGGTCAGCATCCTCCAAGATACAGTTAAACAATTTGAGGCCACTTGGGAACCATAGGCAGATTACATGCACATACCCCTGACACCCTCGTAGGACTTGGATAAAACTAGCTTGGTAGAACATTCCGGAAGGACATAATATTCTTATTTTCATATATCTCCTTCCTTTTCTATCCTCTTCCTCTTCCTTTCTCTCTATTTCTATTCTTCCTCCTTTATACCATCTCAGCTAAATATTACCCGGTACGGTGGGTAGCAGACTATAGAAGGACACACCCCCGCCAGTTTAAGTAGAATTTAATCTGTAGGTTGGGTCTCCATGAAACAGCTTGTACCCATTTGGGGAGTTGATCCTGTGCCTACTAACCACAGGTGTACAGTGCCTTGAAAAGTATTCACCCCCCTTGGCATTTTTTGTGTTTTGTTGCCTCACAATTTGGAATTAACATGGATTGTTTGAGGATTTGCATCATTTAATTTACAGAACATGCCCACAACTTTGAAGATTTTTTTTATTGTAAAGCAAACAAATAGGACAAAATAAAGTCAATGTGCATAACTATTCAACCCCTAAAATCAATACTTTATAGAGCTACCTTTTGCAGTTATCACAGCTCCAAGTCACTTTGGATAAGTCTCTATGAGTTTGTCAAAACTTACTACTAGGATTTTTGCCCATTCCTCCTTGCAAAACTGCTCCAACTCCTTAAAGTTGGATGGTTTGCACTTGTGAACATCATTCTTTAAGTTTGACCACAGATTTTCTATTGGATTGAGGTCTGGGCTTTGACTAGGCCATTCCAACACATTTACTGTACATGTTTCCCCTTAAACCACTCAAGTGTTGCTTTAGCAGTGTGTTTAGGGTCATTGTCCTTCTGGAAGGTGAACCTCCGTCCTAGCCTCAAATCACACACAGAGTGGTACAGGTTTTGCTCAAGAATATCCCTGTATTTAGCACCATCCATCTTCCCTTCAACTCTGACCAGTTTCCCAGTCTCGACTGCTGAAAATGGTGTTGGTGTTCTTTGGGTGATGTGATGTGTTGGGTTTGCTCCAGACATAGCATTTTCTTTGATGGCCAAAAAGTTCAATTTTGGTCTCATCAGACCAGAGCACCTTCCTCCATACAGTTTGGGAGTCTCCCACATGCCTTTTCGAAAACTCAAAATGTGCCATTTTGTTTTTTGCTGAAAGTAATGGCTTTCTTCTGGCCACTCTGCCATAAAGCCCAACTCTATGGAGCGCACGGCTTATTGTTGTCCTATGTACAGGTACTCCAGTCTCTGCTGTGGAACTCTGCAGCTCCTCCAGGTTTACCTTAGGGCTCTGTGCTGCCTCTCTGATTAATGCCCTCCTTGCCCGGTCCGTGAGTTTTGGTTTGCTGCCGTCTCTTGGCAGGTTTGCTGTTGTGCCATGTTCTTTCCATTTGGTCATGATAGATTTGATGGTGCTCCTAGGGATCATCAAAGATTTTGATATTTTTTAATAACCTAACCCTTACTTGTACTTCTCAACATTGTCCCTTACTTGTTTGGAGAGTTCCTTGGTCTTCATGGCAGTGTTTGGTTAGTGGTGCCTCTTGCTTAGGTGTTGCAGCCTCTGGGGCCTTTCAAAAAGGTGTGTATATGTAATGACAGATTGTGTGACACTTAGATTGCACACAGGTGGACATCATTTCACTAATTACGTGACTTTTGAAGGTAATTGGTTGCACCAGGACATTTTATGGGCTTCATAACAAAGGGGGTAAATAAATATGCTCATGCCAATTATCATTTTTTATTTCTGAAAAATTGTTTATATATTTGTATATATTTTTCTAATTTTACTTCACCAACTTAGACTATTGTGCTCTGATCCATCACATATAATTCAGATTAAAAAAACATTGAACTAAAGGCTGTAATGCAACAAAATAGGTAAAATGTCAAGGGGATGAATACTTTTGCAAGGCACTATATATATATATATATATATATATATATATATATATATATCTTTGAAAAATATTTTATATGTTGCCTTATAATGGATTTAATGTTCCACTGTATAACAGAATGCACCAATGACTCTTTATTATTTCTGAAAAAATTCAATAAAAAAACGATTGAAAGTAAAAACCTAATAGGTGTTCTAATCCCACTCCGCTGTATCCAGAGTTAAAAAAAAGAAAAAGTCACTTGACCTTCTCACTCATTTACAGGAGCTATTTGTCTGTGAAGTTAGTCCTAAGTTATGGTAGCAAAATGGTTAAGACAGAAGGCTGTGATTTGATTTCCAGCAAAGATGTAAATGAATGTGACTAAGCAGAGAGAATGACAAAATATATATTAATAGCTATGAGTCATTAAGTGTAATAACGCAATACGGTTATATAATCCTTCATTTGCATATAAAATTAAAGATCTCTCACAAATACATCATAGATCCCAGTTAACTTAACAAGTCCCCTGAACATTTTCACAAAAGATGGTATTTTGATATCTCACAGCTTTATAGTAGATGATTATATACTAGGTATTGTAATTTTGGTAGTTAAGCACTATGTAAATAAAAAAGGTTAATTTTATTGGTTGCTTTAATCCTTTATTTATGTAAACGAAAAACACATTCCCACTTTTTTCTTTCTTGTTTCTTGCAGGTGTCTCTTCACCCAGAAAATCCTTTTTTTTTAACATTTAAAATATCAGAATTCGTAATGCTGGTTTGTAAAATAACAACCAAATTGCATTGTACATTTAGAAGAACTGGTCAAAAAAAAAAAAAATCCAAAACATTATATTCAGTATTCATGGACATGGACTTTCTTCATGGAGGGAAGATACAGAAGAACTGGAGAGAACATTGGAGAAATACAGTGGATTGAGAAGACAATTATAGCAATTATGCTGTAAAGATACAGACCTACAAAATGATCATTCAGTCTTGCCACGTATAATCAGATGCAGAAAAGTTCATATTACTGTAGCCTTTTTTGATCCTGCTTCTATGTTTGTAGAACACACAAACTCTGCAGTTACAGTATATCTCAACCTTCTCCTGATGTTGGGGGTAAAATGTATAATTGTTTACTGCTGTTTCGTTTCCTTCAATCACTAGAAAAATGCAAAACACAAGAAAATATCTGAGGTATTCTCAAGAAACGAAAACTGTTGAAAGGGAATCTGGTAGAGAACATATATTATATTATATTATATTATATTATATTATATTATATTATATTATATTATATATTGTCAAAAGTATTGGAATGCCTGCCTTTACACTCACATGAACTTTAATGGCATCCAAGTCTTAATCCTTAGGGTTCACTATTGAGTTGCCCCCCCCCTTTGCAGCTATAACCACTTAAGCTATTCTGGGAAGGCTGTCCACAAGGTTTATGAGTGTGTCTATGGGAATGTTTGACCATTCTTCCAGAAGCGCATTCTATCAGGTTGAGGTCAGGACTCTATGCAGGCCAGTCATGTTCCTGCACCCCAGACTCGCTCATCCATGTCTTTATGGACCTTGTTTTGTGCACTGGTGTGCAGTCATGTTGGAACAGGAAGTGGTCATCCCCAAACTGTTCCCACAAAGTTGGGAGCATGAAATTGTGTAAAATGTCTTGGTATGCTGACGCCTTAAGAGTTCCCTTCACTGGAATTAAGGGGCCAAGCTCAACCCCTGAAAATTAACCCTACACCATAATCCCCCCTCCACCAAATGATTTGGACCAGTGTACAAAGCAAGGTTCATAAAGACATGGATGATGAGAACACCTTTGGGATGAATTAGAGCGCAGACTACAAGCCAGACCTTTTCGTCCAACATTCCCATAGACACACTCCTAAACCTTGTGGAAAGCCTTCCCAGAATAGTTGAAGCTCTTATAGCTGCAAAGGGTGGGCCAACTCAATATTGAACCCTACAGACTAAGACTGGGAAGCCATTAAAATTCATGTGTGTAAAGGCAGGCTTACCAATGCTTTTGACAATATAGTGTAAATACTGTATAAGGTACTAATACAGCATAACTATTAGGCCCCAAGTTTCCTTCAGTTGAACCAAAATATATTTCCCTGTTACTTTTTCTGCAATATATGTCTATTGTTTTATTTTTTTTTTTTTCTCCTTCCCCTTTTCTTTCTTTTCTCATGTCTTTCTCACTCTAATTTTCTTTTGTTGATTTTTTCCAGCTGTTCTTCATCCTTTTTATTTTTTTATAAGCAAAAAAAAATAAAATAAAATAAAAAATGTACTAGTGTACGAAAGGAACCATTTGCCTATTTACCTTAATGGTTGTCAAACACAAATCCGAATGGCGCTACACCATGTAATTAATCTTTGATATAGTACGTGTGCTTGACTGGGCTGCTTTCACTGGTTAAGAAGCACACAAATAAGAATGGAATAAGGGAGATCTTCCCTAAACCCCCATATACCCTTAAGCATTTTTTCTGTGTGTTTCTCTACACCTGACTGCGCCTGAATACACTCAACATGCAGAATGCCATTCATCCTAATTCCCCTATTCATACGTACTTACTCCTGCACTGGAGCTGCCCTGCACTCCCTGCCCTACACTCAAAAAAGTACATGAGCTTTTTTTAAAGATGTTTTTGGCCTCATAGGAGAGCCTATAACTGCACTCTTCTGCACGCATTTTTACACCTGCAGGACTCTTCTCCTCCTATAGAACTGCTCTCATCCCCTTGCCCAGCCAAGAAAACAAACACCTGAAGCTTCATATACTTTCAGAGAAGCTTGTAAAACACCTGAAAAAAAACACTTCAAATTCACCAGGAATATGCTCAGCTCAGGTGTAAATGCAAAAGTGTATCTGAACCAAAGAACAAAAAATTTACGATCAGATTGTAAGGGGTAAGTATTAGGTCAGCCATAGATGGAGCAAATTTCTTTTCTGCAAACACAGTCAGTGTTGATGGGGGAATGCATCCCGTGGAGCCATTGTGTTCTTCTGGTGGGAGGGTTGGGGGATTCCATCCCTGCCAGGAGAACACAGTGATTATTGCTTGCGGCTATAACAGCTGCTAGCAATAATCGCATGTCAAATCAGGTAGGCTGGTTGTACCTGGGTACATTTAGCCTGCCCATACATGGATTGAATCTTGGCCAGTTCCTGCTGAACCAGACGAGATTTGAACCATCCATAGCAGGCTTTAGACAGTGATTAGCTGAGCGGTTTGTTTAGGGTGAATTCACACAGGCGATTAGGGCATACAGTGGATTCCTGCAGCTGATATTACATGTGAATGAAAACAGCTGCAGCCAGGAAGCCTGTACACATGAATGGCAGGCTGACAGCTATTATTGACTGTCCACATTTAATCACACATGAAGTGCTCACCTGCAATTAGAGTCAAATGATCGGGCCTGGACCCAAAATGTCTGCATCCAGGGCCGATCATCTGTCCCTAACTGTAGGCAATAGTTCTATGCAGAGGCATAGCTAGCACATCTGGCACCCGGGGCTGGTCATTTTATTTGCACCCCTTGAAGTAAAATTGTGGCAATATAGGGGCGCCGTGCCAACACTGTGGGGGTGGTCAGATTGCATCAACAGTGGGAGGGGCTTTAAGGGCCATATGCTTTAATGACTGTGCACCAAGTGAGTATGTAACAGACAGTACAAACCCCAGTAAACTAATTGCATTGCATATGCTTTACTACACACAGCTAACCTTAATGTGATATTAAAATCTATTTTTTTTTTTAAATAACAAATATGTTATACTTACCTGCTCTGTGTAATGGTTTTGCACAGAGAAGCCTAGATCCTCCCCTTCTCGGATCCCTTGCCGGCACCCCTGTAACCTCCCTCCTGAATGGTGCCCCCACAGCAAGCAGCTTGCTATGGTTGGGGGCATCCAAGTAGGTGCACTCCTGAGTCGCGGCTCTGTGTATCTGTGATTGGCTCACTGGCTGTGATTGACAGCAGTGGGAGCCAATGGCTCTCGCTGCTGCCAAAAGCCTATCAGGAGTGCGAGTCCCTGGAGAGTCAATGCTCTCGTGGACATCGCTGGCTGGAGAGGGGGCTCAGGTAAATATTAGTTGGGGGGGGGGGGGGGCTGCTAACACACAGAAGGTTTTTCGCCTTCATGCATAGATCGCATGAAGGTAAAAAAATATTGTGCCTTTACAACCACTTTAACAAAGAATGTGCTGTACATAGAATGCAGTAGTCAGGAGTAAGACAGTGAGGGAAATTTATCAAAACTGGTGCAGTCAGAATCTGGAACAGCTGAACATGGCAATCAATCAGCTTCTATCTTCAGCTTGTTCAGATTTGAAAATGAAAGCTATGAGCTGATTGGTTGCCATACACAGCTGCTCCAGATTCTGACTGTTCTAGTTTTGATAAATTCCCCTAAGGGCTCATTCAGACAGGCGCTGAGACAGGTCCTGTAAGCTGAGTTACTTTTTGCTGCACCTGAATCCACCAGAAAGCTTCACGTATAGAGGGTGGGTGCACAGATCCAAATGCATACACTGTGCATTCGGATACATGCATTCCTTCCTGTCTGTCATGTCCATGCAGCTGCTGCATCCCAATTGACTTTGATTGGACTGCGTGCACAGGGATGCACAGAACACCAAGTATCCCCACGTGGTACATACCCATCACACTGGGCATGGACGCATATGCTTCATGTGAATGAGGCTTCATTTTCATGTGGGCCAGATAGCAGGAAAGAAGAACTGTCGGGTAATTAAAAGAGAAGTATGAAAATTTTTTTTTAATCCTACTTGTCTAGGTGGATGCTGCACCTGTCCCCTGCCAGCTCTAAGGCGGAGTAATCAAGCACCGCCGATCACTTAAATGTGAGAACTCCCTGAGCAGAGAGCTGGTGACTGTCAGTCTCTGGGTCTCTGCTTTGCCCCCTCCCCCCGCGCTCACTGAAACATTGGGCTGTGAAGGGGACGGGAGTGGCCTGCTCAGGCTCTCAACAGCTCGCTGTGAGGCTGAGCTGGTTGCCGGTCCAGGCATGTGGGCAGATCCCGACCACATGGTTGTGATCTTTCCCCAGCCTGGACCAGCTCTGTGACGTCAGCCGAGAGTCCGCTGTCAGCTGAAAATGGGTCACAGAAGTGCAGAACAATCTGCACTGCTGTGATCCAAAGGAGAAGTACAGCCAAACAAGTAATAAATCTATCACATGACCCATCTCTATGCTCCTGTTTGGCATTACTTGCGACAATTGATAAAATTGATAAATAAGGCTCTTCCTCAGCCCAGGCTTTAGATCCAGGCTCTTTCTTCCTGAAACTGGCAGGTCCTTCAGGCACCCTCTTTCCTAGTGCAGAGGGCCGCCACGATCCCCTTCTCATAGTCCAGAGCCTCCAGACACCTGCTGTCCTAGTTCAGGACCTCCAGACACCCCCTCTCCAAAACTGGAACCTACAGGCACCCCCTCACCTAGTCCAGTATCTCCCTTGTGCCCCACCCCCTATCCAGGGGCCTTTGACACATCAACCACCATTTCCTAGTCAAGGGCCTCCTCTGAACCCTTCCCCTCCTAGTCTAGGGCTTCCTCTTCACTCCCCTCCTAGTCCAAGGCCTCCTCTGCACCCTGCCCTCCGAATCCAGGTTCTTTGCCAATACCACCCCACTTTTCAAGTCCAGGGCCTCCTATGTATCACCAAGTCCAGGGCATCCTCTGCATCCCCCAGTCCAGGGCCTCCTTTGTACTCCCCTCCCAGTCCAGGGCCTCCTCTGCACCTCCCAGTCCAGGGCCTCCTCTCCTAAGCCACAGTCTTTGCCACACCAGCACTTTTCTAGTCCAGGGCCTCCTCTGCACCCCCCCATTCCAGCGCCTCCTCTGCACCCCCCAGTCCAGGGCCTCCTCTGCACCACCCCCCCAGCTCAGGGCCTCCCTCACCCCCTCCCCATCCAGGGCCCTCCTTTGCACCCCCCAAGTCCAGGGTCTCCTCTTCACCCCCCCAGGTCAGGGCCTCCTCTGCACCTCCCTCAGTCCAGGGCCTCCTCTGCAGCTCCCGAGCTCAGTGTCTCCTCCACATCCCCCATCAGCCCAAGGCCTCCACTGCACCAGTCCAGAGCCTCCTCTGAACCCTTCCAGTCCAGGGCCTCCTCCACACCCCCCCACTTAGCCCAGGAGCTCCACCGCACTCCCAGTCAAGGGCCTTCTCTGCACCCTCCTAGGCCCCCCAATCCATTGCCATACCAACCCCAACTTCCTAGTCTAGGGCCTTCTGCACACAAACCCCTCTCCTTGTCCTAATAAATGCCTTCCAGTTCCAGGAAGGCTCTCCCATGCTGAAGCGTTGCTCTGGAATGCCTTTCTATAGCGCGGGTGGGCAGGAGGAGCAGAGTGATTCAGCGCTAATGCGCCTGTGCGGTCTACCTCCTATTTGGTTCTCCAGCATCACCCGGGCCATGTGCCCCCCCCCCCCCCCCCAGTTTCAACCCTGATTCTATGTACAATCCCTTGCGAACATCCATGGCCAGCCTGTCATATTAATTTGTACAGGATTCTCTGCTGCAGCTGTTTGCAAACACATGTGATGTCAGTCTCAAGAATCTGCTGTATGCCCTAATCACCTATTGAATGCACCAGGCTTGTTCACAGTAGTTTTGATCTCTGAAGAGTGTTCACTCATGTGATCCGCTAGTGCGAACAAGCCCTAAGCCCTTGTTTACACTGCTGTAACTTCTCATGTGACTTGCTGTGATGTGCGACACAGAAAGTCGCATTACAAGTCAAAGCATATTCATTTCATTGGGTGTCATCTTAATTGCTGCGACTCATGTCGAAGCGACAGAAAAAATTGTTCTACATCTTACTTGCAACATGAGTGCCATAGACTGCAGTATTAAAATCACAAAAGTTACAAGCAAGTTGTTTCTTTCTTGTGTCTGTCTTATCTTTGCGACTTCAGAGGCTATACTCGACTCCCATTCCATTTTCTGCTTTGCACCTGTGGCCCAGCCCATCCCTATGGCTCAAAATCTCCTCCCAAGCATTGTCACCTAGCAAGCACATTATTATTATTATTATTATTATTATTATTATTATACAGGATTTTTATTGCCAACAGTAAAAAAAAAAAAAAAAATCACCTGAAGTTAATAAAAGAAGTTTAATATTTACCTTCTCAGCGGGCATTGTCCTAAATCTTCTCCCACTTTAACAGCTATATTTCTGGACGTGTCCAATACCTATTCATGTGCTGGGCTCTGTTCTTTCCCCACACCTGCTGTCATATTTTGTAAAACAACGTGGCTGTGCGGGCCTATGCCCGCACAGCCACGTCTCTCATTCACAGGAATCTGTGAATGAGAAAACTACAAGCCCAGCACAGTGGCACACTCGTAGTTAATTCACACTCTCTCCAGCTTACAAGCTGACAGGTATAGGCTAAAAGCTGGAGAGAGACTATGCAGGAGCCTGAAATTGTACAGAGATCTGGTTCAATACTTTGCAGGCTCTTGTTTAAAAAAATAATAAATGCACATTTTTTTAACTTGCAAAAAATGTGCCTTTAATATGTCTTCGTAAAAGGTGACTAACTAGAGAGGGCTTTAAAGGCTTTAATTCGTACCGTCAACAGACAGGA